>NC_058411.1:90615248-90915248 GCF_002201575.2 Neomonachus schauinslandi | reverse complement strand
GCAAAGGAGATTACTGGATAGCCTTTCAGTGGGATGCTGGAGCCTTTGCAAATTACCTGATGCTATTGAGTTATTTTACAACTCTGAAAATTGCATACAGGGGATAGCAGTGCAAAGAATTCTTGTCTAAAGACATGGAAATAAACTCTGCAACCTCTTCACAAAACATAATAAAGCAAGTTTCAAGTCCACATATAAAGTTACTTCAACATTCCTTAATCCCTTACAAATCAAGCGTTCTTTTGACTTCTCCTTTGAACCAGTTACAATCTCTAACCAGTTCCCTCATTCAGTTAGTGACTTAAATAAAATCTTTGACATGTGGTCACTTCACGTTTGCATGAGAATCATGATTTTACTTTTTTTTAAATTCTCTAATACGTGGGAAAGAGGTTCAGATTTGTGGCCCCAGGATTTCCCGAGGAAGATCCATCTACTCTTTGCTCTACTGAAATTTGCCAGCAGGAGGCAAGGTGACCCTCACTGGGCAGGTGTGAGGCCAGGGCCCCAGGTTTGGCCTTGTGCTCTGCTTCCTGGACAGGGCTGGCAAGGAGAGCGGAAGGCTGGCTGTACCTTGAAATGAACTCTGGCCAAACCGAAAGCAATTAACAGTGAGAGGGGATGGATTCTGGCAAAGCCAGGGCACCTCTCAAGCTGCCTAGTGACTCAGGGGCCTGCAAAAAAGAAAAAAAAGGGTCTGACTGGGAGGCGTAAATCCTGAAGAATTAGGGGTTTAAGTCTTTCCCTGCCCGTTTCCTAGATCTGTGACCTTGACAAATTATTTAAATTCCCTAAGTTTCATTTCTTCCTGCTTAAAATGTGGCTAATACCACAGTATCCACCTTTCTTGTGGAGAGAGGGATTGTGCAAATGAAGCAAGGTGATATATATTGAAACCTTCGCACCATCTCTGCCCTTAGCATGGGACAAATGGCAACTATTTTCTTTTTTTTTTTTAAAGATTTTATTTATTTATTTGAGAGAGTGAGAATGAGAGAGAGTACATGAGAGGGGGGAGGGTCAGAGAGAGAAGCAGGCTCCTCGCCGAGCAGGGAGCCCGATGCGGGACTCGATCCCGGGACTCCAGGATCATGACCTGAGCCGAAGGCAGTCGCTTAACCAACTGAGCCACCCAGGCGCCCCACAAATGGCAACTATTTTCAATGTCATTGTCCATTGTCCATTGACTCTGCAGCTCCTGGTGGAGGATACAGTGAGGAAATGCTCACAACTTTTGGGTTTTTGGACCAATGGGACACTATTATTACAATTATTTTGCCTTGACATAAAAGAGGCATTGTAACCCACACTAGGTGAAATAAAACCCAATCTAAAAACAAGTCAAGTTCTTGTTAATCTACCAAAGCAAGAAATAAATACTCTACAGTTCTTAACCACATGAATGAAGGTGAATACAGGATTTCCAAGAGAAAAAGTAGCTATGGGTGGGAATACTACTGGCTGGCATTTATTGAATATTTGCTCTCTGCCAGGCATACCTAGGGCTTAGCATTTTCACTCTTTGTGACAACCTCATGAAGTGTGAAATGTTACCTCCCCCTTTCTGGTTGGGAAGTGAAGTGGAACTGGGATTTAAACCCAACTAAGACAATCAGCCCTACTGTTTACAGAGCACCCTGGAAGGCCTGATCCTAGATCCTAGGATGTGAGGATGTGCAACTAAATGAAGACTCTCAGGTACTGGCAAGATCTCCAGGTGGCGCTGTCCAGCGCCAGCAGACGGATGCTAAGGAGAGGTCAGCTATTTTATCCATTCAACAAATATTTATTGAGGACTGTTCCATGTCAGGCACTGTTCTAGGATGAATATAACAGGTAAAAAGCCCTGCTCTCATTGACCTGAAATTCCAGCGGGAGTGATTGGATGCTAAACATAAGCAAAATATACAGTATGTTAGATAGAAATAAGTTCTGTAGAGAAAACTCAAAAAGAGAAAAAGAATTTGGGGAGCCAGGGGTGGGGTGGTGGGTACAGCTTTCTTTAGTGTGCTCAGGGAAGGCCTCAGCTGGGGCGCATTTGTGTAAAACCTGGAACTAACTTGGGGAAGAGCATTCAGAATGGAAGGTGAGAGGGTACTTGGCAAGTCTGGGAAACAACAGTAGGCCATTGTGGCTAGACAAGAGTGGAGGAGGACAAGCATGTCAGAGATGAAGCTGGAAGGTACAGATCAAATAGGGCCTTCTACACTGAGGGAGGTGGGTCAGGTTCTGAGCAGACCAATGACATGACCTGACTTCTCTCTTGTAAGACCCACTCTGCCTGCATTGTGGGCATGAAATGTAATGGGGCAGGGGAGAAGCAGGGAGATCACCTAGGAGCCAACTGCAGCAATTGAAAGACATGATGGTAGGTTGGAACAGGATGGTAACTGGATGTGGTAAAATATAGTCAGGTTCTGGACACGTTTTGAGGGTAAAGCCAAAAGGATTTGGGACTTTCAGAAACCTTTGGCACTATCCTTTAAGGGACATCCCAATGTGGGCCCCAATCTCAATAAACTTCTTGGAAAGCACTCTCTTGGTGCTTCCAAGATAACAGAACACATCACCCATAGAAAGAAGCTTCCCTGGCCTTTGCCAGGTGTCAGGGCATTGTGCCAGCTTCCAGCTTAATTCTGCCCCCTATGGGTTCTTGGCCCCTCTCTGCAATGTGGAGAACAGCAGGTAATGAGCCTTCAAAACCCCTCCATTTCCCTCAGATTTCTCTCAGGATCAAGGCAAATGCCCTTAGGAGGGCTGTTTCAGTTCTTGTTGCTGTATAAAAAAACCACCCCACAACTTAATGATACAAAACAATATCACGCTCTTGGATTCTGTGGATCAGTAACTCAGACAGGACAACACAATGATGGCTGATCTCTGTCCCATTATGCCTGGGGCTTCAACTGGGAAAACTCAATAGCTGAGGGAAAGAGAATCATCTGCAAGTGTCCTCACTCACATTCTGCCTGCTTGTTGGTTGGGACCTCAGCTGGCTGTTGGCTAGAACATCTACACATGGCCTCTCCCTGTGGTGTGTCTGTGTGGCATGGTTTAGCCTTCCACATTGTGGTGGTGGGTTACAATGGTGTGTATATGCATGCATGAGATCTAGACCCACCACGGCCTCTTTGTATGGAAGGGAGATACCCCAGAACGAGGTCAACACACTGAAGATGGCAAAGCAGAGATGGAAAGAACCTGAACCACTGAATTTATCTGGAACAGTCTATCTCAAACTTTCTGTTCAGGGAAATAAAATTGATTTTCTGTATTGCTTAAACCAGTTTGAACTGAGATTCTCTGTTGTTGCCGCTAAAGGCAGCATCACTAATACAGGTCTCCTAATCTGCCTCCTCTGCACACTCCTGGGAAGGGAGCAGGGGCTGCAGTCATTGCCAATGACAACTGGAATTCCGCATCCAGCAAATAGCTGCTGCCTCCCAGACCAGCTGGGGCCTGGCGCCCTGCGCCCATTTAGGCCATGAGTCTCTGGGCCACATGGTTGGCACCTTCATCCGTAAAGGCAAGGAATCAGTTCTTTACAATTATCAAGAACTTACTCCTGGGGACAGGCGGGGGAATACAGAGTAGATCTGATGTGGGTAACTTGAAAGGGACAAACAAAAAACACCCTAAAAACCCTTTAGATGTGTCTCTGCCATTGACTCTAAAAGAATTACTTGCCTTAAGCTGTATATGTGATGAGAGCAGGTGCTGTAAGTGCCCCAGACACATCCCTTGGACCTGCCAGTGCATTCCAGCCAATTTCAAACTGCCAGTCTTGTACACCACTGCCCTGGGGTCTTTTTCAAAACCATGGAAAGCCCCTCAGCTCACACGCAAGGAAGTTCCATTAGCGCCCAGAATCAACACCCAGGGAGCATTCTTCAACCTATGCTCTGGAAGCTGGTGTCCAAATGCCCCAGCTCTCTCACCCCAGGCGCAAGCATTCTGAAGTGTCTGTGGGACACTGCTTTCCACAGGACTGAGCTCTGGCAATGCACCCCTTGTTGACTGCCTTCCTCCCCTGAATCACTTTTCGACTGGAGTTCTCAGTCCCTCCCAAACAATTACCTGTGCCCATATCTTTGTCTCAGCATCTGCTTCTGGGGCGGGGAGAACCCAAACTAAGGCAGTGATCACAGGGGAGTGCTCAGGGAATGGGGGGAAGGAGTTGCACAGGGAAGTCCCTGAGGGATCAAGTAACCATCTTAGCCACAGTCTCCTCTCTATTGGGAAGTGCTGGACACATAAAACCAAGGCTTTAGAGAATTGTCAGCTGGGAGATGAGCCTCTTAAGTTTTCGAAGCCCACTGGGTTGATTGTGAGTGCCCCGTTGGTTAGGCCTAGTCTATCTGGAGGTGTCAGGACACTGTTAAAGTGGTTCTGATTAGCTTCCAATCCTGGCAGCACTCCTGGGTGGCATTTTACACTGACAATCCATCCATCCACTCGGCCCCCATCTCCCTGCAGCTGAGGGAACCTCTGAGCAGTGATCAGCATCGAGAATGGATCCTCTTTTGTTCTTATCCATTCAATGTGTTTATTTTCAAGATTGCGTTTGTGGAAAGCATTTAAACAGCGCCATTTAGAAGAAAACAAAAGTCACCAGATGGAAAAATGGAATAAAAAACATTCACACACAAAAAAATCCCCGAAGCAATAGAGACAGGCCAGTAGGAGTTGTTGTCCTGCTGTTGTGGGTAATGCAGCTGTGTTGGAAAAGCTATCTGCTTTTGACAACCTAGAATTTTCGAGAGAGAATGGAACACAGGTCAATAGAATTCCATGCTGCAATTCCCTTCTTGAGAAAGTTTGACAAACCTTCCTTCTCCCTCCCTCTAGTAAAGACAGAAGAACAGTTACCTGGATTACCATATATATTGAATTACAAAGTACAGGCAACTCTTTCTTGAAATATGCCTTGCAATCAGCCCATGTCTTATTTGGACAAGCCTTATTCTCAAAAGCCTGAGCAACACCTTTAGCCGCAGGCTAGCTGCAAAGCCAGACCCATAGGAAAGCAAGAGAGATGGTGGCTGCTTCTGAGAATAAGGCTCACATATCTCCTGCCTCTTTGAGAAATCCCCCTCTCACCCCACCACCAAACACACACAATTTTGCCTACACTAGGGGTTGAAAAACTGCACCAAATATGTCAAGGGTGGCAGAAAGGCCAACTTTCGTTCACAAGTAGGCCCAGGTCATTGCTTCTTCCTTGCGTTTCGTTGTCCCAATGACCAACACAGGAGAGGAAAGATGGTGGTGTGAAAAGATGCTCTAGTCAGGACTGGTGTTCTGGGTCCTGTGAAGAGTCTTGACATTAATTTTCCCTGGACTGATCTTTTTTTTTTTTTAAAGATTTTATTTATTTATTTGAGAGAGAGAGAATGAGAGAGAGCAAGCACATGAGAGGGGGGAGGGTCAGAGGGAGAAGCAGACTCCCTGCCGAGCAGGGAGCCCGATGCGGGACTCGATCCCGGGACTCCAGGATCATGACCTGAGCCGAAGGCAGTCGCTTAACCAACTGAGCCACCCAGGCACCCCCCTGGACTGATCTTAACTAGACTCTCACCCTCTCATGCACAGCCATGCTGAATGCAATGTGTCTGGGGCATCTGGGGCATGCCTCTGTCTGCCCAGGAGAGGAACCCGGGTACAGACAGCACTATGGCGCATGGTGGCTCCGGCGGTGGGAGGGAATATATTGGCTTTGCAGTTAGATAGTCCTGCCACATCATTTATCAACTGTGTGACACTCAGTAATTTATTTAACCTCTCTGACCCTCGATTTCTCTACCTATAAATAGTGGCTCCTATCTGATAGTTAACTTGAAGATTAAAAGAATAAAAAACACTAGTGACTAATGAACGCATCATGAGCTCTCTATAAATGGCAGCTCCCATTACTACTGTGGGAATCTGGCTGTGGTTTTTAACACTGGGAGCAAGGACAGGCTAATAACAGCTGTTTCCACAATTGTCATTTTTAGGGGTAGTTAACGTGATTGCAACTGTGGGTCTTCAAGCAGCGATGATTATTGGAGAACCCGACTGGGATTTCACATTAAGAAACCCATCACATTATGGAAAGAATGGCATGGTGGCCCCAGGTGGATGGTTAGGACAGCTGGAGAGTGTGTGGAAAGTTACCAGAAGGTCCAGCTGCCATCAAGAGGGCCTCCTGAGGGAACAGTTCATTCGGCCTGACAAGGACGCAGGAGCCAAAGGAAAAGGCAGGCTCAGAGATAGAACTCTGTGAGCCTTGGAGCAGAACAGGCATACACAGGTTTCATTAAGCATGAAGTCATGAGAAAGAGATTTTATAGAGGCCCAGGCTCTCTGAGGAGAAAAGAAGTTGAAGACCACAGGCAAAGCCGTCTGCTTCATATGTGCGCGCTGCCAGGCCAGGTCTCCTTGAGTTCAGCCATGTGGCATGCCCCCTGGAGACTGATCCCAAGTCCTCCTCCATCACAACTTCTGTTTCTAAAGCATGAATCTGAAACTTACTGGGAAATACCAAACACTTTCCTTTCCAACCTTTCCAGACACACAGAATGGCCGTGCATGGCTGGAAAATACCAACAGGGAGAAAATCCTAGAAATGGGGTAGATCTTTGAGGAAAAGGGGTAAAATAGAGATGTTGGTGGGGCTGTACATGATGTGTGAAGAGATGAATAGTAGAATACCCTGGTGTGATATTGTGATTTATAATAAGAAACATATCTATTCATCATCCTATTTCTGATACAGAGCTCCTAAGACCCTTGAAATTTCCTAAATGATAAGAGGAATACAGGTGTCTTGATATTTATAACAAACCCCTTGCAACCACACCTGAGTTTATGTTAATGAGGTGACTTTTGGAAAGCACCTAAGTTTGGGGCTGGTTGTCAGGAGAACCAACCATGTGATTAGAGGGTTGGAACCCTCTGTCCTACCCCCAACCTCAGAGGAGGAGCAAAGGGCTGAAGATTGAGTTCAATGGCCAATGGCCAATGATTTAGTCAATCATGCCTATGTAATGAAGCCCCCATAAAAACCCAAAAAGAGGGGCACCTGGGTGGCTCAGTCGTTAAGCGTCTGCCTTCGGCTCAGGTCATGATCCCAGGGTCCTGGGATCGAGCCCTGCATCGGGCTCCCTGCTCCGCGGGAAGCCTGCTTCTCCCTCTCCCTCTCCCCCTGCTTGTGTTCCCTCTCTCGCTGTGTCTCTCTCTCTGTCAAATAAATAAATAAAATCTTTAAAAAAAAAAAAACCCAAAAAGACAAGGTTCAGAGAGCTGCCAGGTTGGTGAACATATGGAGATTTGGGGAAAATGACACTCTTGAAGAGGGCATAGAAGCTCTGTGCCCTTACCCTATACCTTACCCTATGTATCTCTTTCATCTGGCTGTTCCTGAATTATATCCTTTTATAATAAACCAGTAATCCAGTAAATAAAATGTTTCTTGATAGCCAGTTGGTCAGAAGCACAAGTGAAAGCCTGGACTTGCCGGGGCAGGGAGCACCTTGTAGGACTGAGCCCTTAACCTGTGGGATCTGATACTATCTCCAGGTAGACAGTGTCAGAATTGAATTAAATTATAGGACCCCCAGCTGGTGTCAGAGAATTACTAGGTATCAGAATCCTGCCTGGGTAACTTTTCATAACACAGTGAATGTCAGTGACCTCTGAAGAGTATCAAATTGGGGGGAGTGTGAAAAAAATTTTGAAAAATCTCCCCCACCCAAGTATATTTTGATATACAACCCCCCCTAAGGAAGTTGAGAAGCACCCAGAGAAGGGCCTAGGCTATCAGAGAGAACGACAGGAGGTGGGAAAGATGCTGCCATGAATGCCTGGAGGCCAGGAACCATTTCCAATCCACATATAGTTCATTTATCTTAGTCAAATAAAAAAATTTTAAAATTAATTTTGCATTCATTTCTCCCAGAGATATAACTTCACTTCTTTCCAACCCCGACACCTTCTCCTCCATCCTGCAGGCACACAACACACACAGCAAATCCCACATCTTGTTACATAATGCAGTGCTGGCTCCTGCCCAAAGCCACCGTCAGACAAGAGCAGGGCTGCATCCTGCATCTGTTAACTGCACCCATCATGAGCACATCATCATGGAGAGTTTTCAGTACATTTCACGAGCCTCTGACTTTGTTGCATGAATCTATGGCACAGGGGCGCCTGGGTGGCTCAGTCGGTTAAGCGTCTGCCTTCGGCTCAGGTCATGATCTCAGGGTCCTGGGATCGAGCCCCGCATCGGGCTCCCTGCTCCGTGGGAAGCCTGCTTCTCCCTCTCCTGCTCCCCCTGCTTGTGTTCTCTCTCTCGCTGTGTCTCTCTCTGTCAAGTAAATAAATACAATCTTGAATCTGTGGCACAATCAGGTCTGACTAGCACATTTCCCTTTAAAAAAGCACAAGAGAAAATCTTTATAAATCTATTCCATCCTGGGAGAATGAACTATCTTAAGTCTAGTTAACACATTCGTTCCACTCCATCCAAGCAAACCCACACCCTTTACAGACTGCTTATGACTGCCTCCTTGTTATTGCCACATACCCCACCTGAAATGAACTTCCCAGTCCGTGGATGTGCCATTGTGGAAAGAACACTTGTTCTGGAGCAGGAAAAGACCAGGTTCAAGCCTTGGCTCATGCTTACCTGGCTGTGGGTCCCCTTCCTTAT
Organism: Neomonachus schauinslandi; assembly: GCF_002201575.2. Classification (NCBI taxonomy): domain Eukaryota; kingdom Metazoa; phylum Chordata; class Mammalia; order Carnivora; family Phocidae; genus Neomonachus; species Neomonachus schauinslandi. The sequence goes on along the minus strand of NC_058411.1, from coordinate 90,906,556 downwards.
TTGGGGAAAGAGGATAATGGTACCTACCACATGGGGATGTCATGAGGTTTAAGTAAATAAGTTCTGGCCCCCAGGTTCTATGGTTTAGCAGCCAAGCCATGGAAGGTTCTGAAAGGTGATCTCCTTGCCAAGTCACAACCAAACCATAGTCAGCTAACTGAACTTACAGAGTTGAATCAGTATACTGGGCTCCAAGTATGGGGAGGAGAGCAGCAAGAGGGGACCCATGATGTCATGGGTATGTTAAATTAGCTTTAGACACAATGTGTGTATAGTGGCAGGGGAGCAGTCCAAGGCAGTGTGAACTGGTGAATAAAGGGCAAAAAAGAGAGATTATAACAGGGATGATAGTGCCAATGTGTAAGCAAAAAAAAAAAAAAAGAGAGAGAAGAAACAAAAAAGACCTGGCATTTTCAGATAGTGATCTGATGAAAAGACTAACAAAGGATATTGGGCAAGTACCCAAAATGTGCCTTGATAAAGTATTAACTGAGGGGGTTTGTTGAGAGTTTAGGATGTATGCCCAGATCCTCCCCTCTGGGATTCTCTGCTAGGAGAACCGTCTACATAAGAGAAAATTCTAAGTGTGAAATAAAATGAAGCTGTCTACTCCTTCCCCCACACCATTTCCCCAAACCTAAGAGGCAAGGACTGCAGCACTGAGTCAGAGCACCCTTGCAGGGGCTCACAGGGACTAGGAGCCAGGCAGTGGCTCAGACACCCTGCCTCTTGAAGGGAGAAGCCTGGCCTGCGTGCACTTTCCACACAGAAGTGGGAAATGCAAGAACTCGGGAAACCAAACATTTTGTGATGAAACTTGACCTGCACTGAGTGGCTTAAACAACAGACATTTTCTCACAGTTCTGGATACTGGGAAGCCCCTGAACAAGGTGCCAGCAGATTTGGTTCTTGGTGAGGGCCTTCTTCCTGGCTTGCAGATGACTGCCTTCTCGCTGTGTCCTCACATGGTGGAGAGAGGAAGCTCTGCGGTCTCCTCCTTCTCCTATAAGGACACCAATCCCATCATGGAGCTCCACCCTCATCGCCTCATAGAAACTGAATTACCTCCCGAAGGCCTTAGCTCCAAATACCATATGGGCTTCAACATAAGAATTTTGGGGGGGACATAGAAATTCAGTCCATAACACCGTCTGACCTTAAAAGTTTTAAATTAGGAGTTGTGGCCGTTTACCACACTCAGAGAATAGCAATGTTAACATTTTGGTATCTAATCTAATTTCAAAGATTCCCCTGTTATTGGATATAGGAAGATGTTTTCAATTTTCCCTATTAAAAAACAAATTTGGGGTGCCTGGGTGGCTCAGTCAGTTAAGCTTCCGACTCTTCATTTCAGCTCAGATCATGATCTCGGGGTCGTGAGGTTGAGCCCCACGTCAGACTCTGTGCTCAGTGGAGTCTCCTTGAGATTCTCTCTCTCCCTCTGCCCCTCCCCCTGCTCTCTCCCTCCCTCTCTCTCTAAAAAAATAAATAAAATCTTTTTAAAGAATTCTGGGGGTGCCTGTGTGGCACAGTCAGTTAAGGGTCCGACTCTTGATTTCGGCTCAGGTTGTGATCTCAGGGTCATGAGATTGAGCCCCACGTTGGGTTCCATGCTCAGCACAGAGTCTGCTTGAGATTCTCTCTCCCTCTGCCCCTCCCTATGCTCTCCCTCTCTCAAATAAATAAATAAATCTTTAAAAAAAACACAAATTCTGCAATAATTATATCCTTATTTTAAATTCCTAAGACTAGACTGTAGTAAGGGGGAATGCATGTTTTAAGACTCTTGAAACATGTTGCCAAATTACTTTCCAGCATTGTTTTGGCCAGTATTTAAGAAAAGCTATCAGCACACTGAGTCTTACTGTTATACCATTATTTTTTTATTTATAGAAAACCAGCACATGTAGTGTTGTACATCAATTATAATTCAATAATGAAAAAAGAAAACCAGCACGTGTGCATGATAAAGCACTCATTGAGTACAGAAATATATACAGCCTTGCTGCCAACTTTCAATCCCTCCCCCCAAAGGGAGGAAGGGAGGGAAGGAGGAATAGAGATTGAAGGAGGTTAACCATGTTCCACGTATTTTCTTTAAACCTCTCTTAGCCTTTGCCCACTGCCTCCACTAACACTCTCTAATCCTGTCCCTTCAGAGGCCAGATGAGTATAACGACTCTCACTATATTCTAAACCTGACCTTCTCTCAGCTGTTTAATTCCTGGACTTTGCTAAATCTTCGCTATTCTAAGGCAGTTAAAAATTCCCTCTCTGCCACCTATTTTCTTATTTTAGCAGAATTTGACCTTGCCTGGGTATCAGTCCTGGCTGAGAAACTAAGGAAGAAAAGAACATTAAAATTTGTAAACCCCATTAGATCTCTGACTACCAATGTGATCTACTGGATCTTACCAAATGTTTAGAGCCATATTTGAGAAGATGTCTGTTGCAAGGCTCGTCTCCTCTGGCTTTAGCAAAGACTCTGTATGCACTCTAGACTAGATCTCTTGGGCTGGGGTACAGGGAGAGAAAGGTCCTATATTAGTGCCCCATGAGTACTACATGATTGGAGTGACAGCCATGGGTGGGAGTAGGGGTGTTCTGAATAGACCAGGATAAGAGTTATCTATCATAAGAGCCATTAGTTCTGCCCACCAGGGTCCACACCCTCTGGTAAATCTAACCTCCTGAACCCTCAGCAGATTATCATGGAGAGAAGAGGGAAACAAACAAGCCCAAGTGGATTCATTATAATCCTGCTAGGTAGGTCAGATCCATTCATTTTGGATGACACATTCCCAGTACCTACTCTAGGGTCATAGAGATAAATCCGACCCAGATACTGCCCAGAAGAGGGCAAACCGTGTGATGGGTTTCCTTTAAAAGCTCTTCCCCTTTAGAAACAGTCAACAAAACCAAAAGACAACCGACAGAATGGGAGAAGATTGTGCAAATAACATATCAGATAAAGAGCTAGTATCCAAAATCTATAAAGAACTCATCAAACTCAACATCCAAAGAACAAATAATCCAATCAAGAAATGGGCAGAAGACATGAACAGACATTTCTGCAAAGAAGACATCAAATGGCCAACAGACACCTGAAAAAGTGCTCAACATCACTTGGCATCAGGGAAATACAAATCAAAACCTCAATGAGATACCACCTCACACCAGTCAGAATGGCTAAAATTAACAAGTCAGGAAATGAGAGGTGTTGGCGAGGATGCGGAGAAAGGGGAACCTTCCTACACTGTTGGTGGGAATGCAAGCTGAAGCCACTCTGGAAAACAGTATGGAGGTTCCTCAAAAAGTTGAAAATAGAGCTACCCTATGACCCAGCAATTGCACTACTGGGTATTTACCCCAAAGATATAAATGTAGTGATCCGAAGGGGCACCCCAATGTTTATAGCAGCAATGTCCACAATAGCCAAACTATGGAAAGAGCCAAGATGTCCACCAACAGATGAATGGATAACGAAGATGTGGTATATAATATGCAGGAATATTATGCAGCCATCAAAAAATGAAATCTTGCATTTGCAACAACATGGATGGAACTAGAGGTTATTATGCTATGCAAAATAAATCAATCAGAGAAAGACAAGTATCATATGATCTTACTGATATGTGGAATTTGAGAAACAAGACAGAAGATCATAGGCAAAGGGAGGGAAAAAATGAAACAAGACAAAACCAGTGAGGGAGACAGACCATAAGAGACTCTTAATCTCAGGAAACAAACTGAGGGTTGCTGGAGTGGAGGGGGGTGGAAGGGATGGGGTGGCTGGGTGATAGACATTGGGGAGGGTATGTACTAAGGTGAGCGCTATGAATTGTGTAAGACTGATGAATCACAGACCTGTAACCCTGAAACAAATAATACGTTAATCAAAAAATTAAAAAAAAAGCTCTTCCCCTTTAAATCATAATTGCCATTGTACAAAGCCATGTTCTGTAACAAGAAATAGGCTCCAGGTAATGGAGCCGTTTCTGTACACTGTAGCCCTTGCAAGGAGAACCCATCAGGCTGTGTAAACTTCCCTGAGATGCTTAAACAACCAGCACCAGAGGAGCAAGTAAACAAGGAGGGAAAAGGAAGGGGCCTCAGGAGCCCTCTCTGCTTCCTATATCAGCTCCTGTCTCCTAGCATCCTTCTCTGGCCCCTGAGCCCCAGGGTCCCCCATGCTGTGCTTTAGTGCTGTCCCTGGGCCTGTCTGCCCCAGAGTACCACCATCCACATAGCTCTATTCCTTCCCTCTCCCCAGCAAAACCCCAGGTCTGAGACTCTGCTGCACCCCATCCCCCTAGACTTCTCAGGTTCAAACCTCATTCCTTGGCCCTTATTTCTATCTGGTCTCTAAGACTATCACCTCCCACTGCCTGAGACTCCCTTTCTCATTTACCAGAGATGTTAGTAAGACTGTTGGCTCCATTAACCACTCTTCAGACTTGTAACACATAAAAGAAAGTCATCAAACCATATTTCCATTTCCTGGTTTTCCATAGACTTCATGTGTCTGCCAATATTTTTCAAGTATTATGTTTTTCAGGGATAGATCTGTCATACAGTTGGGATTTGACTGTGCAAAGTAAGTTTCCATTGCTAACACACCGATTTTGTTTTAAGTGTTTTCATTTTTATCCTCAATTTGTAGCCAAATTCTCATTTGACAACAATTTCTTAGGTATCTTAACATAAATACTCTTAGGCTTCCTGCCTACAAGTCCAGAGTAATCTGTATCATCAAATGATACAGTATTTTAATGGACACCCAAGTAGCCTATCTTTAGATTTAACTATAAATGTTCCTGTTTTATGAAAATCTATAATTAAAAAATGACATAAGACTCAGCATACAGGGCGCCTGGGTGGCTCAGTCGTTAAGCGTCTGCCTTCGGCTCAGGTCATGATCCCAGGGTCCTGGGATCGAGTCCCACATCGGGCTCCCTGCTCTGCGGGAAGCCTGCTTCTCCCTCTCCCACTCCCCCTGCTTGTGTTCCTGCTCTCGCTATGTCTCTCTCTGTCAAAAAAATAAATAAAATCTAAAAAAAAAAAAAAAAAAAAGACTCAGCATACAGGCGCATCTCTTTGAAATACTTAGATTTTTTTCCTTACAAATTATTTTGTATCCTTGTGCTATAACCCAGGCAAAGTTGTTCCATAGTCTGAGAAACATGTGCACCAGCGAGGTATATCATTAAACACATCAACATTTACATTGAGACTTTTCTTTGGGCAAACATCTTGCAGATTGCTACTGAAGGATATCGCCTGAGCTGTCATGCCCCTAATCCTTAATTAAGAACAAGGAATGAGGGCGCCTGGGTGGCTCCGTTGTTAGGCGTCTGCCTTTGGCTCAGGTCATGGTCCCAGGATCCTGGGATTGAGCCCCGCATCGGGCTCCCTGCTCAGGGCGGAGCCTGCTTCTCCCTCTCCCACTCCCTCTGCTTGTGTTCCCTCTCTCTCTGTGTCTCTCTCTGTCAAATAAATAAATAAAATCTTAAAAAAAAAAAAAAAGAACAAGGAATGAAAAAGTTGGATAAGGATGTTGGCATTGGAATGTGGACCCAGCCAAAGGGTTCCCAAAGAGGAAATAGGATGGAGGCTGCCTTGATATAAACTGAGATTCTCTGGCCACAGAACCACGAAGGAGAAGGTTGAGACACTGCTGATGCTGCATCCAGGAGCAGAGGGTGGGCTCAGGCACTTGGACATTCCAACCCAGATGCTGGCCATCCTGACAGATTCCCAAGACATGGGAATACAAAAGGACCTCCTTCAGGCCCCCATCCTGCAACTGTTTCTGCAGGGAAGGCCAGAGAGGTGCTGTTTCCCACCAAGGCTCAGTTGAAGATGTGTCCTTCTCTATGGGAAGCCAGAGGAGACATATGACCCTTCCTGAAAGTTCTGGAGTCCACTACACCCTCCCCCCAACTGAATACAGACTTTGCCTCTCCCTGGCTGAGTCTGGCTCCCTGAGCTGTTCCATGGTGCCGTCTAAAGCAAACAAATAAGTTGCTTTAGGGCCAAGGAACACATTGGGCTCACTGGGAGGCCCAGCGGCTCCTAATGGAATCAGCATGAGCCACAACACAGACTCATTCACTTAAACTCCTGATCTGTTACCAACTGTGGAGACCTTAGGCAAGTTGCTTAACCCCTCTGAGGCCCCCATTTCTTTACCTGTAAAATGCAGATAATACCATATGGGGATGTGGTGGGCATACTGAATGCATGCACAAAGAAAAGTATTATGAAAACACCCACTGCAATTATCAGTCTGGCAATATGTTGATGTTAGCCTTGAACAGTTTGTATTACTTTCTAAAAATAAAAAAAGGCTGCTAAGAAAATTTTATGAGAATTCATCTTTCTACTTGTGTAATTTTCATAAAAACTCTGGAAGTGTTAGCATGTAAACAATGCCAGATACTCATTTTCTTTATAAATATCTATAATTGAAATCAGCTTTACAAAACAGAACAAACCCAAGTAAATTATATGCACGTGATTAATTACAAAATTTTTGTCTCATTAACAAAAGCTTATGTAAATCTGAATTAAGAATGTAAAGAGCATCCTTGAACTTTTTGATCCATTTCTTCAAGCTTGATTGCGAAGTCTTAAGAACCACACAACTACTCCCACTCTCTGAACTAAATCCAACTCAAGAGAGAGGAGTGGAGAATGAACCCAAACCCAAGTCTCGAAGATATCAATGTTTAAAAAAATGGGGGAAGGGTGTTCAAAGTCATTGGTAATCAAAGAAATAAAAATTAAAACTCCTAGAATGGCTGAAATTAAAAAGACTAAAAACACCAAAAGTTGATGAGTAAGTGAAGCAACCAGAACTCTCATACATTGCTGGTGGTGGTGTATAATGGTGCAACTTTGGAAAGGTTAGTTCCTTATACAGTTGAACATGCACCTACTGCACTTTTATACCTAGGTGTTTACCCAAGAGAAAGGAAAATGTATACCCACTAGAAGACTTGTACAAAAATATTCATAGCAGCTTTTTAACCATTATTCATAATGGTTAAAAACAAAAGACAAACCAAATTTCCACTCCCAGTAAATGAACTGTGGTATATTTATAAGACGGAATGCTACAGAGTAACAAATAGTAACAAACTACTGATAACATGCTGGATGAATGTCACAGGCATTATGCTAAGCAAAAGAAGCCAGTCATGAGCTTCACATAAAATTTATTTATGTGAAGTTCTACAAAAGACAAAATTATCTATAGTGAAAAAAATCAGAAAAATGGTTGGCTCTGGGAGGACTAAGAAGGGACATGAGAGAACTTTCTGGGGTGATGGAAATGTTCTATGCTGTCATAGGAGTGGGGGGGTGAGTGTTCATTTGTCAAAATATATCAAATTGTACACTTACGATTTGTGCATTTCACTCTGTATAAATTTTACCTTAAAAATAACTGAAAACAAATGCTGAACTCTATAATTAGTAGGCTTGCTTTTTTTCAGTAGCATGAGTTAGCAATTTTGAAACTGCTTTCTGTGTATCCTAGGCTTGAGCAAATGAGTAAATATATTTAGGGGAATCAGAGCCAGGTTTCTACCGTCAGAGAAGAGTTACAAATATGGAAAAGGGGGAAGATTAGATGTTCTCTAAGGTTATGGATTAGAATTGGAGGAATCGAGGGCCGCCTGGGTGGCTTAGTTGTTAAGCGTCTGCCTTCAGCCCAGATCATGATCCCAGGGTCCTGGGATCGAGCCCTGCATCGGGCTCCCTGCTCAGCGCGAAGCCTGCTTCTCCCTCTCTCACTCCCCCTACTTGTGTTCCCTCTCTCACTGCATCTCTCTCTGTCAGATAAATAAATAAAATCTTAAAAAAAAAAAAAGAGCTTTAGAATTGGAGGTATCGGTATGCACTCATGCTTTTCAGTGGATAGATAAATGTATGTCCTAGCTCTGTCCACTGAGAGCCCCTAAAGGCAATGACATCCTGAAAGCAGTGAGTACATCTAGCACTCACATCTTAGGTTGTAAATAATTCTCTGATTCTCCACTAAAATGAACCAGGGTTCCCTGGAGAAAAGTCTTGTATGCCAGGACTGGAGCATGAAAAGTACAAGATGAACCTGGGACATCTTGTTACACCAGAAACAAAGGAGACACTCAATCAGTAGTGGGAAAATCCAGAAGTACCCAGGACCACCTTGAAAGAAATTCCACTGGCCAAATCTGGGGAAATTTGAGCATCACACATTATATTCCACTAAATAAAATAAAAATCCATGAGACCACACTGTTACAAATACATGCATACATACACAAGTAGGGGGGAAAGATAAAGCTCTTCCTTATAGAAAAATACTACCCAATAAATATAGAAGGAATGATGGAATTAGAAAATCATCAGTGGATGCTAAAATGAGTTTGACAAGGGTGAAAGTTTGATAAGGAGCAGAATATTTACATCTTCTCAAAGGTACTTCTCTATGAACAAAGGGGGGAGTGGTAACTTTATTACTTACCAAGGGAAAATAGTATCTTTATGGTGGAGAAATTTGGCAGACTCTATTTTTCCAGTTACTGTGATTACATAACAAATCACTCCCAAACTCAGCACCGTTAAACCATCATGTATTATGCTCATGGATTCGGGGGTTAGGAAGTTGGACATTGAACATCAGGGACAGCTTGTCTCCTCTCCATGCTTTTGGGCACTCAGCTGGGAAACGTGAAGGCTGAAGGCGGGAATCATCCAAAGGCTCCTTTATTCACACACCTGCAGCTGATGTTCTGTCCCCGGGAGCCTCGAATCCTCTCCGTGTGGCTAGCTTGGGCTTCCTAACAGGATGGTGGCTGCCCAATTCACCACTGTGAAGTTACTTCTTCTCACTTTGTAATTAATAAGTAACTTATAGGGACATAGTTTGAGGCTTCATAAATACCCTCTCAATCATGCTTTCTTTTGTCCACAATTTTTAACATCCACTGATGATTTTTTTTTTGCTTGCAATAATTACTACTGTGGTAATGTTGCAAATTCTTTTTTAAAATGCCAGTTGACTTCACAGACATCTCCATTTCTTCAAAAAGTCCGAAGTCCAAACAGAGTAATTCTTGGAAGTATAGAATCCATTTCTTTGGCTCACAAGTGTTCACCTTTGAAAGTACGCCTTGTTTCCTATCTTGATCACCTTTGCTAATCTGATAGGTTAGAAAAAAAAGTAACTCATCATACCTTTAATTGCATTTCTATTATTATAGACTGAAGTTGGGCATCTTTTCATGTTTGAATCATTTGTATTTCCTTTTTTGATAACTTTGTTCTTATTATTTGTCCATTTCCTATTTACTTGCAATTTTTATATATTGTAAAATAATTGTGAGGAAAAAATATTATAGAAGACAGCCCTTTATAGTTACACAAGTTGCAGGCATTTTTCCCAGTTTTGTGTTTGCCCTTTTTCTTTTAGTTTTTTTTGAGTATTCTTTTTTGTGCCTAACTTTTTATTGTTTCTATATAGTAAAATTTACCGTTTGTGTATGTGTGTGTTTCTTAGAAGAGCCTTCCCCATTCTAGTATTATTAGTTAAATCTCTCATATTTGTATGTACTACTTTACGATTTAATTTTTTATGTTTGTATATTTGATAATCTGGAATTTAATTTGGTGTAAGAAGTGAGTTAGAGATCCAACTTTTTTTCTCATATAATGATCTAGTTGTCTCAACACCATTAAATGAACAATTTCCTTTTCCTTACCAAAGGAACTTTTATCATAGGCTAAATTACCCTCTTTATTTCATTTGACTTTCTAGTTCATAGTATCAATCTAATTATGTGTTTTTATGATGTTGTTTTAATTATTGTAGGTTTATAATGTTTTAACATCTGGTAGAACTAGTATCTCTTCATTACTGCTTTTTTTTCCCACAATTTTTTCTCTCCAAGAATACACTTATTTACTTTTCATGTAAACATTAGATTCAGCTTATATACATTTCCTGGTTTCTATCAGTAAAGTAATATATTTCTTGATTAGGGAGATCTGACATCTTATGGTCCTGAGTCTTCACAAGTATGGAAACTCAAACATAGCAGAACTTGTTTTAGCCTTCTTTGTGTCCCCCTTTCTTACGTGGCTTAAAATAGCATTTTAAAGGTGTTTTTCATATAAATCTATTCATATGGTTAAATTTATTTGGGGGTATTTTATCTGTTTTGTCATTATTGCAAATGGATTCTTTTTTTCCCATCATGTCTTCTGATTGCTGCTTACAAATAGTTAAATGTTTACAAATAGTTAAATAGTTCATAAGTTCTCTAAGTTTATATAACTTAATGGGAGGAAGAGGATTGTATTTCATTCTATATCAATCACCAACCCACAATGGTAGCAAATGAAACTAGGGCTATATACCAAGGCAACTTCAGGCGGTTCTTTCTTTTTGTCTTGATAGAATGAAATAGAACATTCAGCACACTGGCTTTTGGACTACCTGTTTATTGCAGGGCATTTACATATATTTATAATTTATATACATTGAATGTGTGTGTGGATAGATACTCATTCAATAAATAAATCCTTTACAAACAAAAAAACGCTCAGCTTCCCTTAACTCTATCAGCCCCAGTTAATACAAGTGAAGAGATAGTGAGGAAGGGACTGAGGAGTGAAATACAGAAGATTTTGCGGTGTTTCTCAAAAGTCATAACCACACATCCACTTAGGGTGTGGGCTTTGCAGTCACCACACTGCCCTTACAGGAAAAAAAAATAATTTTAACATGAGTATGCATCATTCCCAGAATGTTTCATCATCTAATTCATCTAATTCAGAGGTTACAAACTCATGTGCCAAAAAAGGCCAGGCATTGACATAAATGAGTGCAGCTGACCTGAGGATAAGGAAATAGGGAAGGGTGGGGACTGGGGCAAACTGCCTACCTCCTGCCCCACCAAAGGGGCAGCTGCCCCACAGCACCGAGCAGAGGCTTCCGTGTGGTAAGCAAGATCCATGTTGCTGTATGTATCTTCCAATCTTTGAGAGAAGCCAGAAGTCCATATGTAACATATGAAAGTTCCCCGTTGTTAAATGCTGTCTTAAATTTTTAAAAACAAAAAACAGATTAACATAACATAATAAAATAAAATTAAAAACAAAACAAAAAAACAGAGTGCAGGCCAGATGTAACCTGGGCCCTTGGGCCAACCAGCATGAGTTCCTTCCTGCTCCGACCCTTCCTCCTGTACTTCCATGCTGGGTGGCAGACACAGCAGTGACAAAGGCCAGCTCTGGACTCTAGAGGGGAGTGTTATCACCCCAGTTTGATGAGAGGATGATTAATAGCCTGCTTTGTACCAGACACAGAAGTGGAAATTTACTTCTGAATCTTAACGTTAATCATGGTGATGACCAGCTCCAGGAAACCAGCGGTTTCCTCATGGCCTCCTCCCAGTGAAGCAGCCATTGGCCACATCATTTGGGCTAGGCTGCACGCGGGGCACTGCCCTGGCTTCTCACAGAATGGCAGCTGAGCCCAGGTTCTAGACTCCAGAGAAGCAGAGGCGTGTATCCTGCACATTGCAGTTCCACAGCTGTCAACTCTATTGAAAGAATCCTCCAAAGTTGGCATGCTTTTAAAAATTAGCCAAATGGTTCCTCTTCAGGAGCCACGTATTTTAAGAAGAGATCTATTGATCTACAACACTGGTACAGTGATTTGCAATTTTCGGAGTGCCTCATGTTCTCTTCTCGTCCAATCTCGAAACAGCCCCCAGGAAGGAGATTTTATGATAACCCTCATTTTAGGTGAGAAAGCTGAGATCAGACAGTTTTGATGGCTGGCCCAAGCTCTGCAGAGTTAATGCTTCTGTTCATGCTGCTTAAAAAGCCTTCTCTGTCCATCTTCAAATGGTTAATCATTAAGTAACCCATACAGCAAAGCTTTGCCCCTGCTTTTTGTAAAAACCTATGTAGGAGGAAAGAAACAGATAGTACAGTTTCTTTCAAACCTCAGGAAAAAGCAGAAATAAACTCCACAAAACCATAGGAGAGAAGCTGAGACCCACAGGACTCTGAAAAGCGCCTACTAGAACCCCTTGAGTTATGAATTCATAAAGTCAGGCTGAATATAGCCTGGTTAGAGAAAAAAGATCATTAGATTTGTTTGTATATTTTTTTCCTCAGTGGTTTTTAGATATGTCTTTAGATATATCTTTGGCAAAATTTCCACCGTCTCATTTAATGAAGTTTTGCTTTGTTTTTTTACAAAGAGTAATCTGTTTTCCTAGAGCTAGAATGCGAGGCTCATTTTGCATCTCAAAAAGCAGGCCCTCTGCAGGGAGGCAAGTGAGTCTCTGTCGCCACCTGGTGGACATTTCTAAATGGGACACAGCAGAGAAGACTAGGAGTTGGTGTGCGAAGCCCCTAACCACACGTTGACTCCATGGGACAGCCCCTGAGAGGCACGGGCAGTCTTGGCAGACTGACCCACAATTGTCATTTCTGATTAGAAACATGTCATATTGAAAAGGTCCTGAAAAACTGCTGGTAGTATTTGGAGTGAAGCATCACTACTAAAACAAGCCCTCACCTGATCTGTGCCATGCTCTTCTGCTTTCTAGTATTATTTTCACATTTTCTCTTAACCACAGTGCTGCTTTGTGGACTTAAATATTTGCACCCAGCATCTGAACCATTTGAGCCAACTATACTCCACGTATATTTGAGTCTTCTGGCCTTCAAACCTTGTTTTCTCCTGAATGCTATGCTCCTTCTCCAGGTATGACAGCTTATCATTCAGGTCTATTATTCCTGCTTTCAAAATATTTTTTAAATTAATCCTTTCCTTCCTACATCCACACCCCAGTTGTGGCCTTTATCCCTGAATTCTGGATTCTTTTATTTATTGAGTGCATTTCACTGGGCAGTGACCACCGGTACATACAGCACTGGGCCCGGGCATGAGGTAGAAAGATGTGAGCACTTCCACTTGGACCCAGGAAAAAACATATTTGCAGAAGGTTTCAGGTAAAAACTGAGTAGTTCAGGTTGAGAAGGATGAGTAGCTTCCTTGCTGGGCTTCCTGACATCAACTCTTTCTAGTTCGACCCACCACGCCTCCTCTTCAGCCTGACTTCTCTCCTGCATTCCTGACCCAAAAGTCTTCTGAGTCCCTTCTTCACCCATCAGCTCATCCATAGAGTCTGTATGGCTCTGCACTCAGAGACACAGGTGGGGTGAGGTCCAGTCCTGGCCTTAAGGATCTCAGCAGGAGGAAGACAGACTAGCAGATGCACAAGTGTGGATAGAGCTGCCCGGGGGTTGGGATAAGAGGTACTCTGGGCCAAGAAAGGGTGTGAGCGATTCCGCTGGGTAGTGGGGAGCAGGCAGGGGAGGTCTTCCAAGGGAAGGTTACATTCACGCTGCTCCCTGAAGAATCCAGTCTATCAACTCGAGGTAGGGGAAGGTGAGGCAGACAGCATCCTGGGCAAAGGGAGCCGTAGGTGGAAAGGCACAGAGGAAGGGACAAGTGTAAGGGTCAGGAATGGCAGTCCTTCTGCATGGCCAGAGAGGAAGTACCTGGCTAGCCTGACAATGACCCAGATTCTAAATGTATCACTGGATGTGATAGCCATATGTTCATCTCCACCACGTGGATTTCTTGTCCCTGAGGTCTCCTAAGGCAATAAAACTAATAATAAGATTTCAGATGAATGAAATCCCAGGCAGCCACTTCTGACTCTCATTTCACATGCCACTGCACTGATATGGCTGGAGCTGCATGGGGAATAGCAGTCATTGTTAATCAGGCTCTGGGAGCAAGGCTCACGTTCACAAGTCACGGTGAGGACCAAACTGGTGTAAGTGGAAGGAATGATGTATCGATTGCTCATTGAGGGCTGCAGGAGTGCTGGCAGCTGATGGCTCACAGGAGTTTTCCTCCATGAATCTCTCTCCGCTGAAGAGAGCTGCCTCATCCAAAGTCATGACCTCTTCTCAATGATGGAGGTGGGGAACAAAGCCCGGGCCCCTTAGCTTGATACAGAACAACCTGGAAAGATCATCCCAGCTCCAGATCCCCCAATGGGATTGGCTGAGGCCCTCGTCACATCTGCATCACAACCCAACTTCCTTTTTCAAATCCTTCCCTCCACCATATGGTCGATCCCCAGTGCACTCCCCAGCACACAAATCTCTGTCTCAGAGTCTACTTTCCAGAGAACCTGATCTGCAAGAGAGAGCTCAGGGAAACTGTTCCCATTCAAACAAGACCGGATGGCATCAGCATAGTTTAAGAAAGACCTTGTCACTCAGAGGGAAGCTGATCGGCTATGGAAGCCCCATAGAGGTCATCACTGGCAGAGCTAACCCACTCTGCTGGGAAGGAGCCTCTCAGAGCCTCACAAGCTCTGTTTCCCCTGGCAGGACTCTTCCCTCCTGGGGAGATGGGTGTGTAGGGCTATTAGAATCTGGTGCCATTAAATGAAACCCACATTCTATAACTAACTCTGCTTTCTCCCTGCTCATGCTCATCGAGAGACATTTTGGTTCTCATTTGCCTTTCTGTGTGCCTCATTACAGAGAGAAAATGCCTGAATGTGCAGTCCATCTGGCAATTACAATTTCTTATTTTTAATCAGCACATTGACATTCAGGCTTGGAGTCTATCTCTTGCAAACCCTGTTAGCCCAAGTGGACTGGTCGGTGCTGAGACAATGAGGAGGACGTATGTCCAAGCCTGCAAGGCAGAGATCAAAACTTGGATGATGGTCAATTCACCATGGCAACGCCTTTCTGGAGGTCTCGTGGTAGACAGTCCACTCCTTCTTATGATATCTCTGCCTTGACTTTCAAATGTCTATAGCCTTAACCCAGAGGGAGCCCAGAAACAGTTCTGTTTCCCCCAGTGTAGCCACTTCTCAATCCAAACTCTAGGAAGCAGACCTCTTTTCCCTCCAGAGGTCAGGGGAGATGACTGGAAGTTTGGAAGAGCTTTTTCACAAGCAAAGGAAACTAAAGGAATTGATACCCACCCCCCCCAGGGGTAAGCCATGGCTAAGGTCCTATCGTGAGGAAATATTGTCAGTATACTTAAAAGCAACAATTTCCATAAAAAAAAAATCCCTTCAGAATAAAGGAGATGGTTTTGCTGGTAACGGCTTTCTGACTTCACTTTAAAACCTCAACAGTAAAGTGACTGATATTATAAGTAAACAACCAATCAAAATCGTGCCTGCCCAGCCTGCTTGGTGCCACTGAGGCACATCCACTCAGCTTCCAGCCCCTGAAAGTAGAGGCCAGGAGGCCAGGCTATTACCCTCCAGATCCCATTTTTGCAAAATGGAATTCTAGATACACATTTCCTGTCTCTCACAAGCTAGGTGTTTCTTTGGGGAGAAGGGTAGGTATTCTCCAAGTCTCTGCTTTTGCAAATTGACCTCAAAATGGAATTTAGGGACTTGCTCTCATCTCTACACCACCTTTATCTCCTCCCTAATCCCCCTCCTCAGGCCCTACGTTATATCCCTGCTCCCCCTCTGAAGTGTGGGTCCCCAGAGGTCTACCAAAGGAGAATACGTGTAGCCTCTGGTTACTTGTTCAGTGGAGGGGACAAATTCCTTCAGGACAGGTCCATGTGCCACCCGGACATTGCTTTAGAGGTGTCAGCAAGACCTGTCTCAGGGTGGCAGGGCTAGGAGAGAGCCCCAATTATCTCCCCATGCCCATCTCCTGCTGCTTGGAAAAAGAAGGCTCAAAGAACAAAGTGAGCAGAGCCCAGATCTAAATCCAGACCAGTGTCCCTCCTGCTGGGACATTCTGCTAAGCTGCTTCCACTCAGGCACGAGTCAATCACTTATTTAGTCAACACATGTTCACGAAGGCCCTACCACTGGCAAGCCCAGAGCTGGTTTCACTGAAAGGGTCTGGAAAAGTGTTGGTGCTAGGTGGGTGGAGCCCTAGGCATACACAGGAGGACGTGCGGCAAGCCCCAGAGGTGCATCCGGCGTCTGCAGGAAGCCATAGTTGCAACACAACAGAAGAGGACTCAGAAAGGCTGGACGAAGGGGGCAAGGGCAAATGTCCCCACCTCACAGCTTGGCCGAGGGCTGGCATTCACTCAGCCTCCAGTCCCTAAGAACCGAGGACCGGCGCCGCCAACCAGGAGTGGCTACATCATCTGCAGGGCCTGATGCAAAATTAAAATGCGACACCCTTTGCTCAAAAATATTATGACTTTCAAGACAGTGACAGCAGAGTATTAAACCAGGCATGGTTTAAGTCACCCTGTGTGACTGCACAGGTCACATGCCCATGAAGCTGGCCCTGCTGCTCACTCAACTTTACCTAATTCCATTCATAGAGCCAAGGACTGCCAGACCTCACACTACCTAATCCACGCCCCTCCTGAACAAACAAGGAAGGTGAGGCCCAGACAGATGAAGTAATTTGTCCACAGTCTCACAGCAGGTCAGGGGCAGCCAAGTCTCCTTAGAAAACAGCTCTGCCCTGCTTTTGCCAATCAGAATTACAACATATATATCTGTCTCGGCTATTTGCTTGTTTCCTTCCCACCGTAAGGTTGGACATGTATAAAACGAAGAGAAGAAAACATGCCTCCTTTAAACATAAAATAAGACCAAACTCTCCAGCCACAGCTGCCAGGTGCTCTTTCTAGGGAAGCAGCCCAGGTCCATCTGGGAAGCCCGTCCGCTGTCCAGCTGCTGTGCAAGGCACACGGCACTGCAGGGTGTGAATGGCATCTTTCTAGAGTCTCTGACCATCCCTGATGAGGGCAAGGGACTTCAGAGCCCACAAATCAGATCTCACAGTCCCAAGGAGGAACAGGTCCAGCAAGCTTCTTTGTCCTTGCTCCTTTTGTGGGGCTGGGATGTCATGCTGTCACCGCCGGAAGAACCTCAGAGTTGAGCATAGCAACCCTCCCACTTTACAGAGGAGAGACCTGAGGCCCAGAGACGGGACATAGAGAGTTGTGAAAACTAAGGTCTCCTGGTAGAGAGTTCCCCCAAATACGTTCTTGGCTCAGAAACTGCATGTGACTATATTCCTGGCAGTACTTTCTTCTCTACAACATGTGGAGGAGGACAGAAAAAAGGATGGGATGGAAGGAGCTTCTAGGCCAGATAGACCTGGCCAGTTCTGCAAACTTTGCTGCATCATAGAAACCTCTGAGCCACAGTTTCCCCATCTAAAAAATGAGGACAGTAATGTTTACCTCAAGGGTGGAATGAAATGAGGTGAGATGCCTCAGATGCCAAGGAGAGTCCTGCCACTATAGCAGGTGCTCAACAAATTGTTGAATCCTGCCCATGCTCCTTCCCTTCCTTCCTGAATCAGGAGTTCCAGCTGGGACAACACTCAGATTTGGACCCCTCTCATGTGTGGTGTTAGGTGAAATGTCTTGGCACTGAAGAGATTTACAAGAAAATACTTTGACTATGTACACAATTGGCATTCCAACTCATAGGGCAAACTGGGGATCAGTGAAAAGGGAAGGAAAATAGCAAAAGGATCCTCTTTTTGGAGCAGCAGAGGCCTGGAGTCACATCAGATAACCCCCAAATGCTCAGAAATCCTTAAGGGAAGAGGGAACCATGACAGAGTTGCTATGACCCTGTGGGCTAGCTGGGGAAGGCTAATAACGTGGTGAAATCCAGGCATTCCCATGCATGGGCCCTCATGGGTTTCTCAGGCTACTGAGGCCTGCAATTGCCCCCCACCACACTGCCATGAGAAAGCGTGGAGAGGACCCTCTGAGTGGGGGGCACAGAGGAGAGGCAGGCCATCATCACTGTTACCAAAGCTGCTCCCTCCCGGCCCTAACACTGGACAGGCTCCCCCAGGGGTGGCTGATGCCTCCCCAGCCCTGTCCCCTCCTTCGCAGAAGCTCCTGCCTCTGTCCCCGTGAATCCAAACCATCACTGTCTCTGCAGCGTCAAGGACTCTGATTACAGACATACCCATCAGAGTCCCAGCAGAGGGTGCAGGGAACGGCTGAAATCAAGCACAAAAAGGATGAACACTGAGTTCTGGAGAATGGGCACTCCTGGGGAGAGAGGAAGGGGGTGGTAGGGCTTTGACTTAGCCATACTGTTTTATTTCTCCAAAGTGAGAGGCAAAGAGTTTTAAACCCAATGTGGCAAATAGGAAAGGTCTCTCTGGTTGGCTATCATATTACATGTGAGTATGTATGTATTTCATAATTTAAACAAAATTTTAAAAAAACAAAAGCACTTAGGGATAAAAGTACCACACACTTCAGGAATGTAAGCCAGCAGTAGTACTCCACTGAGCCCTCTGCTCATTCTTAGGGGTGGCGATCATTCTGGCCTCAGTCTGCTCCCCAGATCAGCCCTCCAGAGGGCCTCTGCCCCTGCTCTTCCCTGGCCCACCCTGGGATCCCTATTCCTGCTCTCCTCTAGGCTGCAGCTCATGCACTCCTTGCCTCCTGAAACCCAAACACCTCTCCTTCCAAGACCACACCTGGCCCAGCCAGCCCCCAGCTTCTTCCACCATCAGCACACGGCTGCCTCCTTCAAAGTGGCCCTCAGGCTGCTTACTGCTGCCAGGCCACGAGAGCCCGTAGTGAAAATCACAGCGGGAACACCTACAGAAGCTACAAGCGTTCCTTCAAATCTCCCAGGAAGAACCAGCGTGAGGCTCTTGGGAGCACAGTGTGGGCTAGCTGAGCTCTTCACTTGTGCTTCTGGTTTGGGGACGCTGCCTGGCCGGCCTTTGTAACTCCTGGGCTGGTACACTGGATCCCAGCCCCACTTGGGAAAGTGGGACTGTAAGGATGAGGAGGAAGGAGAGGAGGAGCCATGTTGGGCACCAGCTCCACAAAGGCCAGTCAGGATCACCTTTCATGGGAACATCCTGGATCTCATTACCTGTCTCATGGTGAAGAAAACCCCTCCTTAATGCAGCAGGTCCCAAACCAGGGGTACCCTTTAGCTTTCTCCCCTGGGCCCTGTTCTTCCAGACCCCCTCCCTTCCCCCGATTCAGCTTCCTCTCCCTCTTTTTTTGAATTCAGATAATAATCCTTCCCCATTTTGCTGGCACCAAAAGGAGTTTGGCCACATAATACACAGAATAGAGGGAAGGGCTTTTTTTTTTTTTTAAATAATTTTTTAAAACTTTTTAATGAAGAATAATTAACGTAAAGAAAAGTGTATGTATCACATGCGTCCAGCCCAGTGAGTTTTTCCAAAGTGAACACACATCTGAAACAAACTCACAGGTCAAGAAGCATGAGTGAACCCTAGGAGTCCCGCCCATAGCCTCTTCCAGGCACTGCCCCACCCTCTGGGGAGGGGGGAGGTCCCTATCCTGACTTCTAACAGCACAGACCAGTTGTGCCTGTTTTGTACTTTACTAAGTGGAATCACACAGTATGAACTCTTTTGTGTCTGGCTTCTTTTCTTAAATATTTTTTAAAGAATTTATTTATTTATTTGACAAAGAGAGAGAGCACAAGCAGGGGGAGCAGCACGCAGAGGCAGAGGGAGAAGCAGACCCCTCGTGGAGCAGGGAGCCCAATGTGGGTCTCAATCCCAGGACTCTGGGATTGTGACCTGAGCCAAAGGCAGATGCTTAACCGACTGAGCCACCAGGCGCCCTGTGTCTGGCTTCTTTTGCTCGACATTATGCTTCTGAGTTTCACCCATACTATTTCTTGCTGTTGTGGTTCTTTATTCTCATTGTTGTATAGTATTCCGTTGTGAAACTAGGGTACATTTTATTTATCCACCCTCCTGCTGACAGGCATTTAGGTAGTTTCAATTTGGACTATTATGAATTGTGCTATTAGGCAAGAAGGAATTTTTGTATTGTTATTATTATGGTTAAAAAAACACATAACATAAACTTAGCCCCTTAATAATTTTTAAGTGTACATTACAGTATTGTTAACTGTACGCATATTATTGTACAAAAGATCCCTAGAACTTTTTCATCTTGCATGACTGAAACTCTATATCCAGTCAACAACAATGCTCATTTACTCCTCCCCCGCAGCCCCTGGCAACCACCATTCTATACTTTCTGTTTTTAAGAGTTTGACTACTTTAGACAGCTCATTTAAGTGGAATCAGGCAGTATTTGTCTTTTTTATGATTGGCTAATTTTCACTTAGCATAATGTCTTCTAGGTTCATCCACATCATAACATATGACAGGATTTCCTTCTTCAGGCTGAATAATACTCCAGTGTGTGTGTGTGTGTATGTCTGTGTGTGTGTGTGTCTGTGTGTATTCACACCACATTTTCTTTATCCATTCATCCACTGCTGGACATTTAGGTTGCTTCCACATCTTGACTATTGTGAACAATGCTGCAATGAACATAAGTGTGCTGGTATCTCTTTGAGATTCTGTTTTTAATTTTTTTTTTAAGATTTTATTTATTTATTTATTTAAGAGAGAGATCACAGGGGGAGGAGCAGAAGGGGAGGGAAAAAGAATCTCAAGCAGACTTCATGATGAGTGCAGAGTCTGACATGGAGCGTGATCTCGCGACCCTGAGATCATGACCTGAGCTGAAATCAAGAGTCAGATGCTTAACTGACTGAGCCACCCAGGTGCCCCTCAATTCTTTTGGATATATGCATAGAAGTGGAACTCCTGGATCATATGATAGTTCTATTTTTAGTTTTTTGAGAAATCTTCATAATGTTTTTCAGAGCGGCATTCCCACCAACAGCACACAAGGGTTCCAGTTTCTCCACATCTTCACCAACACTTGCTCTTTTCTGTTCTTTTGATAGTGGTCATCCTCATGGGTGTGAGGTGATAGCTCACTGTGGTTTTGAATTGCATTTCCCTGATGATTAGTGATGTTGAACTTCTTTTCATGTTTGTTGGCCATTCATATATCTTTTTAGAAGAAATGTCTATTCAAGTCCTTTGCCCATTTTTTGTTTGTTATTATTATTGCTGTTAAGTTGGAGGAGTTCTTTTTATATTTTCGATATTAACACCTTATCAGGTACATGTTTGCAAATATTTTTTCCCATTCTGTAAGCTGCCTTTTCACTTTGTTGATTGTTTCCTTTGCCATGTGGAAGCTTTAAAATCTGATGTCATCCCATTTGTCTATTTTTGCTTTGGTTACCTGTGCTTTTGGTTTTTTTTATTATTATTATTATGTTATGTTAATCACATTACATCATTAGTTTTTGATGTAGTGTTCCATGATTCATTGTTTGCATATAACACCCAGTGCTCCATGCAGAACGTGCCCTCTTTAATACCTATCACCAGGCTAACCCATCCTCCCACCCCCTCCCCTCTAGAACCCTCAGTTTGTTTTTCAGAGTCCATTGTCTCTCATGGTTCGTCTCCCCCTCCGATTTCCCCCCCTTCATTCTTCCCCTCCTGCTATCTTCTTCTTTTTTTTTTTTTTAACATATAATGTATTATTTTGGTTTTATATCCAAGAAATCATTGCCAATTCCAATTTCATGATGTTTCCCTGTGTTTTCTTCTAGAAGTTTTAGTCTCGGGTCATACATTTAGGTCTTTAATCCACTTTGAGTTAACTTCTGTATATGATATAAAATAAGAGTCCATTTTCATTCTTTTGTGTGTGGTTATCCAGTTTTCCCATCACCATTTGTTGAAGAGACTATCCTTTCCCCATTACATGGTGTTGGCACCCTTGTTGAAGATCATTTGGCTATATCTGCAACAGTTTATTTCTGGGCTCTCTCTTCTGGGCTATTTCTGCTCCATTGGTCTCAGTGTTAGTCTTTCTGCCAATACACATTGTTTTTTTGTTTGTTTGTTTTTGTTTTTTTAAAGATTTTATTTATTTATTTGAGAGAGAGAGAGAAACAGCATGAGAGGGGATAGGGTCAGAGGGAGAAGCAGGCTCCCCGCTGAGCCGGGAGCCCGATGTGGGACTCGATCCCAGGACTCCGGGATCATGACCTGAGCCGAAGGCAGTCGCTTAACCAACTGAGCCACCCAGGCGCCCCACATTGTTTTGATTAACATAGTTTTGTAATATATTTTGAAGTTGGGAAGTGTGAGGCCTCCAGCTTTGTTCTTTGAAGACTGAGTATTTTGGCTATTCAGGGTCATTTGAAATGTCATATGAAATTTAGGATTGTTTTTCTATTGCTACAAAAAAAATGCTTTTGACAGGAATTGTACTGAATCTGTAGATTGTTTTGGGTAAATATGGACATTTTTAACAGTATTAAGTCTTCCAATCCATGAACACAGGATGTCTTTCCATTTATTTCTCTTCTTCCAATTAATTTCTTATCTTCTTTAATTTTTTTTGGCAACATTTTGTGATTTTCAACATACAAGTCTATTGCCTACTTGGTTAAGTTTATTACTAAGTATTTTATCCTTTTTCATATAAATGGAATTGTTTTCTTAATTTCCTTTCAAACTATTTATCGTTAGTGTATAGAAATGTAAGTGATTTTTGAGTGTTGATTTTCCAACCTGCAACTTTGCTGAATTCATTTATTCTAACAGGTTTGTTTTCTGCTGTTGGGTTTTGTTTGTTTTGTTTTGTTTTGTATGTGGAATTTTTAGGGTTTTTTTTTACATATAAGATCATGTCATGTGTGAACAGAGATTATTTTACTTCTTCTTTTCCAATTTGGATGCATTCTCTTTCTTGCCTAATTGCTCTAGCTAGGACTAGGGAGATCTTTTTAAAGGCTCTGCCTATGTCTCTATAAAACTGCCTTCCTCCTTTCCTTAAACTCCCAGTATGCTGAACTTGCTCTTTTGGGTTGACTTGCCAAAGTCACAACTAAAATTTGGTTAAGGCAGGAATTAGATTGAGACCTATATGACCACAGAACTCATAGGCTCGTCTCACTTTCTCTCTTGAGCTAAGAGATCTGTCATTATTAAAATGCATGATTAAGTTGAACAGGTAACACCCATTAACACACAAATGTAGAGTCCTTTAAAAAAGGGAGCTCCAAGATGTAGTCAGTATTGACATGATTGAAGGGCAGGGAGGGAGCTAGAATTGATTGGGGCCAGGAGGGCTGGGCCCTCTAGGGAACAAAAAAAAACTGGTAGAGGTCTCTAAGCAAGGGGTGGAATAAAGGGGAATAGAGCTTATGGGAGGCTATGCAGACTCTGATTGAGGTGGCTACCTGTTTCCCAAACTCCCACCCACTGAGGTATCACTAGCATGATTTTTGTTATATGCTAGTACCATCTGCACTGTTGTCGACTCTGTTTTTCTAAAAATAAATACACTTTAAAAGGAAACTTCATATCTCTACTCTAAATCCCTACCAGAATCATTTCCCACAAATAGAACATAGCTGTAGAAAATAAATACAATGAACACAACGGCACTTGTTAAATCCTAACTAAGTTGTTGTCTACTAAAGGACGCCAGCCTGGACCTATTTTTTTTTTTTTGTTAAAGAGTGAGATTAGCATGAGTTAGGGAGGTGTGGAAAACATTACCACCACACTAAATTTCTCCTTGATACAATTAGAAAGATTAGGAAGCAACTAAAAAGGAAGTAACTGTTTCAACCTTGATTCAAAGTTATTTTATGTTGGGTTGATGTGCCACCTAAAATTACCTCCCATACCTCCAGTGGAACATGTCCTGAAGTAAAGAAATTCTTAGGTAGAGCATCAGGTTTTGTGTTGTTTTGAGGAAAGAGCCCAAAGCTCCACCCCAGAAAAACCATGAGAAATGGGGGTTGTGGCTGAGAATGGAATCAGGAGTATTTCTAGGAAGGTAACAGTATGGAAAGCCATTAGGGGCAGCAGGGAGTGGAGCTTGAGAAACGCAAATACCTCCCATTCCCATGATTAGCTTTCCTAGGAGGATCTGTGGGGAAAGCAAAAGCCATTTAAAGGTTAGAGACAAGAACAAGAGCTAGCGGATTCTGAGAATTCTTGGCTTCAGTCCTCTCTTCCCTCTTTGCTCTTCTTCCCTCTTCCTTTTCTCCTCCCATTTTTCTCTCTCTCTTTCTCTCAATTGCTTCACTGATTATAGCCTACCTACCAATGTGCATGAAGTTGTTAGATAGGAATCACCTGAGAAGTACAGTCAAAGATGCTAATGATTAATCTTGGGAAAAATAGAACCTAGAAGCCAGAGATAAATAGATTGAAATCTTGCCTCCCTAAAATGAAAATGCCTCTTTCTGTATAGCAAAAAGCATGATTAGAATCATAACCACATTTGACAACAAAAAACAACTGGAAAATATGTACAATATAGGCAACAACCCAGAGGCTAATATATTTCTATTATATAAAAAGAGCTCCCACAAATCAACATGAAGATACATAAATAGCTCAACAGAAAAATGAACCAAAGAAATGGATAAGACACAGAGGAAGAAATGCAAATGGCTAATACATGTAATGAAAAAATGATTAGCCTCCCTAGTTATCAGAGAAATTCAAATGAAAATAAGATGCTATGTTGGGAATACAAAAAGACCTGACAATATCAAGTGGAAGAAGGATTTAAAGAAAAGAGCTCTTTCATACACTGTCCTTTGTTTTAACAGTTTTAGAAGATAATCTGATAATGTCTATCAACATTTCAAGTACATATATATGTATATATATATACACCCTTTGACTCAGAGATTCACATTTAGGACTCTCTCCTGCGGAAGTACACACACTTGAAGGATATTTGTGCAAAGATAGTTGCTACAGCATTGTTGATAATAGTACACAGTTACAAGCATCCTTAATGTCTACCAAAAGAAAAATGGTTATATACAGTACAGAATATCTGTGCTATGAAATACAATGCATTCTACTAAAAGAATGAGATAGAACTGTACGTTGTATGGATATTGTTGAGTGAAAACAGCAAGTTGCAGAAAATTGTAGATAAATTCATATATAAACCCAAAATAAGATCAAAGTATTTCTTTTAAAGAATAGTGAACTAAACGTATTTTATCTAATAATCAGTGCTTACATGGTTAATATTCCTCAACTGATTTACTTTTTTTTTTTTAAAGATTTTATTTATTTATTTGACAGAGAGAGACACAGCGAGAGAGGGAACACAAGCAGGGGGAATGGGAGAGGGAGAAGCAGACTTCCCGCGGAGCAGGGAGCCCGATGCGGGGCTCGATCCCAGGACCCTGGGACCGCGACCTGAGCCGAAGGCAGACGCTTAACCGACTGAGCCACCCAGGCGCCCTCAACTGATTTACTTTTGCATATTCACACTGTTCCAGCAGTTGTAGCACCTGTTGAAACATTAATTGAACATCCCCTTTTGAATTTGCCTTCAAATGGCCTGTTATGTTAAATTTGATGACTTTGATGTCATCAAATCCTCTCCTTTCACATGTATTTCAATCTGGAAAATAACTAGCAGTCCCACCATGACAGGAGGGTCATAAACACTATTCGTTATACTTTTATCCCCAAAAATTGCCAGGTGATAAGGGATATCTAAGCTGTATCCAGCTCAAGAGGTAAACTTCTCAAAGAACAGTAACTGCCTAGGCCAAAACAAATGAAGCTACCAGTGCCCTGGGGTGTCATAACCACTGAAGACTCTGGATGCTCACGAGGGAGGGTTCTCATAATAAGCCTGGCCACAGACTCTCTCCATCCCACACACCTGTCAGAGCTGGTTCCATACTCCACTCTAGTTTACCTCACCTCAAACACATAGGAAAAGATGGAGGGAAGCATCCTAATATGCCATTAGGGCTTATACTTGAGGACTGAGAATGGAAGGAGAGTGGGTTGATAGGGACTTTAGTTCATGTATAAAATTTTACATCATTTAAATATTTTCAATAAATTTCTACCAACTCAATCTTAGAACATTTTCATGGATAGAACAACGGCACCCAAAAAGAATAACCTAACAGCTAAAGAGGTGTAGGAGGAAAACTGCAACATGACAAATAAAGAAAAGGAAGCTACTGGAGATTAATAGATATCAAGCAGCTAGCAGTTAGCAAAAAGCATATTGAAAGATGCAATCTCTTCTAAATACCAATAATGGATGATGCACTTAAAAAGAACTGTGAGCAAGTAAAAGCAAATCATTTTCTAAATGCTTTTGACGGTAGTTTCCACCATCATTCCCTACATTCACTCCTTGCTGCTTTTACATGGTATTTATCACAATTTGAAATTCTTTTAATTATTTGTCCATTTGCTTTTTGTTTGTCTCTCTCCTGCATATAACATGAGTCCACAGGAATGGGGCCCATATCTGTCTATCACAGTCTCCGGCAAATAATAAGTACTCAATTAATTTGCTGCATGAATGAATGGATGAATGAAAATAGTAACAAAGATCTTTGTGAAAGGAAATAACAATCTCAGAACAATATATTGTGAGACAAAAATAGAGTAGAAAACTCCTTAGAGATCAAAAAGCGTGCAGGACATAAGAAGAGCAATTTGGCAGATTGTAGAGAAGGTTTTCTACCAATTCCCTAGTGAAGAGAAATTATGAATTAGTACCTTAGCTTTACTGCCTTCATCAATACCTAAAACCTAATAAATTATATATATATGTATATATATATATATATATATTCAAGTTAAATGTAGTATAAACTATATAGATTTTTCCATTCATAATGTGAATTTGGTGTGTAGAAAGAGCATGGGTTTGGGGCCATGGGTTTGGGGGACCAATCTGGGTGTGAATTCTAGCCCCAACACTATGAAGGAGCATGTGTGATATTGATTCAAACAAATTGCGAGGAAATATTTATGAGGTAACTGGGGAAATTAGAACACTGATGGAAAGTAGATGATGTTAGGGAGTTGCTCATTTGGACAGGAGGTGCTAACAGTATTGTGGTTACATTTTAAAAGGGTCCTTGTTTATGGAGACATGCATTGTGGATGAAATGGTGTGATGTCTGGGATTCACTTTAGAATAATTGGGGTGGAGCTAGCTAGGAGAATGGGTAAAACCAGACAGATGGATTGATGGCTGTTGAAGGTGGGTGTTGGCTGCACAGGACTTCACCATTCTATTCCCTATACTTTTCTATAAATTTGAAAATTTTTCACAATCAGAGGTTAAAAAACAAACTAGTATGAGTAAGGTTAGAATAAGATACTAGTTAGACACATGGATCAATGGAATAGGATAGAGACCCTAGAAATAAACCCACATTTATATGTGCAATTAATCTATGACAAAGGAGGCAAGAATATACAATGAGGAAAAGACAGTCTTTTCAATAAATGGTGCTGGGAAAAAATGGACAGCTACATGCAAAAGAATGAAATTGGAACTGGACCACTTTCTTACACCATACACAAAAATAAATTCAAAATGGATTAAAGACCTAAAATGTGAGGGCTGAAACCATAAAAATTTTAGAAGAGAGCACAGGCAGTAATGTCTCTTGACATCAGCCATAGCAAAATTTCTCTAGATACATCTCTTAAGGCAAGAAAAACAAAAGCAAAAATAAACTCTTGGGACTATATCAAAGTAAAAAGCTTTTGCACAGCAAAGGAAATCATCAAAAAAAACAAAATACAACCTACTGAATGGGAGAAGATATTTGCAAATGATGTATCTGATAAGGGGTTAGTATCCAAAATATATAAAGTACTCATACAACTCAACACCAAAAAAACAAACAATCCAATTAAAAAATGGGCCAAGGACCCGAATAGACATTTTTCCAAAGAAGACATACAGATGGCCAACAGACACACGATGATCACTAATCATCAGGGAAATGCAAGTCAAAACCACAATGAGATATCACCTCATGCCTATTAGAATAGCTAAAATCAATTAAGACAAGAAATATCAGTGTTGGCGAGGGTATGGAGAAAAAGGAACCCTCATGCACTGTTGGTGGGAATGTATATTGGTACAGCCACTGTGGAAAACAGTATGGAGTTTCCTCAAAAAATTAAAAGTAGAAATACCATATGATCCAATAATTCTACTATTGAGTATTTACTCAGGGAAAACAAAAACTAACTCAAAAAGATATATGCACCCCGATATTTATTACAGCTTTATTTACAATAGCCGAGACATGGAAGCAACCTAAATGTTCATTAATAGGTGACTGGATAAGGAAAATGGATATACATATACATACATTACATAGCCATAAAAAAGGATGAGATCTTGCCATTTGAACCAACATGAATGGACCTAGAGGGTATTATGCTAAGTGAAATAAGTCAGATTGAGAAAGACAAATACCATAGGATTCCATTTATAAATGGAATCTGAATCAGAACTATAAACACGGAGAGAAAACTAATGGTTGCCAGAGGGGAGGGCCATGGGAGGCTGGGCTACATCGCTAAAGGAGAGTGGGAGATCCAGGCCTCCAGTTATGGAATGAGTAAGCCACAGGAATAAAAAGCAGAGCATAAGGAATATAGCCAATGATACTGTGATAGCGATATAATAAGACAGATGGTAGCTATTCTTGTGGTGAACATAGCATAACGTGTAAACTTGTAAAATCACTAAGTTGCACATCTAAAACTAATGTAACATTGTGTGTCAACTATATTTAAAAAAAAACAACAACAAGAATAACACACTCTGGGTAAATTTCAAACCTCTGCAGTTCAGTATCCTTATCTATAATATTAGGATAATAATAACTATGTTATATGTTGCTATGAGGTTGAAACAATGTAATAGATATATCAAACCTAACAGTGACTGGCACATAGGGCTCATTAATATTAGCAATTCTTTTTTTTTTTTTTAAAGATTTTATTTATTTATTTGAGAGAGAGAATGAGATAGAGAGAGCATGAGAGTGGGGAGGGTCAGGGGGAGAAGCAGACTCCCTGCTGAGCAGGGAGCCCGATGTGGGACTTGATCCCAGGACTCCAGGATCATGACCTGAGCCGAAGGCAGTCGCTTAACCAACTGAGCCACCCAGGCGCCCAGCAATTCTTGATATTAATATTATTAGGGAGGAAGAGAGCATAGATAAATCTGGACACATAGGTACCAAATGTTAGCAATCTAGGTGGAAGGATCATGGGTGATTTTAATGTTCTTTCTTTTGTTTAATTATATTTTCTGATATTTTTACCAGTGAATATGGATTACTTATATAATAAAAGTTAAGTTGAATGCTGTCTCAAATCCTTTTATGTGTGAAATAGAATTATCTAATGAAAGTTTACTGAACATGAAATTGAATTAGTCATTAACTGAAAGCTAGCAAGGACCAAGTAAAGAACAAGTCACAGGAAGGCAGGTGGGCCAGGTCCAGGGGAGTGGACAAGCAGAGAAGAGTCATTGAGCTCTTCAGAGGGGAAAGAGGCCTCCGAAAGCTCTCGAGAACAGGCTGCCCCACACAGCAGAACTTTCTGCTTCCTCATTCTTTCCCTCCATTACAGAGGTTCCGTCCTGGCCTGGCCTTTTTATTTTCAATGCATTTTCTCCTTAGAAGAAAGAAGCCCTCGAAGAGCCTCAGTTGTCACCCTCCCACAAACAGCCCCCACACCCGCAGCTCCAGTCCCCACTGCTGCCCAAGCTGTCCCCCAGCTGCCTGCAGAGCAATTTCAACTTAGCATGCTTGTTTCCACCTTAAATCCCAATACATCTACAGTGGCCTGAATCCTTTCCCATCCCCACAATGACACTTAGGACTGCCTTTCCAGTTCCACTAGGCCTCTAGTCTCCAGGGTGAAAACCTCCCTCTCCTGCTCTCACAATTGATTCTATTTGACGAGAGTGATACAGTAGGCTATTATGTACCAGGCACTGGGGTTAGAAAGAAGAAAGAAGCTATGTGGGCTCTACTCTCAGGAGTCAAGTGCTTCTGCCAGTATCCCTGCCTGGAGTGTCATTTGATCATTTTTTTCCTTCAATGAACTCCTATTCACCCTTCAGTGCCCAGTCAGATGTTACTTCTTTTGTGACACCTTTTCCAGCTTCTTCCTCTGAGGGACCTCTTACACAATTGCTGTCGAAGAGGCTGCCAATTGTCCCCCAACATTTAGTATGTCCTTTTCTCTCATAGCAATAGACTCCCTAAATACTAGCATAAGAATTGATCTCCCAGAATAAAGATTACATCTCCCTGCCTCCCTTGCAGTTAGTTGTGGCCAATGACCGAATTCCAGTCAATGGGATGTGAAAGAAAGTAAGGTAGACAACCTCCAGGGAGAAACTCTGAAGACAGGTGTTACACAGTCTTCTTACCCACTTCTTCCCACCATCTGAATGGAGCAAAGATGTAGTAAAAGCCATATTGGTTCGGGCAGATCAGTTCAACAACTGAGGAACAGAGCCACCACACCAAACTGGGATGCCTACCTCCAGCCTGTTAAATAAAAGAGAAACAAACCATTTTATTTAAGCCACTGTTACTCTGTGTCTCTGCAACAGGCAGCTAAATGTATTTTTTAAATAATATACTTGCCTGATCCCTCCATTGCCCCCTGCCAAGGTCGTATTATTCTTGAAGGTATTATATGCATGTAATTGGAGTCTCCAAACAAGAGGAGAAAAGCATGAAGTAGATGGCATATTTGAAGACATAATGAATGAGAATTTTCTAAAGCTGATGAAAAATCTCAAGCTATATATTTAAGAAGATATATGATCTCCAAGCAGAGTAAATACAAAGAAAACCACACCTACACACATCATAATAAAGCTTCTGAAAACCAAGACAAAGAGAATATCTTGAAAGCAGTCAGAAAAAAAATGACACATTTACTTGCCCAATGCTTGGCACAGAGCAGGTCCTGCAAAAATATGTGTTTAATGACTGAATGATAGCTTGGGTGAGTGTCTGATAGATTAAGATCCCCTTGTTGCCCCACATGCTGTGGTAGAAACAACACTGACGTAGGTATCAGGAGACCAGAGTTCCAATTCCAGCTCTCCCTTAATTAGCAGTGCAAAACTAGACAACCACTTCCCCTCCAGATCTCTGCTTCCTTGCTATAAAGTGAGGGAGCCAGATTTCTGTTCCTGATAAAGGCAGGGTAACTTGTTGCAGACCAACCCTCCCACTGAAAATATCTCAAAAAGCTAGACAAGATACGAAAGGAAAGAAAGACAGAAAGAGGGGTGCCTGGGTGGTTCAGTTGGTTAAGAAAGACAGAAAGAGAGGGAAGGAGGGAGGGAAAGAGAGAAGAAAGAAAGAAAGAAAGAAAGAAAGAAAGAAAGAAAGAAAGAAAGAAAGAAAGAAAGAAAGAAAGAAAGAAAGAAAGGAAGGAAGAAAGAAAGGAAGAAAGAAAGAAAGAAAGAAAGAGAAAGAAAAGAAAAGAAAAGAAAAGAAAAAAGAAAAGAAAAGGAAAGGAAAGGAAAGGAAAGGAAAGAAAAGAAAAGAAAAGAAAAGAAAAGAAAAGAAAAGAAAGAAAGAAAGAAAGAAAAGGGAAGGAAAGTGGGTGGGTTGGAGAGAGACCTTGGCAGGTAGGCTTGAGGAGACAGGATCTCAGACAGAAAGGAACCAACCGAAGTGGTTGATTGAGTCAGACACGCCATCACTTTGCCCCACAGTGTTCTTGCTGATTCATAGTTAGTTCAGGGTGAGTAGATAAGCAACCAAGCAGAAACAGGAACCTAAGAGTTTAACGAGCTAACCTTAGCTCTCAGCAGTTGCACAGGGTTGAGGAGACAAAAATTGGAGCGGTCTAAAACAGCTGTCTTGCCCTGGAAGCTATAAAAGTTCTAATTTAAAATAAAATCTAGTAAGTCATGGATGTGTGTTGTAATCTTGGAGGTAACCACTAAAAGAATGAATAATAACAAGCTAATAGAGAAGGAATTGGAATGATAAAAATATTTGATTTATCCATAATCTGTGGAGACAGAATGCACATTTGAGGTTACCAGGGAGAAGGGGAGAGGTAAATGAGGAGTGACTGCTTAGTGGGTATGGGGTTTCCTCTGGAGGTGATGAGAATGTTTTGGAACTACAGAGAGATGGTGATTGCACAACACTGAACTACTAAATTGTTGTTTACTTTAAAATGGCAAATTTTATATGAATTTCACTTCAATAAATATTTTAAAATACAGAAATGTTTAAAATACTTGGTTTATCCAAAAGAAGGCAAGAAAAAAGAGAAAAAGGAATACAGGACAGATGAGACAAAAGAAAATAGGAAAAGTAAGATGGTAAAATTAAGCCCACTGTATCAATAATTATATGAAATGCAAATGGTCCTAAAAGGTCAATCAAAAGACAGAAGTTATCATAAAACCCAACTATATACTGCTTATAAAAGACACACTTTAAATATCAGGATACAAGAAGGTCAAGTGAAGTAAGGAAAAAGATATGCCATATAAACATAAACCTAAGGAAAACGGTGGAACTGAACTAATGTCAGACAAAGTAGACTTTGAGGCAAGAAACATTACTAGAGATAAAGAGGAATGACGAATAATGATCAAGATTCAGTCCACCAGGGGCGCCTGGGTGGCTCAGTCAGCTGAGCATCTGTCTGCCTTCGGCTCAGGTCCTGATCCCAGGGCCCCAGTGGGGTGTCTGCTTCTCCCTCTATCTGCCGCTCTCCCTGTTTGTGCACGCATGCACTCTTTCTCTCTCTCTGTCAAATAAATAAATAAATAAAATCTTAAAAAAAAAAAAAGATTCAGTCTACCAGGAGGCCATAGCAATTCTAAATTCAATTGTACCTCATAGCACTTCAAAAACATGAAGCAAAATTTGGCAGAATTTAAAACAAGTATGCACTCCAGAGTCATGATGGAAGATTTAATATGCCTCTCAGTAACTGATAGAACAAGCAGGGGAAAAAAAATCACAAAAATATCCAAGATCTGAATACTACAATATACAAACTTGATCTAATTAACTCACAAAGAATGTTGGCACCCAACAACTGTCGGAGACCCACGTTTCTCTAAGTTAACCAAACTTTTACATTTGTCAAACTTGATCATTCACAGGGCCGTAAAGCAAGTCTTGACACAATCCAAAGAACTGAAATCCTACAGAGTATGTTCTCTGACCTCAGTAGAATGAAGCTAAAACCGATAACAAAAAGATAACAAGAAAGTCCCCAACTGTTTGAAAATTAAGTGACATGCTTCTAAAATGAGGAGGCTAGAACAGAGGCTCTCGGGGGTCCCTTCAAGGTCTGAGGGTCTCTGAGTCTGGGTGCCTCATTTGCCAAGTCTCTGCTTCACACTGAGCAGGGCAGCCCCTATGGCAATTTGTCTCATGTTTTCAGGGGCTGATGGGATTGTCAGCCTTGGTCTCATTCTTTCTAAGAGACAGAGAAATTCCCTGGGCAGAGTGGGACAAGCTCCTGCTTGCTCTCCTTCCTCCTTCTGCCTCCCAGGATTCTGCAGACAACATTCGGGCAAACAGTAGTCATTTTTCCCAATGTGGGCACATGTCACATCACCAGGGAAACTTCCACAGACGTTCCAGATTCCCGTGAGGTTCTACAAGCCCAATGAGAGCAGCCACTCCATTTCTGAGGCTGCTCACAGGAGGGGCGGCAGCAGCTACCTGGACAGTGGTGCCTGGACTATGTACAGACAACTCAGACAGAACCCAAAGGAACCAAGAGACCAAGAGCTTAGGGACATTATTATTTTCTGAACTCTGAGCTGGGCCACTGTGCCCACCTTGTATGGGCTCCTGAAGGTGGCTGAAAGCAAGTCATATAAAATTGGCCTCCCCTGGGGGTGCCTGGGTGGCTCAGTCGTTAAGCGTCTGCCTTCGGCTCGGGTCATGATCTCAGGGTCCTGGGATCGAGCCCCGCATCGGGCTCCCTGCTCGGCGGGAAGCCTGCTTCTCCCTCTCCCACTCCCCTGCCTGTGTTCCCTCTCTCGCTGTGTCTCTGTCAAATAAATAAATAAATAAAATCTTTAAAAAAAAAAAAAATTGGCCTCCCCTGATTGGAGGAGTCAGTAAGGCTGGTGTAGACTAGCTCCTAAACTGACAAGAGCTCTTTTCAGTTACCTGTCCAGGCTTACCAGGTGCTTATTGATTGGGGAAGATTGAACACTCTTTTATACTAGGGTAAACATGACTGATGGAACAATCATCTACCCCTCATTCATTCAACATACATCTATTAGGCTCCTACTACATGCCAGGTACTCTGCCAAACACTAGAGCTGCAAAAAAGGATCATACACATTTGTAACTAAGAGAATTAAGCTTTAAAGTGTTCGAGAAAGTCTTTTCAGAGGTATCCACTAGGACTATTCCAATGGATGGGTCTGAAGTCTGACATGTTTCTGAAATCAGAGCCTGGGCGGTGGCAGTCCTAGAGCTTAGAGGGGTTAGGTCTTAGAGCTCCACAGTAAAAATCAAGGAGTGGACTTTCCCCAACACTGCCCCTAGCACTAGGGCCCTTGCATCCTTACAGATGCAGACATTTCTGGAGACCCCTCAAAGCAGACATATGGATATGGGGCACGTGCACTTAGACCAAGTGACCCACAAACTCATGTGATTGGCATTATAACAGAGCCTCCTCGTGCCAGGGGCTGTGCTGAGGCCTGGTGAGGGCTCACATGTCATTCTCAGACAGCACTGTACTTGGATTTTCACAGATGGACAACATGAGCAGTGGGAGAATGTGGGAGGAGACTGGTGCTTGAAGCAATGGCTACGAGGACTGGTGTGGGGAGAGGGTACAATGGAGTCCAGATGGCTGGGTAGGCAGCAAGGGACCTCAGCCTTCTGTGGAGGTCTACTGGGCCAGCCCGGAGCTCCCCTTCAGGTAGCTGTGATGTCGATGTCTGATGCACTTCAGCCAGCTGCCCCTCAGTAGCTTTCTACCCAAATCTCTGCCTCCCAGCTCCTGGTGCTCCTGTGGCTCTACACTCAGAGACTGGGGCTTGCACAGACTACCATCAAGCTGACTTCCTTAGCTCTGGAGCCAGGCCACCCTCTGAGCCACAAAGCTGACCTGCAGCCTTGATGCCCAGATAAGGTGCCTGGCAGCCAGCTGAGAGCCAGTCACATGGTTCATCACAGAATCAAAGTAGAAGAGGTCATTTGGCCAATCCCCCATGGCTGGGTAAGAAGGCAGGGGCAGAGGTCTCCTGGCTCCCCACACCCAGAATAAGCCCTTCTTCCACTCCTTCCCTGTCCCCAACCTGGCAGGTTCCCAAAGAGCTGTGAGAAATACACGCAGGGACACATACATGCAAACTTAAAGAGGTAGGCCCATGCACATATACATGCACAGACACACGCAAATGCTGACCCCTGGTTGGTGGTTCTGGGTGCTGCCCATGTGAGAGTGCTCACTTCCTGTTTGGCTTCCCTGAGGCCCTGATGGAGAGCACATGGCATTGGGGTCCAGGGAGGGACCACCTGCTGCAAGGTGGGACAGAGGCTCCACCAGAGGCCAGCAGCCAATCCTCACAGGCAGTAGGAAATGACCAGCTCCTTCTCAGTGCTCTCTGGTCCCAGTGGAGACCCTCAACACTATTCCCCATCCCGACAAGAGTGGCCCAGACCTGGCTTCTTGGTGCAAACCCCACTCCCAGCATAAAGGGGGAGTGACAACATTCTGAAACAGAAAAAAAAAAAAACAAAAACAAAAACCAGTGGATGCCCTCCTCTATGAGAAGGAATCCTTTGGGACAGTCAAAGGGGAAGGAAATCAACAATTACTAAGTACTTGCCATGCATTTCAAATATGGTTTCCAGTTTCACAGAAAGGGAAACTGAGGCCTCAAATGCTAATTTTGCAACTTGCCCAAAGTCACAGCACTAGTGAGGGGTGGGGCTGGAAATCAAACTCAGGTCTCTTTTTTTTTTTTTTTTTTTTAAGATTTTATTTATTTGACAGAGAGAAACACAGCGAAAGAGGGAACACAAGCAGGGGGAGTGGGAGAGGGAGAAGCAGGCTTCCTGCCGAGCAGAGAGCCCGATGCGGGCTTGATCCCAGGACGCTGGGATCATGACCTGAGCTGAAGGCAGTCGCTTAACGACTGAGCCACCCAGGCGCCCAAACTCAGGTCTCTTTAATGGGCAGAACACAAAGGCATGGTTGATGTGGGAAAGAAAGAGTATGTGGAAAGGGCAGAGCTGGGTAGAAAAACAAGGCACTAGGCATTTAAGTTGGCTTTTTTTTTTTAAGCCTGAATTTCTAAAAGAAAGGAATGTACATATGGGATATGTGACATTTCTGGTAGGCTTTCAAAAAATAATAGATTTTTCCCCTCCCCCATGAACCCATCCCCAGTCTAAATACTGGAGCCCGTGATGTAACTGGCATGCAACCTTGGACAAGCCACTTAATCCTTTGGAAAGAGGCAGACTGGAGACAGCCCAGAAGTGCGCCGGCAGAGGGAGGAAACTGGAGGCTGCTGACGTGAATGACAGATGCTGGGAACGTGGGTGCATGGATGTGGAAGGGCAAAGGGAAACAAGCAGACATCTGGCTGGAATGGGCGGTGAGGGCAGATGGCCACGCCCCTCTGCCAGGGAGGCCTGGGATTAGGGGAGGGTGCTCATTATAATCTCCATGTTACTAAAACCTCATCTGATCCTGCCACGCCCCTGGCAGGGCCTGGGGCCTAGAAAGTATCCAGTGATGACTTAAGAAAAGAGCAAAAAAGAGATGGAAACTTGTGCTCAACTGGAGAAGGTAGGGTTCTAAGAGGTTCCTAAAAGGCTAGTGTCTCTGGCACAGAGTACATGCTCAATATGTATTTATAGAATGGATTAATACATTAGGATATCTAGTTTCTGACCCAACTCTGCATCTCCATGAATCTAAACAAATCAATTTAGCCTCTCTGGGTCTCTACACTGAAGAGCTTGAACCAGACAACCTCTAGCTCAGGTGTTCTATGGCCCCATAGCTGAAGGTCCCACTGGCCAGGATATACCCTCTCATGAAGGAGAGTGGGTTGGATGCAATAGGCCATGGAGTCTGGATGCCAGCCCAGGGGCTATGAACCCTCTCTGAAGGAGCACAGGAGACAATGCAGAAAATTTATCTCATCTTTCTCATTCTCTCTCTCTCTCTCTCTCTCTCACACACACACACACACACACACACACACACACACACATGCACCCCACTCCCTCTCATCTCCCAGATCACTCTTACCAGCCTGGCAAAGGTTTCAGCATGGCATGTCAGCTCAGGAAGACCTGATCCCAAGCCTCCAACAATGCCTCAAAGACTCCCGTGTATGTGGCCCTGTGTTACATCGAATATGAGATCCATTTCCCTGCTTCTCCTCCTGTATCCCATCCTTCATCCATGCCCACCACTCGTCAAGCCTCCCACAGTGCCAGAGGGGCATGGGCATAGGCTCCAGCCTCAAACTCCCTCCCTGACACTTACAAGCTGGTTGATTTTGGGCAGCCATTTCGCCATTCTGACTCAGTTCCTCATCTGTGAAATTAGGTAGTAATGCTTACCTGTGGGCTTTTTGCAAAAAGTAACTGAGAGAGTGAACATAAAAAGCCCTGCTTGCTGCAATGGGGGTATTGCAATCAGGGAGGGAGATTGGGCTCAACTCCCAAAACAGCAAGGACAAGTAAGGATTTATAGCCAATAAGCAGAGTGAGGAGTCAGTGGACAGAAAACTACTAAGAGGAGACATCACAGGGAGGAGAGTCTTGCTAAACCGACTTAACAGGATTCTTCCTGAAGACAGGTCAGGGTGATCAGATACCAAGGATGTGGGGAATGAAGAATCTGATCATGTATCAAGGGTGATCACATATCACAAATGGGGGATTTCTTTAAACTGACTCAGCAGGATTTAGGATTCTAAACCTGGGTTTGGCAAGAATAGACACAGAAACCCAAGATCGAGGCCTAACCAAATAGAGGGCTCAGAGGAGCCTGACCACAGTTTGGTCAATGAGAGAATCTTGGTCACATGCTGTGATGGTCCAGCTACCAGTTATCAAGTCAGACACTGGGACTTAGTGTTCTGAATCTTCAAAATAATCCTGGAAGGCAGGGACTGGAATCATCAGCCCTGTTTCACTGATCAGGAGGTGAAGGCACCAACAGGTTAAGTATCTCGCCCAAAGTCAGACTGCTAGTCAGTGACAGAACTGGGATTGGAACCCAGAAAGTCTGGCTCCAAAGCCCACAGCCAGCTGATATGGCTTCTCATCTCGTTCATTCTTTGATGGATTTCATGCTTAATTACTCCCTCCACCACCAGTTTGGGGCACAGAAACCCAAAGAGATAAGGCTCTCGTACCATCCTGCTTTATGATGCACCTCCCTTCACATCCTTAATATGTACTCTGGGGCCTAGAAAGAAAAGCCATTGTGATGATTGCTCCATAATGTGATTTGACCAACAAAAACATTGGTACACAAAAGAAGAAACCAGAGCAGATTTCTGCATTAGTTTCTATTTTTGTTGTGTTCTGCTTTTGTTTGATAATAAGGGGGAAGAGACTGAGCCTGAGCACTCATCTGCAGCAAGAATTTTTTATTACCAGGGCCTGGAAAACAAAATGAGTTTTAATTTCTTCCAATTTTATTTCAACTTTGCCAATGGACATCTGTGCTCATGGGCTTGGAAGCCATAATACACAGCTAACACTTTCCAATAATTTTTTTTTGATAATTTCCTCTGACAGTGTTAAAAAAAAAAAAAAGGCCCAAACATGGATTAAATATCGCATGACAATACTTTCCCAATTCTATGTGGCAAACTGCTACTTTTCTTTTTCTACCAAGGTAAGAGGGAGGGAAAAATGATTTAACAGGAAAAGCAGCAGGCTAGGCATCAGGGAACTTGAGCTCTCATTCTGGCTACCTACTCTCTAGCTGTGTGACCTGGGGTGGGCGACTTCACCTCTCTGGGTGTCTGTTTCCAAAATGGGAAAGGAGATGATTAGATGACCTGACCCCAAACACTCTCCCAGCTCTGAAATTTCCTGAGTGATAAAAGATAGTACCAAGAGGGGCGCCTGGATGGCTCAGTCGTTAAGCGTCTGCCTTTGGCTCAGGTCATGATCCCAGGGTCCTGGGATCGAGCCCTGCATCGGGCTCCCTGCTCAGCGGGAAGCCTGCTTCTCCCTCTCCCACTCCCTCTGCTTGTGTTCCCTCTCTTGCTGTGTCTCTCTGTCAAATAAATAAAATCTTAAAAAAAAAAAAAAAGATAGTACCAAGAGACCTTCACAGTGTCAGCAGCATTTTGGTTTGGGGCCTAGTTTGAGTTAACCTGGCTCCCTGGCTACCACAGAAGGGGAAATCCAGAATTAGCTGTGCACATTTATGAGCATAAAAAAAAGGCAACATTTATGCCAGGGATTCCATATGACAGACCACCTAAGCGAGCACATCCGGCTGAGAAGAAGACAACGGGGAGTAGTAGGGACATTGGTGAACAGTGTCTCTGAAGGTGGCAGCTGTGAAAATGCAGGCCCCGTGTGACCAGAGTTTGATTTTTCAAGAGAAGAGGGAAGTCCAGATTTGTACAGATTTCCCATTTTTAAAACAGTACTGGAACCCAGTTAGCAAATCCTAGGTCACATGTGCTAGATCTCCGTGCCCTTCTCTCGGCTCCCAGAGTGCTCTGTACTTCCTCTTTCAGGCAGACCATCCAACCTATTTATTCATCTGTCTCCTTGCTGGGCTCAGAACATTGTGAGAGTCATGGGTTCTATGTCAGTCTTGAGTAGCACATTGTCAATAATAAATGGCATAAAAGGATCTTATTATTTACAACTAAAGCCTCACAAAATGCCACAGACTTCATGGCTTAAACATTAGAATTTTCTTTTTCTCAATTCTAGAGGCTGGAAGGTCCAAGGTCAAGGTTGCAGCAGGGTTTAGTTTTGGGGGAGACCTCTCTTCAGGACCTGCAGACAACCACCTGCTTGCTACATCCTCACATGGCCTTTCCTCGGTGCATAACCTAAGAGAGAAAGCAAGCTCTCTGGGGTCCCTTCTGAAATGGACACTAATCCTACTGGATCAGGGCCCTACCCTTATGACCTCATTGAATCTTACTTCCTTAGAGGCCCCATCTCCAAATATAACTATACTGAGGGTTAGGGCTTCCACATATGAACTTGAGAGGGGGCTGGGGAGGGCACAAACATTCAGTCTGTAACACTCACCTAATTCTAATCAGCAGGAATTGGCTGAAGGGCTGGGGAGGGAAAGGACAAGAAGCTGAGTCCAGAGGGTGAGGGGGATAAGAGATGCAGAGGCTCTCTGCCAAGCTTACCTCTGCCTTTGCCCTTTTCCAGTGGCCTGTACTTCCCTGAGCCAAGGCTGCTACAGAAGATAGCCCTCACTTCCTGCCTTGCTGATGCTCCCCGCACCTCTGCTCTTCCGCTACCCACTGAGCTGAGTGATGGGCTCTCCCAGGACCATGACCCTGAGCTTTCCTACAAGCTAATACACATGGAAAACTGGCTGGGCCACTGCCAGCATCCACATGCATCGTCTCCCTTCTTTACCACAAATCTGCCAGGGAGACAGTATTATCTTCACGTTTCTAATGAGAAAACTCGGGTCCAGGCAGGTGGAGTAACAGGTCCAAGGTCTCGTGGCTTGTGAGTGGCGGGGCCCAGACCCAAACCCCAGTCTGTTTGGCAAAAATGCCCCTGCCCCATCCCTTGGTCATCGCTGCTTTCCTGCTGCCCACCTATCCACCAGGTGTCCTGTCCCCGACCTAGAGCTTTCAGATGTTAAGAGGCTGCACCTGAACCCCAAACTGACACCTACCAGGAGTCAATCCCTCACCTTCCCCAGACTCGGCCTTTTCCAAAGGAAGACACCTCACGCCCCAGCTGATCATCATTTCCCCCTCAGAGCCAGCCTTAGCATGCTGCAGGTAGGAAATGACTCATGGGGAACAGTTTCTGGGGTCCCAGGAACACCCCCTCCAACAGAAGTGGTTTCTTGACACCCTGCTTCCTGATGCTTGAAATTCCATTTTTTTTTTTAGCTCCCTAAGTCAATCCCTGATAACAAAGTGTGGCTAATTATCCGAATCATTCAGGAAATGCTTTTTTTAATATGATGAAAAGTTCATTGGTTTCCCTCCTGTTTATAAAAGTAACAAATATTTTTTGTAAAATTATGAACAATGTATAAAGATATAAGGAAGAGAATAAATCTCACCTGAAATGCCACCCTGCAATAACCATCACTGATACATCTATGACCATAAATTCATGCATTTCTTTAGGAATACGTATTATATAGATATATAACTTTTATGTGGTCTTCTCATCCATGCTGGGTTTTTTTGCTGCCTCTTTAACTGTAGTATTAGGGGGGTTACCTTTTGTTCTACCTCTGTCTCCCTTACCCAGTTAACAACCGTTCTCTATGTTCATCAATCATATGTAAATACACAGAGAGGCACCGTTTGATGATGACAATGACGACAATAATAGTAAGCTTAAAAGGGAGATATGGATTATCCTTTGATTTATCCTTTTAAAAAAAGAGTCATATACATTTCTCTGACTCTTGATTTTCTCATTGGATAATACCTCATAGGAATAGCTCTTCGTCATCTTTTCCAAAACTACAAAACATCCCATATTGTTGATAATTACAATCCATTAAATTATTCCCCTATTGATGGGAACTTCATGTCCTGTTTTTGTCACTATGAATAACATCGCAGTAAACATCCTAGGACACACCAATCCACACACCCTGCTTTTATTCTATGAAAGAGAGTCTCTCGAATGGAACCGCTAGGTTGAAATAATGTGTGTTTTTTATTTTCATTGCTAATTCCAAAATGTTGCAGCAATCCATGTCTCTCCCAACAGCGTGGAACTACTCTACTGCTTCCCACTGGTAGTAAGTGTTACCAAGCTTTAATGTCTCTTAATCCAGTAGGTGGAAACTGATCACCCATTGTCACCTGTGTTTGCATTTCCCTCTCTCCCAGAAAGCTTGAGCATCTTTATTGTTCATGAGTCATTTGGGTTTGCACTTCTAGGAACGGGTCTGTCCTTATTCTCTGCCCATTTTTAATTGGACGGTTTGCCTTTTTTATTATCAATCAGGTATTAATCCACTGGGATAGAGACAGGCTAACAGTTCACCTAACCCCTTTCTTCATCCTCCCTGAAGCAGGCAGATGACATGTGCCAGCCTCCCTAGTGCTCAGACATAGCCACAGACCGAATTCCAGCTGGTGAAGTGTAGGGAAAGCACTTCCCTACACCAGGCCCAGCCCACAAAACTGCCCCCTTGTGAGCCTCCCTAACCGCCTTTCCCCAACAGCTCTGGAAGTCCCGTACTAAAGACAGAGGCTCACAGAATGGAGGGAGTCTGGGTTTCTGAATCTCTGCCTGGAAAAGAGCTGCTAGCCAAATAGGACTACCCATTGTGGACCACTTATGAGCGAGAAACTCATTTCTATTGTGTTAAGCCATAGAGAATGATGGGATGATACGTACAGGAGTTAGTGGAGCCCTAACTAATTCACCCACCGCCTGCCATGTGTGGTACAACTCTTTTCCCCAAATTATCATTTGTGTATCCACTTTGCTTGTAGTAAAATGTAAATTTCAAAATGCGTATATTTTCTTGTACTCCTGCATTTTACAGCTTCTATATTTTCTGTCTAAAATGGTCTCTTGGAAGCTTTTCAGAGATACTAAGATCCATCCTAGAAAATTCTGCTATAAGCAAACTGGAGTGGAGCCAGGAAATCTAGATATTTTTAAAGCTCCCGGGAGGATTCTACTATTTTTCCCAGGATTGAGAGTGTTGCTTGGGCCATTAAAGTGGCAACTCCTACCACAGTGGAAGTAACTCTGGGGGTCATGACTAGCCTTATCACCCATTGATGCCTCTGAGAATCAGCTTACCTGTCTTCTAAAAGTAGATTCCCAGAAGCATCTGGAGAGAGCCTAACATGAAGCTATGTGTTACCCATCATTACGGGGAGGTCCTGAGTTCAAATCCTGACTCCCTTTGGCTAGTACAGGCCCTTGTGCAAGAAACTTAACTTCACTCGGCCTCCTTTCTCCTTCCCTACAACATGGGGGTGATTATAATTCCTACTTTGTGATATGAAT
The DNA here is from genome assembly GCF_002201575.2 of Neomonachus schauinslandi. Taxonomy (NCBI): domain Eukaryota; kingdom Metazoa; phylum Chordata; class Mammalia; order Carnivora; family Phocidae; genus Neomonachus; species Neomonachus schauinslandi. The sequence goes on along the minus strand of NC_058411.1, from coordinate 90,863,588 downwards.
ACTGACCTTAACTTTCAGGGTTAAGGCAAAGATAAAGATACATATAAAAATACTTAATCCTAGACTTGGTACATGGGAGCAGCCCAAGAAATTGTTATTATTAACAATTACAGGCTAGAGAGAGAGTAAATACCATATAAATGTGTGTGTGTATATATATATATATATATATATATATACACACACACATATACAGAAACAATACACACACACAATTAAAGAACAGCGAACAGTTTAGCTTTACAAGCATAGAAATATTCCAGAAATTCTCTGAATCTCTCAAAGCTTGCTTAGTTCTATGTGCATTGTATTAGCATATTTATGTGTGTGTGAGGGAAAGATGGTGAAGTGTGGTGTGTTGGTGTATTTGTGTGCCTGTGCAAAAAGCATTAGGTTAAATGTAAGGACTGCAAGCTCTTCAAAAAAAATATTTGGAGGCTGTGACAATGATTCATGAATAACTCTTCAGAGTGGTTTCTGACTAAATTGACAGAAAAATAGCTGGTGACATTAAATTTAGAGAACTCAAATCTACTGGGGGCCAACACTGTGCCAGGTCATATGCTAAGGGTATTATTTGCTCTCTCATTCACCCCTTAAATAAGCCCATGAAAGTGTGTGTTACTATTCCCACTTACAAGATGAGGAAACCAGGGCTCAGAGAAGCTAAATAAGTTGCCCATAGTCACACAGATATGAAAGGGTGGATCAGGATGTGCTCCCAAATGCAAAGTTTCTACGGGGGATGATGAAATTTTTCTAAAATTAGATCATGGTGATGCTTGACAACTCCCTGAATATATGAAAAACTGCTGTTATACACTTCAAAACGGTGAACTTTACGATATATAAGTTATATCTCAATAGAGCTGTTTAAAAAACAGTGCACCCAGGTCTGCCTGACTCCAAAACCAGACTGTGTAAAATGTTTTCTGGTCTAAAAACCTACCTTTCACATGCATCACTTCGTTGATGTCCGAACTGCCCCCTTCTCCCAACACCATGAAGTAGCTGTCGAAATCCCGCAGGCCTACGGGAGGGGCGGGATGGATAAACAAAGCTAAAACTGTCATGTGACCTCTCAGGCCAGATGGTCAGCAAAACCACAGGGAGACCAGGGGTGGGAGTCAAAGTCAAGAATCAGAGTAGCGGGGAATTGGCGGGGGGGGTGGCGGCTGGCCAGGGCAGATGGTTTCACACTCACCACAAGGGCCACAAATCCTCTGCAGTCCATTTACAATGCGGGCTTGCTAGCCTCAGTTTAAAACTCAAATTGGATCTCGCATATCCCACCCTGGCTCTCCTCTGCCTTCGGAGTTACACACAAAGCCTTCACATGAAACTCAAATCCCTCAAGACCCAAGGCCACATGTTTCCCTGCACCCTAGCCACCCCAAGACTGCCAGAGTCAGTCCCTCAACTGTAATTGGGCACTCAGGTCTTCATGCTTGCGTCCCCACACTGCCCCTTGTCTAACTGAAGGATCCTACCCAACACTGGATTCTATTTTAACGTTTTTTCTGTGGTCCTCCTCTGCCTTCTCTCTCCCAGGGCCCCCACCTCCTAGCTCTCCACTTACATTTCCTTCATATCCTTATTTTAGAACTTTTCACACAAGATTGTCACCATTTATTTCTTGCCATCATCCCCCCTCTCTGCAGCCTTACCACTACAGATCCACGCAGCCAACTGCCCACTTAGCCACTTGACTTGGAAGGGGCACAGGCACTGCTTTGGGTTGAATTGTGTCCTCCAAAAAGACAATGTTGAAGTGCTAACCAACCCCAGGTCCCTGTGAGTATGATCTTACTTGGAATAGGGCCTCTATAGATGGAATTAGTTAAGATGAGGTCATACCAACTAAAGTGGGCCCCACCTCCAATTTGACAGAAGACCTTATAAAAAGAGAGGACACAGAGACATAGACACACAATGAGAATGGCGAGTGATGATGGAGGCAGAGATCGGAGTGATGCAGCTACAAGCCAGGGAAGGCCAGAGATTACCAGCAACCACCAGAAGCTGGAAAAGGCAAAGAAGGATCCTTCCCTAGAGATTTCATAGGAGCAGGACCCTGCCAATATCTTGATTTCAAATTTCCAGCCTCCAGAACTGTGAAAGAATAAATTTCTGTTGCTTTAAACCACCCAGTTTGTGGTACTTTGTTACAGCAGCCCTAGGTAAGCTCATACAAACACTTTATACCTACATCAAAGTGAAGGGTAGCAGAATAGGCCACCTCAAAATAATGCCACTTTGATATAAGGATGATTTTGAGTTGAAAGCAATTGAGGGGCACCTGGGTGGCTCAGTCGGTTAAGCGGCTGCCTTCGGCTCAGGTCATGATCCCAGAGTCCTGGGATCGAGCCCCGCATCAGGCTCCCTGCTCGGTGGAGAGCCTGCTTCTCCCTCTCCCTCTGTCTGCCACTCTGCCTACTTGTGCTCTCTCTCTATCTCTGTTAAATAAATAAAAATCTTAAAAAAAAAAAAAAAAAAGCAAGCAAGCAATTGAGAAGAAGCAGATACAAGCTCTCCTCTATTTGTCTAAACACAGGACATAAACTTGTAAAGGTATCCCACCTCCCCTCTCTACCAGGATGGACAGAAGTTCATCACCAGAGACAACTCTAGACCCTCACCCACTCAGAGATGGCAGCAAGGAGCCTATATAACAAACTATTAACTGGCCCTTATCTTCTACTAGTTACCCCATATATTTGCCTTCCTACAACTTGTTGCCCTAAAAACTCAAAGTCATTTCCCTTTGTCTCGTCACTTGTCTGAAAACTTCATTGGTTTTCTTTTTGTGTCTTTGTTTGTTAAGATGGTGGATAAGCCCAAGTTCTAGCCACTTCTTTGAGCTACTCACCTCTGGGTACTCCCATGTGTATGTGTAATTTCTCATGTCAATAAACTTCTGCTTGTTTTTCTCTTGTTAATCTGTCTTTTGCCAATGTAATTCACAAGGCCCCAGCCAATGAACCTAAGATGGGTAGAAAGAAAAAGATTCTCTCCTCCTCTACAAGGGCCAAATCTGATTTCATGACCTTGTCTCCAAACTGGCCTTTTCCACTGCTTTTAGCACACCTAATCCTGTTACATTAGTCAGAAATTCACAAACGAGGTGGCCTACTTCCTTGCCTCCATATCCCCATTTCCAATTCATCACTGAGTCTTGTTGATTTTATCTGCTAAATATCTCTGGAACCTGCTCCCTTCTCTCAAGCTCCACTGCACCAACCTCGTTTATCATCTCTCACTGGACTACTGGCCTCCCCACACACAGTCTTGCCCCTCCAGTCTTTCTCCACATTGTAGCCACAAGGTTACTGAAAAAGAACTCTGATAGTAGGTCTCCATGCCTGCTTAAAACACTTCCTGTGTGTTTGGGGTAAATATCCAGTAGTGCAATTGCTGGGTCATAGGGTAGCTCTATTTTTAATTTTTTGAGGCACCTCCACACTGTTTCCCAAAGTGGCTGTACCAACTTGCATTCCCACCAACAGTGTAACAGGGTTCCCCTTTCTCCACAACCTCTCCAACATTTGTTGTTTCTTGCCTTCTCAATATTTGCCATTCTAACTGGTGTAAGGTGGTATCTCAGTGTGGTTTTGATTTGAATTTTCCTGGTGGCTAATGATAATGAACATTTTTTCATGTGTCTGTTAGCCATTTGTATGTCTTCTTTGGAGAAGTGTCTGTTCATGTCTTCTGAAAAGAAGGGCCATATGTACCCCAATGTTCATAGGAGCAATGTCCACAATAGCCAAACTGTGGAAAGAGCTGAGATGCCCTTCAACAGATGAATGGATAAAGAAGATGTGGTCCATATATACAATGGAATATTACTCAGCCATCAGAAAGGATGAATACCCAACTTTTACATCAACATGGATGGGACTGGAGGAGATTATGCTAAGTGAAATAAGTCAAGCAGAGAAAGTCAGTTATCATATGGTTTCACTTATTTGTGCAACATAAGGAATAGCATGGAGGACATTAGGAGAAGGAAGGGAAAAATGAAGTGGGGTGAATCGGAGGGAGAGACGAACCATGAGAGACCATGGACCCTGAGAAACAAACTGAGGGTTTTAGAGGGGAGGGGGGTGGGGGGATGGGTTAGCCCAGTGATGGATATTAAGGAGGGCACGTACTGCATGGAGCACTGGGTGTTATATGAAAACAATGAATCGTGGATCACTACATCAAAAATTAATGATGTATTGTATGGTGACTAACATAACATAACAAAATAAAATTAAAAAAAAAAAATCTTTCTAGCTTCCCATTGCTCCTTAGGAGGAAGACAAAAACTTACCCCTCCAGCAGCACAGTGGGTGTCACCTTCTGTCTCCCTCTGAGATCAGCTGCTTTTTGACCTTTTGGGGGGTTCTTTTAATACACCCCACTCTCCCCCTCCACCACAGACCTTTTACTTTCACCTCTGCAGTTCATAACTCCCAGCAACATTTCTTAAATCCCTTTTTTGTCCCCTCTCTTCCTACAAACATACTCCAGAGCTGCTAATTTGCCATATGCTCATTTGCCCCCACATGTGTTTCTTTTCCTCCTCTCTCTCTGCACTTTAGTAAACAAATCAACTTCACTTTTCCAGCTAAACTCTTCCCCTCCCCACTCCAGCCTCTTTGCTCCAGTCTTTCTACAGCATGAAAGTCCTGGAACCCTTCTGACAAATGGAAACTTCCTAATCATAGGAGTGGGGAGAGAAAGGGCAAGAAGGGACCTAGGGATCAAAAGTTAATGCATGAAGGCAGCATTATCCTAATCAAGAGGAGAGGAGGGAATATTCAAGTCTAAGTATCTTTTAAGATGTGGTGAAGAGGAAAAAGCAGGAAATGCATTTAGGAAAATGTCTACAGTTTTGATCTGACCCTGAAATGCTGAATATTCCCAAAGATCCTAACTCTTATGATCCACATGGAGAGAATATGACATAGATATACACAAAACCATGGTCAGGTAGATAGGATACCTCACAGTATTTTGATGTTTGGGAGCCAGTGGCTGGATGGATAAATTCAAAGAGAGGAGGGCAAGCATGGGGGAGAGTGGTGAGCTGACATATTATGTGTTGACAGAGCCAGTCATGAAAGATGGTGAGTGATAAGCAACACTGACAAAGAGAGCTAAATTTTTGTGATTTTTCTGAAGGTTAATGAGTCATGGGTCAACCATTTCCAAGCAAACATTTCAAACTGCATTTCTAGGTCTTTGGGCACTAATAAAAATGAAGGAGTTACATTTATATTTTCATTCAATTTTACTTTATTTTAGACATAACTCCAGACTTGCAGAAAAGTTGCAAGAATACCTAGTTATTTTTACAATGTCCTCAATTCAGGTTTGTCTGATGCTTTGTCATCATTAGATTCAGATTATGCCCTTTTGGTAGGAAGGCCATATAAGTGGTGCTGAGCCCTTCTTATGTCCCCTATCAGGAAGAGGTATATTTTCATTTGAAAATAAAATATAACATAATATGGAGGGGTTGTTCTCGAAGGACTGTGCAGAGATTATGTTTACTATAAAAATGAGAACAAACAGCTCCTAGAGGAACCACAGTAGGAACAATTGTGAACAATGGAGGTGTTTTCCGAGATGACACCAAATCCTGGAGTTATTTTCTTCCTGTCTACAGAAATTTTTCTGTGTGTCTAGTCCTGAGTCCATGTAAGCCCATTTGGCCTTTAAAACTTTAAAAAATCATGTAATTTAAAAAACAAGTCTTTATGATATATCCATAAAATAGAATGCTATGCAGTTATTAAAATGATAAGAAGATAGGAATCATATAAATAGACATGAAAAGATGTCCAGAGTAGGGTTTTTTTTGTTTTGTTTTGTTTTGTTTTTTTGAGTAGGCTCTACACCTCACATGGGTCTCGAATTCATGAGCCTGAGATCAAGAGTTGCATGCTCCACCAACGGAGCCAACCAGGCACCCCCAGAATAGGTTTTTAAAAGAAAGGTACAAAGCAGCAGTGAAGGAAACCATCAACAAAACTAAAAGACAACCTACTGAATGGGAGAAGATGTTTGCAAATGACATATCTGCTAACTGGTTTGTATCCAAAATATATAAAGAACTTATACAACTCAATACCCAAAACAAAAAAATCCAATTAAAAATGGGCAGAAGACACGAATAGACATTTTTTCCAAAGAAGACATACAGACACATGAAAAGATATTCAACATCACTCATCATCAGGGAAATACAAACCCAAACTACAATGAGATATCACTTTACACCTGAGAGAATGGCTAAAATCAACAATCCAAGAACCAGCAGCTGTTGGTGAGAATGTGGAAAAAGGGGAACACTCTTGCACTGTTGGTGGGAATGTGAACTAGTGCAGCCACTCAGGAAAACAGTATGGAGGTTCCTCGAAAAGTTAAAAATAGAACTACCCTATGATCCAGCAACTGCATTACTGGGTGTTTACCCAAAGAATACAAAATACTAATTTGAAGGGATACATGCATCCTGATGTTTATAGCAGCATTATCTACAACAGCCAAATTATGGAAACAGCCCAAGTGCCCATTGACTGATGAATGGATAAAGAAGATGTGGGGTGTGTGTGTGTGCGTGTGTGTGTGTATACCCCCAATGGAATAACTCAGTCATAAAAAAGAATAAATCTTGCCATTTGCAATGACATAGATGGAGCTAGAGAGTATAATGCTAAGTGAAATAAGCAGTCAAAGAAAGACAAATACCACATGATTTCACTCATATGTGGAATTTAAGAAACAAACAAGCAAAGGGGGAAATAAGAGAGAGAAAGAAACAGTGGGTTAAACAAAGTTCAACAGGTTTCTTAATACAGAACTTATCGAAATCCTTCATATTCAAATGGACACTTTGAATCTCCAAGAAAGAAGTTGTAAGTATATTATTTTTCAAAATCATTTGACCCCAGACTTTTTTTTTTTTTAATTCATAAAAGATTCGTGCTCAGGAAAGATCCTTGTGAAGGGGCCATAAGATGGAACATAGGTCCCTGAGTCACTGCTTGGGGCTGCCCAGGAGACCAACCCTACCAGAAACACTCCAGTGATGGGCTATTGGGTGGGTGGGAAAGACACTTTTATTGTATCCAGCCACTTAACCTTCAGGATTGTTTCTAACAGCAGTTAGACTATGCGGCCTAATACACCAAATGCATGCAGGTTTTTAAGTTATCTGCCAAAGAATAGATTACCTTTTTCAGTCTGGGAAGTTTTTGTCACAAACAATAATAAGCCACAAGGATTGTAGCCTTCTTAAGACTGGGGCATTGTGATAAGCACTTTGCAAACATTATCTCAGTTAATCCTCTTGACCACCCAGTAAGGTAAATACTATCTCTGCCTCCTTCACAGATGAAGAAACCAAAGCTCACCAAGGTCAATAACTTGGAGACAGGTAGTCCAGAAAATGAATTCAGGTCAACTGGCTTCTTGATCCTTGCTCTTAATCACATTGAGGTCTTCTCTCATAAGCCCAGGTTGCAAGGTCAGAAAACCTGGATTTCAGGTGCCATGTGTTAATTACCTAGACCAACAGAACATATAAATGACTGACTGACTTTTAGCCTTTTTATTTAGGTGGGTGGTTCTCAACCAGAGGTGATTTTGACTGTATCTGGAGATATTTTTAGTTGTCACAACTGGGGAGGTACTACTGGAATAGTACCTTTGTGGCCAAGAATGCTGCTAAAACATGGTACAGTGCAAAGGACAGTCCCCCTGCCCTCAACAAAGAATTAGCTGATCCAAAATGTCATAGTGCCAAGATTGAGAACTTTGACCTAGACATCTTATATATTTTCCTGACAGAGCTCAAATGTCCTACATTCTTGTTGGAATAAGACGCATGCTTGAAAAGTCTGCTTTCTGCCTCAATACCTAAAAAAGCAGGAAAAGCAGTAACCAGCACGTGGCTTTTGGTGCTCAGAGATGTTGAGCCTTGGCCATTGTGGGAGGGAGTCCAGCCCAAAGAAGACTGGCCATGGATTAAAAATGTGGTTTGGCAAAACCTCAGGAACAATATATGGTGGAAGAACAGAAATTCTCTTGAAAGAATGCCAAATCTTTTTGGTTTCCTAGTAACATAATTTTCCTGAGATTTCTCTTATATTTGAATTTGCAGCATCCCTACACCTATTTTAAATCAAGGCAACAAAAGAAATTAAAAATAAAAAAGATGACATAACAGAATCAGAACTTCCTGAAGAAGGAGGGAAACCTAAAAGACATCTGATCCACCCCCTGCCCACCCCTCTGGTATATGGTGCTGCTGTTTCAATACCATATGATTGCAGGGTGGGGTTGTCACCATCACAAGGATCCCATTCCATTTCCAGAATATTCTGTAGAAAGTTTTTCTCCCCAAGGGAAGAAACTATCTTCTCTGAACTCTGCTGGCCCCTAATTCAATCCAATGTTGGGGGTTGGTGGGGGAAGGAAAATAGGTACAAAGAGAACAACACGGGATAGAAATTACCCTTTAGGGAAAACTTACTGGTCCCAGGCAGTGTATTTGGCACATTATGCATTTTATTTTTATTCCTCCCACAATCTTTCTACTCCTTCCAATTCTCTGTCCTCAGCAGCCTCAGGTTAATGATCATGCACAGTCTCCTGCCAATGCCTGTTGACTCTTTTCCTTGATGAAACATCACAAGATCTATTTTCACATAGAAACGTTTGGCATGTTGTTCCTTCACTCATTCATTCAGCACACATTTACTGAGCACCTCTAATGGGCCAGGCTTGCGCCAGACATTGGGGAGACCACTGTGGGCAGGCCGGTCTCTCGAGGCAGCAGGGCTTTCCTTGCCAACAAGGAAAGGCAAGGTTTGAGCAAGGTTTCCTTGTTGGCAAGGAAAGCCCTTGGTTTGAGCAGTCATTGTTGTTATCTGTGCCAAAAAACTCCCAGGCCAGCACGCTGTTGACTAGGCTACAACATCAGGGACTCATTTTGGAGAAAGTGATGTCTAACTGGAAGGTAAAGCTCAGACAGGGGGGCTTCACCAGGCAATGGGGATGAAGATCCACACAGGACTCACTTCCAGACAGAGTGAGTCCTGTGTGGATACCATGAGTGCACTCAGGGCACTGAAAACAGGCCCATGTGGCTGGAATGAAGAGCAGGGATCTGGAAGAGGCAAGAGTGATGGGGGGTGGTCTCCAGACCATGGTGAGCCCTGCAGGTCCTATAAAGGAACTGGGTCTTTAGCCAAAGGACAGTGAGGACCACTGAAGCTGGGAACAACAGGATTGATTCAACTTTCAGAAAGCCAGTCTTAAAAGCTGTGTAGAGTACGGGTCAGAAGGAGCACAGGGGTCAGGGAGTCTGGGTGGGAGGCCCTGCAGTCGTCCTGTGTCCTGCAATTGGGGGAGGGGGTGGTGGCAGTGGGGACTGAGAGATGTAACTATGGTGGTGGAGGAGTTGAGGGACCCTAGCCATTGCCCATGATCTCCATCAATTCACCTCCAAAGTCACCCCAAGTAAACAGATCCTCAAATTTAAAGCAGGGTGTTGGCTATGCACCTATAGCTAAGAAAACGCCCCTCATTCTGCCCCTCTTCCACCAGAAGCCCCCCTAGAGTGAATTTTATTCAGCCTGGAGAAATAGGATTATTTAGGGTAGATAGGACTTGGTATTTGGACATGGGACACAGAGAGGGAGAGGAAGTAAGGATGACCCCAATTCCTGGCTTAAGCAGCAAGAAGATGATGGAGTTCTTCAGGAGCCAGGAGAAAGAGCATGTTCAGTGGGGAGGAGCCAGGTAGAGCAGGGGGCACCTGCGGGTAGTCCAGGTGCAAGGAAAAGGATTTGGAGCCCCAGGAGAATCAGGGTGTGAGAGAAGACAGAGGACAAAGGAATGAGCCTGATGGGAGAGTGAACAGCATTTTGACCTCTATGAAATCTTCAGGGATGATTGTGAAACTCATAAAACGCTTGCCACAATGGCTGTCCCATGGAAACAAGTGTGGCTGAGCTCTGCACCAGGGTGGACGTGAGAGAAAACAGGATGCAGGAGCCAGAAGCTGAGGGGACCCCATGACTGTCAACGCCAGGGCTTCATCAGGCTGTGGAAATGTGTAGGACAGAAAGGAAGAGGGCTGTCTAGAGAATTTTACCTAAAATGCAAGGGGAGGGAGATCCCTAACCCACATCTAAATTATGTTCATCTGGACTTTTGGTACAAGAGTTCATTTGCAGAAGGAGCTTCATTGCATTACCATAATCCCCTCAAAAAGAAGTCTGAAAACAACGGCATCAAAAGGGAATATTACTTAGCCAGAAGAAAGAATGAAACCTTGTATTTGCAACAACATGGCGAAATAAGTCAGTCAGAGAAAGACAAATACCATATGATTTCACTCAAATGTGGAATTAAGAAACAAAACAAACAAGCAAAGGGAGGAGAGAGAGAGAGAGAGAGAGAGACAAACCAAGAAACAGCCTCCCACCTCTAGAGAACAAACTGATGGTTCCCAGAAGGGAGGTGGTTGGGTAAATAGGTGATGGGGATTAAGGAGTGCACTTGTTGTGATGACTGCAGAGTGTTGTAGGAAAGTGTGGAATCACTGTATTGTACACCTGAAACTAATACAACACTGTATGTTAACCAACCCCACTGTATGTTTCAGCCCCCTGAAAGAATGATCTGAGGGGCCAACTTTCACTATAAGTTTTATGTCTGGGGGCTGAATGAAAACAAGCTTAAACAATTGCACAGAAGCGTCATAATCTCCTGGAAATCTCTTGGAAAGCTATGAGGTAGATGTGGAAATTAAAAAAAAAAAATTGCTGAAAAAATAATTTGCAATTTGAATGTCATATGAAAACATTTTTTATATCATGTACATTTTCACGTCAGGCTCATCTTGTTGAAATAGCGTTGTCTTTGTTCAGTTTTTGTTTTGTTTTGTTTTTCAGCATATAGCTAAGCAAGAAGAGGCCCATGTTCTCCCTGCTAATATAGTGGTTTGGGTACCTGTCTTGCATGCACCTGCTTCCCCACCCCAATCAAGTTAATTGACCCTTTGAGACTAAAAGGGTCCCATTTCTCACTGTATACTCAGCAGGCCCAAGACCATCCCTCACAGGTAATAGGAGCTCAAGAAGAACCTGCAAATATGAAGGAAACTGTGGGGGAAGGCAGCAGCATGGCCTTTTCCTCAGGGAAAAAAAGGGTCATGGGGCAGCCATCTCAAAGGGCACCCGGTCTTCTGTTCTGAGTGCTCCACGACAGTAGGGACCAGGCCATAATTCGTTTTGTATCCCCAGTCTTTGATACCCAGAAAGTACTTAGCAAATGTTCGATGTAAGAGGCCAGGCATTAGGGCCAGGAAAAAGAACATTTATACATCAAGGGAAGTATTTCAAATCCAGGCCTTTTTTCCCCTTGCAATCAGGGAACTTCAGGCCAGAAGAGCAGCATCGCTTTGGATGCTGGCATAACAGAGCCATCACTGGTGAGGAAGGGCAGGAGAGTTTCCAGGATCTGCATTCCTGGTGGGTGAACAATGTGAGCAAGGGGCACAGATCAACTCCTCAATGCCTGGAGCTACAGAGCACAGAGCCTCTTAATCCGCAATTCAGAACTTCTTTCTGAATACATTCAACAGTTACCATTTTTTCTGGGAGGAGCTCTGGGGAAAGACAGATTTGGGTTTCAGCCAAAACTTCACCAATTAGCAGCTATGTGACCTTGGGCTAAATGACTTAGCCTTTCAGAGCCTCCATTTTCCCATCTATAAAATAGAGATAAAATTTAGTAATGCCCATCTCATCAGGAAATCTCAACACATGTAAAGCACAGTGCTTAGCACGTATCAAGTACTCAGTGAATTTCCCAAGGGCAGGAGAGACTTACCCAGGGTGGGCCCCAGCCAAAAATATGAGGTGGGACATGGGTGTTCAATAACCCTCTCATGGCTCCTTTCCTCAGCAGTGATTGCACGCAAACAGGCCCAACCCCAGGAATGGAGTGGGAGGACTGGCCGGGAGCATAAGTGGTGGCACCGCAGCAGGACCAGAAGAGCTGGGGCTAAGGGGAACCAACTGCAAGGTGGCCTGCTCCCACCTTGGTGTCAGGGGTGGGGGATGGGGGTGGCCAAGAAAAGACTGTAGAAGCCATCCCAGGGAGGCCCCTACAGGAGCTTGCAGAGGGATGCAGTGGGGAGGGATGGGGGTTACAGCCCCGGGGGAATTGACAGGCAGTTTCCAGGGCCTCAGCCAGGCAATCTGGTGCTTTGGATAGAGCTCCTGGACCCTCTGGGAGGGAGGCTATCATCCGCCATTGTTTACACCAAGCTTCCCAGGCATTTGGACTGGGAATTAGGAGTAATAGCTCCTACCCACCCCCGTCTCTGACTTCCTCATGGACCACCCTCACCATGTCTCCCCCTGAGCTCCCAGTCCCCTCGCTAGTCCTCCAGCACATCACTTGTTCTCCTGCTCAGGCCTTCACCCCAGCTGCTCCCTCTGCCTGGCGTGCCTTCCCTATGTTGTTCACAGGCTTGCTCATGGGCTCACTCACTGCATACGGCTTCTGCCTGGGTGTTACCTCATCCAAGAGAACTTCCCTGTCTGCCCAGGTGAAATGTCACACACACCTTCCCTATCACTCTCCAGCCCCCTTATTTTCTTCACAGTACTTATCACAGCTGACTCGTGATACATCTATTGGTGGATTTATTGTCTATCTCCTACATAATGCATGCACCATGAGGGCAGGGCCCGTGTTTACTCCAGTGTCCCCACAGTCTAGCCAAACCCTGGCACTTGAGCATGTAGCTCAATAAATATTTGATGAAGTGAGTGATGAGTGAGTGCGTGAGTGCCAAAGCCCACCTGCTAGCAGGTGAAGGATACCAACATTCTGAATTGGCTCCAGAGCAGGCCAGGACTGAGCCAGGACCTCATAAAGCTCACGTGTACTAATGGCCAGGGGTTGGGAATGGGGAGGAGGGGCTGAGTGCAGAGAAGGCAGCAGCTCACCCTGGGGCTCCCATATACCTCCTTCAACTATCCATCCGAGGATATTGTTATTAGGGGACTCTTATACTCTGACAACTTGCTTTTGATTCAGTGGTATGACCCACTGATGGTGGGACCTCAGGCACTGGGGCCAGGAGGGGAGAGGTGTTGAGATGTTGGTCTCACCCAGATCGTACCCCTTGAGTCACTTCAGGCCTACTCGTAAGGCTAACTCCATAGCAGCCCCAAAGGCCATTCGTGCAGACAGGTAATTAGAGAAATTTGAGAATTTAAGCCTTAGTTCCAGTGGCATTACCCAGATGAATGACAGCTTGTGGCTAGAGCTTGGATGGCATTCTCATCCACAGGTCAGCATTCCTTCTCTCTGATGCTTCAGATCACTGTCTGGCAAAGGACGCAGCAAGCAGGGTATCACTACCCTAAACAATTCAGGACCCAAAGTGCAAGAATGTCGCCAAGCCCCACTCAGAAGCCCATGGTCACGATGCTTGCCCAATCTGCTCATGGCTGAACCCATTGAGAGGAATTATTTCGGTACCAAGAACGCATTTCTCTAGTTCCTGTCCATATGGGGGAAGAAATAGCAAATGCCTCTCTGTGACAGCACCCAGCAGGCTCTCACACTGGCGAGTGGCAGAAACCTCACCCGCAGCCATGGCCGACATCTGAGCGGTTTTCCTGAGAGCCTTCTTGAAGAAGCAATGATATTTTCCAGAGAAAGGTGGGGCACAGTGGTGATAATACATATATGGAAGGGGAAAAAGAAAACAAAACACCCCATTCTGAAAGTGATGGTTGTGTGAGAGGCTGTCCCTTGTAGGCATGTCCCTTCTGTGTCTCCTGTAGCTCGGCTTCCTTGCTGGCTGCACCCCAGGGCACTGAATCCCTCCTTAGCCAGGGCCAGTTACAACAACACCCCACTCCCAGGAAAGAGATGCACCTGTGCAGTGTTCACTTGGATGGGATCTGATCTATGCCTGGGGAAGTATTCTAACTTATGTGGGCCTCCAAGTTGTCATCAGTACCCACCATAACTACAAAGTGAATGGAGTTTGAATCTCAGGTCTCCCAGTTAGCTGAGTGACCCTGGACAAACTTATGCCCCTGTGGTGATTTTATCAGGATTAAATATGATTAAGTAAAATTGTGTACATAAAGGATCTAGAAAATGCCTGGGAGTGCGCAATAGCCATTATTTTCCCTGTCCAAGTCCCCTGTTGTTTTGCTTACTAAATAATATTGTATTACTTTGCAGTGAATAATTACTCCTTTTAAATTGTGGGCTAGACTGCCCATTTTAGTTTCTTGTATTTTATTTTAGAGAATGTAGAATACGTTTGGTTTTTAGCTCTAATAAAGCTATATGTTGGAACCAACTAAGTTCAATAACACTCTCAAATACTAGAGTGATTTGAGGGATATTTGTTCTTCCATGAATTCATTTATACCCCACATTGCTCCAAAAGTATTTTGAAGAGGCTTACAAAAATAAATATGGCGGGATACAAATAAATAAGAATAGTTGTTCTAAATTGGTCACAAAGTTGATCTGAGCTTCCTAGAAGCCAAAGCAAACAGGGAAAGCTGAGCAATGTTAAGACTCACAATGTTTGTTAGATATCAGCTGTTTCCAGGAAACACGATTATTCCTGCACTAAGCTCTAGGTGAGCTCTGTCCCATCCTCAATATTATCTCCACAGAAGAGGTGCCTTTGATCCTGCCTGTTGGTATGAAACAGGGCACCATACGTGAGGGATGCTCAGGAGAGATCTAAGCATGGTAGTTTTCTGCTGGTCTGGCTTGATTTAGGGGTAGGATTTGATTCAGAGGAATCAATAAAATACATCTGTCCCAGTTACTACAGATGCATTACAAATTGCCCCAAAACTTAGAAGCTCACAACTATCATTTTATCTTGCTTAAAATCTCATGGGCCAGGAATTTGGACAGGGGACAATGGGGATAGTTTATTTCTGCTCCATGATGGTGGGGGCTCACCGAGGGGGAAGTCCAAAGCTGGAATATGGAGGCATCTTCACTTATATGTCTGGTGGTTGATCTGATGCTCACACATGGCCTTTCGATGTGGCCAGGGCTGCCTCACTGCATGAAGCCCTCAGTGTATCAAAATTCTCAGATGGTAGCTCAGGGCTCCAAAGGTGAGCATTCCAGAGAACTAGACAGAAGCTGTATAGTCTTTTCTGGCCTACCTTCATATGTTATGCAACTTCCCTTTTATTGCATTTGGTTGGTTACAAGCAAGTCACAGCCCACCCTGATTGTGGGGAGAGGACACAGACCCCACTTCTTGATAGAAGGCCTATTAAGGTTACACTGGAGAAAAGCATGTGGATGGGAGATATTTGTTGCTGCCATCTTGGGAAAATACAATCTGCTCCATCATCACCCGTAGATACTATATCCTGCAACCAAGCTTTTGGTAGGATTGGAATAGATGTAAAGGGCTTAAAGGTATCTTTCTGGCGCCAAACACCAGGTGAGGAAGTCTTGGCTTAGTCTAATGGATATATGGCAGGTTTGAGAGTCACAGTGACCATATGCTAAATGGATCAACACATCTGGGGCCCCATGTGCATCATTCTGCTCAGGCTACCATAACAAAGTACCACTGACCAGGTGCTTCTCATAGTTCTGAAGGCTGAAAGTCTGAGATCAAGGTACCAGCATGGTCAGATTCTGGTGAGAGCTTTCCCCTTGGATTGCAGATGGCTACCTTCTCACTGTATGCTTACATGAACTTTTCTTTGTGTGAGCATGAATGTGGGGGTTTGGCAGGTGGGGAGGATCTCTCTTGTCTGTCTTCTTATAAGGGCACTAATCCTATCATAAGGGCCCCACCCTCATGACCTCATATAACCCTAATTACCTCCCAAAGTTTCCATCTCCAAATACATTGGGGGTTAGGATTTCAACATATAAATTGAACACAATCAGTCCATAACACCATGGTTATAGACATGCCACCATTCGGTAGAAAATGACATCAATTCCTGAATATTTCCAAATATCTGGAGTCTTTAATCAAGTAGACAAATCACCCCCACACATGAATTTTTCACTTTCTTTCCAACTTAGTCTTATAGCTAAAACTCAAGCCAGAGACTATGACATAGATATAAATAAACCCAGAGCATCATTATATATAATTTGGAAAGGATTTCACTGGCATACATCTGTAAGCAGTTCAGGCACACTTTCAAGCTGTGTTTACATGATACCAAACATCTGGATGAAAACTGAAAAAATAATCAATTTGGATTGGAAACAAAACAGAAGTACAAATCTCAGTGCATGGGCCCTTGGAATACTGAATGCAGAACTGATCCCCATACCCCAAGAATGAGATCATGGTGCACAAGAAGAGCCACTGAAATGGCCAAGGGGCAAAAGGGGCTTCCATGGGAAGACAGACTTTAAAAAAAAGAACTCCATTATGCAAATAGGGGATGGGAAGGGAAGAAATCAAGGACTATGAAAACCATGAAGAATACAAATCTTAAAGAACCAAAGAGCTGGAACCAGGAGCTTTGAAGCTTGGAGGCAAAGATTTTAGTTCAACTGAAAACCCATATATCCTGGCTATCAGGGAAAGTAGCATCCAAGAAACTCGAGATTCTAGATAGTCAAGGAATTATCCCCTTACACATCACAACCTATTTCCACTCTTTTGGTCAGAAACCTTTCTAAAACGTACTTCTTCCCCAGCCTCCTATAGAGAATACACTATCCCTAGATCACCACTAAAGCCCTCAATGTGTAATTATGTCACATAACCTCAAGTACTAATGGTTCCTGCTAAATGACCCCAAGCCCCAAAATACTTTAGTTCTTGTCCCTGCTTTTTCAGAATTCTTCAACTTTCTCTTTCCATCATTTCTCAGCTTTTCGTTCTTGTGGCATGATTAAGACAGGTTCCCTTAGACACAAGCCCTGAGATAGGATTGGAGGGCAAGTTGTTTGTTTGGCAGGTGATCCCAGGAAGCACCAGCAGGGGGCTGGAAGTGAGACAGGAACAGGGAAGCAGCCCATAGAGGTGCATTACTTAAAGGAGCAAGTTACTTACCTCTGGGAGCAGCTGGGGCTCAGGGCACTGAGACTTCCACAAGACTGTGCAGAGCTATCCCACATGAGGGGCAGGAACCAAGATTTTATCCCCAAATCCTGTCTGTCATTCTTTAAGAGCTGCTCCCCTTAGCAACCTGGCACTTCCAGCCAGAAGCCTGCAGGTGTTTGCAGTAGGAAGCCAGCAGGATATGGGGGAAGGTGAGTATGGGGGACAGAAGCTCCTCCACTATGGTTCTGGAGCTGCCTGGAGTGGTGCTCCACCCCTCCCTCACACCAGAATTTCAGGGTAAAGAAGGAAGACTAGACTATGACTAAGAGCCTAAGGGACCCTCCTTTGGGTAAAAGATATCCTCTATGATAGCCCAGTAAAGTTTAACTTCTTCTGGTTCTTGGTTGTATTCTTAAAAGGTGCTGTAAGACAACTGGTGGTTTAAAAAAATTTTTTTTTAGCCACTCATAAATATCTAATCACACTAATTTCTGAAACAAAGTTAAAAGTCCACAAATTGCAGGTTGTATTAGGCAAATGCTCTAGAGGTGAAAATTGACTTGTTTGTGTTACCTCAAATAATAGGATATGGCCAGAACTTGGAAAGAGTCAGTGTCCAGGGTGGGGTTGCAGTCTCAAGAAGGGTGCGTGAGTGCAAGTGGGGAAACTGAGGCAAAACCAAGTATACTGCTTCAAGCATACACCTTCTGTGGGGCAGAGCCAAAGGAGAAACTGTGGAACTGTGGATATGTGGGGTTCAGGGAATGCTGGATGCCAGATTACAAACAAGACTCATCCCCTCCCTCATCTCGGTGGGGGAGGGGACTTGGTCATGACAGGCGCAGGCATTAGCAGGGAAGAGAAGGGCATGTTCACGACACAAGAGATGGCAAGCTGAAGGTCCTCAGAACTTGCATCTGAGGAGGGCTGGGACAAACATCCCTGACTTATTTAAAGTCACATATCAAGTTCATGAATAGCCAGGACAAAAATCCAGGTGTCTTCACTCCACCACGGCAGAAATTACCCAACAGTTAGTAGTCCCAAGGCAAAGCCAAGAAGAAGAGGCGGGTTCCAAGAACACCAGGACACGCTGGCTTAAAGTTTCTGCGAGGATAATTTCAGGGAGAAGGGCCCCAGGCCAGGCCAAAGAGTCAAAACCTCCAGCCGTCCCAGCAAAGCACCCTGGCTAACAGGAAGGAGACAGGCTTTATGCTGGGGAGAAGAGGAGCAAGGAGCCCACAAGCCAGGAATGGGAATGCAGCAAACAGAGCCAGAGAAATTAAGTGTGGGGCAAGAAAGAAGCAGGGAGAGACCGAAATGGGGTAGCCATGGAACAAACCCATCACTGCTTAGACTCTGGCTAGTTCTCTGTTTTGATCTGTATTCGGGGCTCTTCTGGGCGTGGGGGACAGTGCAGGATAGTAAAGGCACAAGCTCTCAGATGAAAAAGACAGAGCTTGAGCTCTGGTTTGGGTGTAGCAGGATTTGGGCAAGGCTGGACAAAGCGTTGGTGACACAGGTGAAGAGCAGGGAGGAGAGAGACTGCAGATTTGGAGTCGAGAGAACTGTAGAGAAACGGCATTAGAATCTGATAGGCCTGTGGATGCCAAAGCAAAAGGAAAACAAAAGTCAGGAAACTCATTTGAAGACTATGAGTCTGGGGACCTGGGGGCTGCTGGCACCCTGGGTGCTGATGGAGACTTGGAAAGATGTGATTATTTGGAGTGGAGAGTCCACGTGGCACTGACCCCACCCTGCACTCGGTAACTGGGAGAGGAGAGCGTGATGGGGCTGGGATCCAGGGTCCAGGGCTGACCTCTCTCCTGTGAGCCACTCCCCATTCCTGTTAACTCTTGTGGCAATGCCACCGCACTAAGGAAGGAGACAGGTGTCCCCTACACTTGTTTGCCCTGGACAGAAACCCAATACTGGACCTTTGGACTCATCAACTACACCGAAAGAAATTGAAGTAGGAGTTATAGGAATGTGAAGGGTGAACTGAGTTCCTGGATTCTTGACAATTATGTGACTTGACAAAATCCACATTGGAAAAAAGTAACACAGAGCTTGGAAGGATAGAGGACTATAATTAAGCCAACTGGAAATATGGTGTCGATGTGTCTGTTCAGGGGGAGGATTAGTGCATCTGAACAAGGTCACTGTGACTCAAATGTTGTACTGTAATGATGTTATCCTGACAGAGCTTCAATAAATCTAACCTCTTGTGGATGTCCAGATAACACAAATTTGGAAAGGTCTAAAAAACCAGCTAAAACTGATACTGACAGCCAAAGAAGAAAGTTGTTGAAACACTGAAAACTACCATGGGATGATATGTGTTAATGGTTTGAACTAAAATAAATTTGATATTTTGGGCTAGGGAGGATTTCCCGTCTTTGCCATACTGCCTGAGATGTTAAGATGCTCACATCCACAGTCAAGAGGCCAGGGAAGTAATAGAGATAGGCCCAGGGGTCCTTCTAAGGGATGACATTAATTTATGGATTTCCTCAGAAAATGATCAAAGGTTTATGGCAACCAGGAATCAGATCCAGTGCTTGAAAGATTTCTCCCTTAGAAGTGTTGATGGCTTCAGCCAGGCAGATTGGCTTTGAACACAGAAGGGAGGAATCAATTAAAGAACAATGCTGAGGGGAGACTTGGTGGGAAAGAAAATGTTAGCTAGCAAGGAAAGAGAAATGGAAATTCTGAAAATCCACTAGAGTAAGGATAGGGGAGGAAGAGAGAGGGGAAGGGAAGAAAGGGAGGAGAGGGAAGAGGAAGAAGTAGGGGAGGGAAGGGGAGGGGGAAGGAGAGGAGGGAGGAATGGGAGGGGAGGGAAGGAGAGGGAAAGAGGAAGGGGAGGGAAGGGAAAGAGGGGAGAGTAGGAAAAGAAGGGGAGGAGAAAGAAAGGGAGCAAGGGGAAGAGAAGAAGGGGAGGGCAGAGAAGGAAGACTTTGATGAGATGAAGAAATTAGAGGGGTTGGTCAAGTCCTGCTTTTGATAATTCCATTCCAGGTGGAGATGGGCCTACTACAACACTGGTATGCAGGAGGTGATAAAAGGGGAAAGATCAGATTTGGGAAAAGTCAGAAGCAGATTGAAAACCAGATGTAGTAAAGAAGAATAAACCAGCCCATAAAGGAGCATGGTACTATGATGTGTGTCCTGAACTAGGGCCAGAGACCTGGGTTCTAGTCCCCCTTCTGCCTCTAACTTTGGGCAAGTCACTCCATCTTCCTAGGCTTGTCTCTTTATATGTAAAGTGATGGGCTTAGACTAGGGGACCTTGAACATCCCCTCCCTCTTCTACAGCCCATAGACTCAGTGAAATCAGAAGACTTACATAAATGGAACCTTCCAGACTGGAACATGCATTTAGCTTTTCTAAGTAAAAAATGCTTTCAATGGAGGGAAAAAAAAGGTTCCACTCAACACTTGGCGAGCAGTATTTGTTCTATAAAATAATTAGCAAGTAAGCATTATTGAACTGGGTTGTCCCATAATTACAAGAGAATTAAAAGGAAAAAAAGAATTTAGGAGACTCAATTTTCCCTCCCATAGATCAGAAGAGTGATTAACATAAACCATGGGTGGGTGGTTAATAAAGATATAAGCAGGAGAAGAGAGCTAAGATCAGATGAATAGAGTGCTAGTGTAGGGGTCAGGAGCCTTGAGTTCCAGTCCCAACTCTGACTCTTCCAGGATCTGGACACATTCTTTCCCCTCTGTGCCCCAACTTCCAAAGGAACCTAAAGATCATGGACACCAGCCTCCCACGATGTGGTCATCCACCTGTACTCATTAAAATAGTCTTTCTGCTCTCTGTGTGTCTACACTAAGAAGGTGCAACTAGGAAGGCAGAAGCTAGTTTATGTATTTTCAGAAGTAGTGCAGGGAACTGGGCACAGAGGTGACTGAAGAGCTGAGAAGCCAGACAGAGGACAGCGAAGCAAGAGACGTTAGCAACAGCAGGGAGCCACTGAAGCTCAAGCCACAGTGGGTCCATCTGGTGGGAGCTGGAGGAGCCACGGAGGAGATGTGGCCACTGTCAGAGGTGCCAAGATCTAAGGGATAGACAGTGGCAGAGAATATCCCTGGCAAATGCAGACTGCAGGGGTCAGCACTTCCTCCACACAGAGCAGGGAAATGGCGAGGAATGGATCTGAGGACAAGCAGGCGAGGACTGGCACGAAATCCAAAGTATACCTTCTTACAATGTCCACCTATTGATCCTGCATCAGCCTAGAGTCCGGGTCTTCCACACATTTGAGGACATCCCTCTTCTCATGCCTTGTTTTCTTTCTTTCCCAGCATGATGTTCCAACTTCCTCACATGGAATGGTTTCCAAACCTCTCTCGTCATTCTAGTTCCTCTCCTCTGGCAACTCCCTGGTCCGTCTCCTTAAAATGTGGTGTCAGATGTTCACAAGACCCCAGGTGTCCATAATACCAGCTCATACACAGGACTATTCCCACCCTTCTTGTGGCAACATAGCTGTTATCCCACTGTTGACTCACGTTGAGTTTATGCACAATCAAGACCACATATCTCTCCCATGTGATTCCAAGTCTTCTCTGACTTGTCCTAGCAGGATAATCTACATATTTGATAGACACAACTAAATTAATCCTCTAAATCACTGATTAAAAAAAAGTAGAATAGATCAAGGACAAAGCCCTGTGTCACTCCATTAGAGACTTCTGTTCAAATTAACTCAGAACAATGAATCAAGGCTCACTGAGTAGGGTTGTTCAACCAGCTCTAGATCCACCTAACAACAAGAGAATTAGGCAAGACTTCATCAAAGTCTTTACTTAAATAACAACTTATGGCATCTGGGGCAATCAGTTCCCTTCACTTTGCACCTGAAGCACAGAGGGTACTCAACTAATATTCACTACTTTGAAGGTGAATAAAATTATCTTGATTTATACACCTAGACACCTAGTGACGCTGTTTAAAGGAAGTTAGCATGGTCACTTTAATGAGACATGAGAATGGCTGCCGGTGATCACCATTTTCTTCTTTAAGTTTATTCCAGACTTTTGCTAGAGGGCACTAAATGTCACCAATCTGTTATTCCTGGCAACTATTCCTTTTGAAAACTGGGGCAATATTGCCCCATCCAGTCTTTGAGTACTCTCCTATCTTCCTGAAACTGTAAGGACTCTGTTGCTGCTTATGCATTATGGGTCTTAACTGTCTTTCCCTCGGTGGGAATAATTTTTGACCCTTCCCATGCCACAGAGCTGCATAAGGGTCCAGGATGATGGGAAGGCACTGGGCATAGCTTGAAATAGTCACATAGGGTGCCCACAACGCAGCCCTGTGGATCTGAGTAAGAACAGCCCCAGTACGGCACAGTCACACCCCACAACCCCCAGGGTGAAGGCCAGAAGCGGGACTAGACACCATATGCGATCAGGGAGACTCCCAGCAGGGCCAAACCCTATGATCCTGGTCCTGCTGTTTAAAATGCTCACAAATAACCCCAGAGGAAGCTGGGTCAGAGCACAACAGAGACTGGGCCCATAGAGCTTTCTTCTTTCTCTCTCTTTCTCAATTTCCTTCTCCCTCTGAATCAGTGCCAGCTTTATGTATGTATGTATGTATGTATGTATTTATTTATTTATTTATACTGGAGGGTGGAGGAGGAAGAGAGAGAATCCCAAGCAGGTTCTATGCTCAGCACAGAGCCCAACACGGGGCTCGATCTCACGACCCTGAGATCATGACCTGAGCCGAAATCTAGAATTGGACGCTTAACCAACTGAGCCACCTGAATCAGTGCTTTAGAGTCACTCTAACTGCATTAGCTGCTCCAGAAGCTCTCCTATAGGCAACTCATGAGGGCAGAAGCTAAGAACATAGAACAGCTTGATGCCCAAATTGCCCAGTTGCCCACACCCTGCTTCCCACGAGGTGTCTGGACTTGGATAGGGCTGTGCAGGGGACACAATGCCCACAAAGAAAATGTGAAAGGAAATTTTCCATTCCTCTCCTCAACCTAGAGGAATCCCCTCTGGGCTCAATCAATGCTTAATAAATGCGAAAATGAACGCAGATAACTCACCCCCTGCTGAGAGGGGATCATGCCCATGACAATTCTTGATAATCTTGAAATCTTGAGATATATACAGCAATTATTTTAGTAGCTACAATCTTCTGTCTCTCTCCACCCCCCCAAAAACAAATGAAGCTGCTGAAGGATCACAGACATTGATTAAAGATGTATGCAGAGATTAGACATGAAGATGTTTACTAACACTGTCAGTTATACCAGAAAACTGGAAACAACCTCAATGCCCAATAATGTTCAACTACATTATGGTGCACCCATACAGTAGAATACTGTGCAGCTACTAAACATCATGTCAAAAAGCAGATGAAATAACATACTATTAAAAGGAAGAAGCAAGTTAAAAAAGCAGAATGCAACACACACAAAGAGGAAAGTTTTTCAAAAGATGTGTTTACATTTATTGTAACTAGTGCAATTATGAACAGATTTTTAATTTTTCTACAGTGATACTTTTGAAATAAGGGATGGAGGACAATGAAAACTTATTTTTGCTAGCCAGAAAGAGAGAGGAAACGCCCCCTCTTTCAAGGCTGTCTTCAGGCACCTTGCTCTGCCAGATGGATATGAAGCCAGTTCTGACCCCACTGTCCAGCTTGCCTAGAGCCCCGTGAAGGCTGCCTTGCTCTGGGCAGAACTTCCTTGTTGCCAGGATCCACCTCAAGACAAGTTATTTAAAATGGGGCTGTCCTGGCCAACCTCTCATCTCAAAATACCAAGGGCTACTTCAGCCTAGAAAAAAATGGCAGTGCCAGAGCCCTGTGGGGTTTTGAAGCAGAGTAGCAGCCCTAGCGTGTGAGAGGAACCTCCCTCCCCTCTCCAGGCTGCTTGCCCAAAGGTTTACAGACAGCTCCCTTTCCATCCCACAAGAGGAGACAGGCAGATGAGTCATAAGCACTGGCTTAGATTAAAGGAGTATTATTGTGTTCGCAGAAATGGATCTGTTTTATTATCCGTTTCTTGACACCTTACATATAGATAGGCTTTTCCTACCAGACGAGTAAGTTCCTTAAAATCCAACGACTTCCTTAGCTAAAGCTAAGGAATGACCAATGAGACTTAGAAACTCGTGTGTCTGAAAAGCAGCCAGGCTGAAAAGATGTAGTGGAAACACTGAGGAAAGTGGTTTATAACCCTCAGACTCTAGATTCAATTCAATTCTAGTGATGCCATTCTTCTAAAAATACACAGAGGAACTACGGAAATCCTTTCCTCTTTTCTAAGAGCGTTTCCTTTCCTTCTTTTTCTTTTTAAAGAAATATAGTAGGATTGGTTTGTAAAGGAGATTCACCACCTCAGATTTCACTGTTTTCGTGGGGGTGATGGTTGTGAGATACTATTTTAAGGACTTCCTTCTCTTATACAGATTTTTCCACACTGGGAGGACAGATAAGGTATGTTCCACTAACGTTCTTCATTAAACACACATGCACGCCAGCAGTCATTTCCCTTTGTCTTGCTATCCCATGACAACAGATTGCATATCATAGGAAACTGGAATGGAGACCTTATTTGGTTTGGATCTCTCTTCTCCATTGTTTAATTCCACATTCAATTTTTCATTCTAGGTCTGCCTCTTTTTTTTTTTTTTTTTTTTGCAGAAATATACTATGACTGAATATAGGAACAAACAAATGAATAGGTATTGTTTTTCTGGACTCACATTATACACTTTTCAGAAGCACTTTGACCAGCATCCCCCGCCCCCAGCATTTTATCTCTGGGCTGAATGTATTAGTTATTCAGTAAAGATCCAATGACTTGATGGGCGTATATGTATCATGTGCGCTCCATACCTTGTTTATTGTTAACCAAGTTCCAGTAGTGAGCTTCCCTATTTCCTTTATAGGTGTGATGTACAGATACCTCCGTGGGATTCTGTCTCTCTCACCCTTCAACCTAGACCACCTGTCCATTAAAACAAACAAATAAACAAACAATCATTAAAAAGCTTCTACCAAGTTCCGGGAAAGGAGGTGTAAGGGAACAGGAAAAGTTTCACATTTCCTGTTGTTGAATCTAGGCTTGGCTTTCAAAGGAAGCTGGATGTCTTTTCAATCTAATATACTCTGTTCTCTGATGCTACCATCCTTGATTTTCCTTAAGAATGCAAAGCTATGGGGCACCTGGATGGCTCAGTCAGTTAGGCATCCGACTCTTGATTTCAGCTCAGGTCACCATCTCAGGGTCCTGAGCTCCAGCCTTGCCTGGTGCTCTGCACTCAAAACAGGGTCTGCTTGGGATTCTCTCTTCCTCAGCCCCTCCCCCTACTGGCAAGCACTCTAAATAAATAAATAAATAAAATTTTTAAATCTCAAAAAAAAAAAAGCAAAACTATGGTGGCAAACTTTTTAAAGGATGCCAGCTATTTATTTTTTGAGTATCAACTTTTATACAAATGTTGCCATTACTTTTTTTCTTTTCATTTAAAAATGTGATTTTAAAATATTTTTTCTAAATGGGACCCATTAGATCTGAGAAGTAATGTTCTTCCCACTTATCAGACATTAACTGTGTGTCAGGCATTGAGGAATAGCTTTCCACACTCATTATTTCATTTACTCCCTCACAACCACCCTATGAAGGAGATGCCAACACATGAGGAAACTGAGAGAGGTTAAGCCATTTGCCCAAGATCACACATCTAGTATGGGACTCTTTTGACTGTTCCACAGAAACCCATCCAACTTTTGTCAACTAAAGCCCATGAGTTTGGCCATCTAGAAAATGTTTTCTGAGGACGCAAAGTAGAACTATATTTGTACTCTGTGAAACCCATACCTTCACTGAAGGAGGCGGCCCTCAGGTAGCCAAGAGGCCAAACTGACTTGTGACACTATACCCTACCAGTTAGGAGCAGGTGTGGACATCAGGTAAGCCTGATTTCAAGTCCCAGCTCACCCACTTACTGGACGCGCGACCACAAGAAAATTATTTGTTCTCCCTGAAATCCGGCTTCCACATGTATAAAATGGGGATAGCAATATAGGTCGAATTCTATGAAATTGCCAACTTCCAGCTATTTTTGAACTCCAAAAAAGCATCTGCACGTAGTTCAACCCAAACTCTTCACTGGGTCACTGTACAGATTAAACAAGTGCACACAGGAAACAATTAAATGGCGCTTTTTAGTGGACTTTCTCCTCCTGACTTCATTTTGCTCACGTCAATAAAGTTAGTTTGCTTTTTCTGTGGCACTTTATATACAGAGAAGCTGGCCTGAAGTTACGTAAGTGTTGGGAGTTGATAATTCGGGGAGACTTGTAAGACTGCGTGGATCCTTGACAATTAACCCACAATCTCCTGATCTCCTGAGGCCTTACTGATCCTGCTCAGGGCGTTTCCCCCCTTCGTTTTGTCTCTTAATTACTGAGTAAATTCACAAATACCTCTTTTTAGAAAGTAAAAGGGTAGGGTCTTTGGAGCATGTTGCACACTCCTTGTTAAGACGAGGTTGAAAATTCCATTCTTGGCCCGAGTCGGTGGGCGCGAAGCGGCGCGGCCGCGGCGGGCAAGGCGTGTCCTCGGCGCGCGACGGCTTCCCGCTCCGCACCGCCCGCCCGCCCCGCCCACGCGGGGAAGAAGCGCCGCCGGAGCGAGCGTACCTGCCGAGTGCTGTTCACTTCCTCGCCAGGTGCCAGGCCCTGCGCTCGGCTCCTCACGTGCATTCTTACTTCCTCCCCCACAACATTCCCGGTACAAGGCAACTGTCATTTCCCCATCTGCCAAGTGAGGAAACACCTCAGGGAGAGTGAGTCTCTCGTCCCAGGTCCCCGCGCGGTGGACTCGGACTCCAACCCGGGCAGCCCCGGGACTCCCACACGGAACCTCTCTTTTGCCTTTTTGGGTAGAGGCGCTTTTTCGCCTCAAAATCCTCCCAACTTGGCCATCCGCAAGAGACCGCGCTCGGTCTCGCCGACCGGCAGGACCTCGCCGCGCGCCTCAACTCCAGGGCGCCGGGCGCCGGGCGCGGGGCGCGGGGCGCGGGTAGGAGGAGCGGCACCGCCCCCGGGGTATTTAAGCCCCGTCTGGAGCCCGCGGGGTCGGACGCTCCCGCTCCTCCCAGCTCGCACCTCCCCCTCCCCCTCCCGCTCTCTCCCCGCGCGCCCCCACCCTCCGCCCCGCGCTCGCCTGGCGCGCAGGCATCGGCCGGCAGGGCGCGGGGAGCGGGGCGCGGGCGGCGCTCGCCTCTGCGGAGCCGCCCCCCGGCCGCCGCCGCCGCGCATTGCCCAGCCCGTGCCGCCAGGGCTGTCGCCGCCGGCTGCCCGCTCCGAGTACGCCGCGGCAGCGGGAGCCCGGACGCCGGCCCCGAGCGCCCCGCAGACGGGCGGGCGGCTGTGGACGTCCGGCCAGCAGCCCGCAACATGGATTCGGATTCCGGCGAGCAGAGTGAGGGCGAGCCCGTGACCGCGGCAGGTACCGAGGGGCCGCGGCAGCCCAGCCGGGAGGGCCGGGGCCGGGAGGAGGGGAGGCCGGGGCAGGAAATCGCGAGTATTTCTCGGAGCTGCCGGGCGGGAGGCCGAGCCCTTCCAGGCCAGGACCCGGGATTGCTCCGCGCTGTGAGTTTGCTGTGAGTCTTTCCACTGCACTTGGACGCGCGGGAGGGAGAAGAGGTTCATCTGCGGGTGGCTCTCCGCGCAGCTGCGTCCTGCAGCGGGCTCGGGTCGCCCGGGCTGGGTGGGGGTGGGGAAGGGTTCGGGAAATCCGCGTCCTGTAGTTTGCTGCAGCGAGGGTTGCAACACATCTGCCCTTTGAAATAACTTTCCGAGCGCCGACCCCGTCCTCGAACCCGGGCGCCAGGGACGCTGCGGAACAGGTGACCCGGTCGAAGGCGTGACAGGGGACTCCGGGAAGGAAAGGACCCGCGGGTGGACGGGCAGAGGTCAAACCACAGCTAGTGGCTGCGGTCCCCGAGGCGGTGCAGAGGGGTTCGTCCATCGCTGCCCGGTACAGGCAGAGGAGGTCCCGGCGGAGGGGTCCGAGAACACAGCCGCGGGGGCGGGGGGGAGGGGGCGCGGGAGCCGGGCTTCGCCTTTAAGAGGCGCCGCCGGTTTTTCACAATCGATAAGTTATCGAAGCAATGGGTGGATGCTTACTTTGGAAAATAATGAATGTCCTCCCCCGCCTCTTCCTGATACTGAGCAACAGGAGGAAGCCACCCACAGCCTTGGGTCTACTTACGGCTGGGCTCTGCCCACCTCCACAGGCCGGCTCCACCCGCCGCCCACGGGCCCACACACCGGAGACCTGATCGCCCTCCCCACCTGTCCCCGGCTCCCGGGACCCTAGGGGCCCTGAAGGCTAGCCGCGGCCGGCCGGCAGACATGTGACCTGAGGGCTGGGACCCTCCTGGTACAGACCCGAGGTCCTAGACTAGTCCCCACTCTTTCCTATGTCACACCAGCATCCTGAGAGTGGGGACCAAGTGCCAGGAGGCACTATCAGCCCAGGCGTGGGCTCAGGAACCAGGCAGGACAGTGCCAGGCACTGTGCCAAAGGCCCTACATAGATGATTCTCCTTAATCTTCACAGCATCTAGCCAGGTGGTTATTACTTCCATTTTACAGAAGCCCAGAGAGGCTAAGTGGCTTACCCATGTCTCACAGCAGGGAGTAGCCAAGGTCTTCTTGAAGGATAGGATTCCCTATCTACTATACAGTACCCCTCAGCCTCTGGCAGGGCGGCTGTGGTCAATACCTTTTGGGGTGGGGGGGAAGAAATGAGGCTGGCCAAGAGGAAGGGTGGCATTACCAAGATGCCTGTGTTGAGGATTCCCGTTTGTGTGCAAGGGCCACCTCCTTTGTGCGGTAGGTGTGGAGATAACTAATTAACCTGAGCCCTTTGCCTACTTGTAATTTTCTGTGGCTAGGAAGCACCAAGATTTTGTTTCACAGGGGTCTTGCGGATCTCCTAACATCTTTTTAAAGTTCCAGTGGGTGTTTGTGTGTGTATCTAAGTATACCTGGAGGGGCGCCTGGGTGGCTCAGTCGTTAAGCGTCCGCCTTCTGCTCAGGTCATGATCCCAGGGTCCTAGCCCCGCATTAGGCTCCCTGCTGGGGGCGGGGAGCTGCTTCTCTCTTTCCCACTCCCCCTGCTTGTGTTCCCTCTCTCACTGTCTCTCTCTCTGTCAAAAAATAAAATCTTTTTTAAAAAAAGTATATCTGGAAAGCTGGGGTGTGGTTGGGGGGGGGTGCTGCTGACCTTGACACTTTACTGTCTCAAAATCCCAGGAACTAACATGCTGTCCCCACCCCACCCTCAGATCTCTTATGCAGGTTGATGTTTGAAGGAGAGGAGAAGGAAGCTTAGAGAAAGAGGAGGGAGGAGAAGAAGGGGGAGGAGATACTCCAGAAGAGTTGGTGCTTGGGTGAAAGGGGAGGGAAGGAGTTCTCAAGGGTCCTGTTTCTTCTCCCCCAAGCCTGCCCAGCCCAGAGTATCCTGGATGTGTGCATGTCCATTTGTGTCAGGCCTCTGCACTGACCGCTGAGGTCAGATGGGTCCTGTGAAGAATAGGGCAGCCAACTCTGTGAGCTGTCACCATGTGTTTGCACCTTGCTGTTTTCTACAGTCATTTCTTCTTTTCTGTGTGCGCATGAATCTCCCAAGCTGAACATTTAATTGACTATCACAAGCCATTCTTCTAAATGGCATTCCATCTCATTATTCTCAGTCTTAAACTATTTTTCGTGGCAAAGCTTCAGAACTAGATGCTAATTCATTGCCTTGCTGTAGCTGCATCCTGTCAAATGGAAACCCTTGTTGCAACTTCAGATACAGGTTAAATGACAGGTATGTTATCCTTAGGGGTTGACCTTTCTCTAAGGAATGAGGCCTTCATCTGTGGACCTGTATCTGTGCAAGCTGGATGCATTTGTAACTGGGGACAACAGAGAAGTGGGACCTCTTCGAGTATTCATCGTGTGTGTGTGTGTACCTACCTCTTAGGGAGTTGAGATGTAAGGGCTGCATCCTCCTGAGTGGCCTTCCCTTCTCGAACTTGCAAAAAAAAAAAAAAAAAAAAAAAAGCCCTGCCATGACATGTACCCTATTAAGGTCAAGAGCCTGGACTCTGGAATCAGAAAGACCTAGGTTTCATTCTCTACCTGTTGGGCAAGTTACTTAACCTCTCCAAACCTGTTTCTCCCTCTGTAAAATGGGGATAGTACTAGTACCACAAGGAGGTTGTGAGGATTAAATAAAACACCACATGAAAAGTGTTCCCGGTAATCATTCAGTACATGGTAGCTGCTATGTTGTTTATCACCTGACTGGATTATTTGTTATAAGAATACTGCTAAATAATATACCCCAGTGCTTTATAAAATGTAGATCAGTAGGCGTGTGTAACACAATTAGTATTATTGTCATTATTATCATATTAATGTAATTGCCTGAGCAGGTTTGTTTTGAATTTTCTCTTTTTCATTCTCTCATTCTCTCTGGGGTATGTGTGGGGGTGTACATGCAGGTGTGTTTGTATGTGTGTTTGTTGGTTGGTTTGGAGGAGGTTATCTTTACCTCTTCTTGTCCTCCTCATCTGCCAGCTCAAGGCATGAAGATGAGGACATTCAAAACTACTACTTTCACACCCCTTTTCCTTTAGCTCTAGGTAAAGTTGTACAAAGCAGAGAACCCCTTATCCAACCCACCGGCTAACTTGGAGATAGCCACTTTCATGCCATTTCAAATAAAAGAAGAGGAGGTAACCCTTCCCAACCAGTGAACCATTTTCCTTCAAGGTAGCAGTAGGCCCAGGAAGTCCTCATCATTCCCCTTCCATTTTTACCCATCTCAGTCACCTTCCCAGTTACAAATTGGCAGAAGAGTGAGAAAGTCTCCGAGGACCACCTACTCTTTACTGTACCCCTTTCAAGAGACTTTTCCAGGGGCACCTGGGTGGCTCAGATGGTTAAGCGTCTGCCTTCGGCTCAGGTCATGATCTCAGGGTCCTGGGATCGAGTCCCGCATCGGGCTCCCTGCTCCTCGGGAGCCTGCTTCTCCCTCTGCCTCTCTCTCTCTCTCTCTCTGTCTGTCATGAATAAATAAATAAAATCTTTAAAAAAAAAAAAAAAACATGCTTTAAAAAAAAAAAAAAAAAAAAGAGAGAGACTTTTCCGAAGATCTCCCCAGCGCCTGCAGTGCGCTCATCAAGCAGTGCAGGCCTCTGCATATGAAGTGAAGGGGGGAGATGAAATTTGTCTCGAGCTGCATTTTCTGTTTTTCCGGAAGCATATGATGATGCTTCTATGTCATTCTGCTGCCTGAAACTCTACTCTGCCTTTCTGTCATTTTGGGTTCTTTCTATGATTAGGAAAGAGGCAGGGTTTATGGAACACTGGATTCATTCCAGAGACCCAACTTGGCAGTCTATCGTTTGGCAAACCCACCATCCATCTCTCAGAAATCCTAGCACTTGGTATATTAACTTGACAGTGATTAAGAGTCTTTCCTAAGAAGCAACAAGTGAGTAAACATTAGCAGTGTCAGCTTTTTCCCTTTTTGGCTTGTAAGACAAAGATAGTCTACCCAGCTGAGGGCAAACAAGCTCCTTCCACCCACAGCTAGATGGTCCAGGGCATTCAAGCTGGTGGGGCTTCACAGCTGGGCAAGTGCTACAGAAAAGCATTTCCATGCAATGGAGTCGAGATGTGGTAGGGGAGCTTCAAAACAGTAAAAGAAATGGGAAAAAAAGCAGGCCCCTAACCCTGCCTTTGCCATCTCTCCCATCGCCTAGGTCCTAAGCTTGGTTCGTGTGAACAAAGTGGCAAGGTAGATTAGGGAGGTAGGATTCAAGTGGGTAGGATTCAATAGGTGGCCAAGAAGAGGAAAGGTGTTCCAGAAGTCAGACACCACTTGAGCAAAGGCACAAATAAGCAAGGGGGTTACTGGAGTGGAGGGCATATACTAGGGAGTACTGGGAAATAAAGTTACAGGAGTGGAGGGAGGGCCACATAGAAGAGGGTCTTAGTGACTGGTCCTGAGATGCCAGAGGAGCCCCTGTTGAGCTGATTGTTGTGCAGAGACAGGACTGACCGAGAGCTGGGTTTGCAGGAGCCACATCTGACAGACATGGAGTGTGGGACTGCCCAGCTTGGAGCCTCGGTGACCACGGGTGGCCACGGTATCGGAGCAAGTGGTAACGCTAAGGCGAGGCAGAAGAGGAAGGATGCAAGTGCCATTTCAGAGAAGCAGACAACAGAAGTTGCTGACAGACTGTATAAAAGCAGTGCAAGGAGAGGGAGAGTGAAAGGAGAGTGGCGTGTTGAGTTGGGGTGAGGGCAGGGAAATGCAGGAGGTGGACTCCCCCACCTAGGCTTCCCAGCCCCCCCTTCTTTCCATCAGGCACTTAGCGGTGATGTTTTGCTTAAAGGCGTTTTCTCCTGTAAAAATAAACCATGTTAGGGCACTGGCTTCAGGGGACTGTGAGGTTCTGTAGCTGGTTGATTCTCATTGTTAGATTCCTCGTGGAGACTGTTGAATAACCTTTGTTGACTGAAAGATTGACAGTTGATGGGCTGGCCAACCTGGGACGGAGACCATCTGGGGATGAGGTATCACTTGCCTGTTAGTCACTGTCCCGTGTCTTGTTCCTGTTTGTGGACATTTTCAGGGGCCTCTGCCTTGTCCACACAGTGTCCTGTGACTGCTTTAAGGGGTCAGGACCTTGTCTTGTGCTTTGATGTTCCTGAGATTTTATGGGCATAATAAATGAATGTGCATCGTGAGGAGCCTCGTGGGAACTCTGCACTGAAAGACCAGATAGCCAGAAACCTTTCCTATACGGTGGAACTGCCAAAGCTTTCCTTCAGTATTTTGTTTTGCTTCAGTGTTTTAAGATTTCTTTTTTTTTTTTTTTTAAAGATTTTATTTATTTATTTGAGAGAGAGAGAATGAGAGACAGAGAGCATGAGAGGGAGGAGGGTCAGAGGGAGAAGCAGACTCCCTGCCGAGCAGGGAGCCCGATGCGGGACTCGATCCCGGGACTCCAGGATCATGACCTGAGCCGAAGGCAGTCGCTTAACCAACTGAGCCACCCAGGCGCCCAGTGTTTTAAGATTTCTTTTACTTTCTGGGACCCTGTGTTGGAAAAGTATGGGGAAGGCAGAGAGGTAAGGACACTGTCCATTCTGTCTTCCAGGGCTTAAGATCAGATGGAGAGATAGGACACATATACCGATGGCCACAGCCTTACACCAGTGCATGAAGACTCCTGACCCCCTGGCCCTGGGACTATACCCCGGCCAAATCTGTGTTGTCTTAATAACAGCCACTTTCCATTGTGTGCTTTATGGTTATTCTTGTACATATCTCATCTCTTGTACTGGATTGTTAGCTCCCTAAGGGCAAGGATTGGGTCATTTTCACCTGTATCACCTCCCACCAACACGATGGATCCTGAACACACTAGTAGGTTTCTGGCTGGCTGGCTGGCTGGATGGATGCATGCCTGCATGGATAAGTGAATACAGGCATAGCTCAGAGATATTGCAGGTTCAGTTCCAGACCACTGCAATAAAGCAAATATTGTAATAAAGGTAGTCCAATGAATTTTTAGGTTCCCCAATGCATATGAAAATTACATTTACACTGTATCATAGTCTCTTAAGTGTGCAATTGCATGATATCTTTAAAAAACAATTTACATACCTTAATTTAAAAATACTTTATTGCCGGGGTACCTGGGTGCCTCAGTCAGTTAAGTGTCCGACTCTTGATTTCAGCTCAGGTCATGATCTAAGGGTGGTGAGATGGAGCCCCACGTGGGGCTCTGCGCTGGGTGTGAAGCCTGCTTAAGATTTTTTCTTTAGGGGCGCCTGGGTGGCTCAGTCGTTAAGCGTCTGCCTTCGGCTCAGGTCATGTTCCCAGGGTCCTGGGATTGAGCCCCGCATCGGGCTCCCTGCTCGGTGGGAAGCCTGCTTCTCCCTCTCCCACTCCCCCTGCTTATGTTCCCTCTCTCGCTGTGTCTCTCTCTGTCAAACAAATAAAATCTTTAAAAAAAACGAAGAAGAAGAAAAAAAGATTTTTTCTTTGTCCCATCCCCCCTCAGAAAAATTTTAAAAAATAATACTTTATTGCTAAAAAATACCATAATCTGAGCTTTAGTGAGCCATAATCACTGACCACAGATCGCCATAACAAATGTTAATAATAATTTAAAAGTTTGAAATATTGCAAAAGTTACCAAAATGTGACACAGAGACATGAAGTGAGCAAATGCTGTTGGGAAGATGGCACTGCTAGACTTGCTCCACCAGGGTTGCCACAAACCTTCAGTTCAGGGAAAAAAAAAAAAAATCTGCAAAGTGCATTAAGCGAAGTGCAACAAAACGAGGTATGTGTGTTTATGGATGGATGGATGGATGGATGGATGCTGTTGTAGGCTGGTTCCCCAGGAAGCAGACTCTGTGATAGAGGTCGGCATGCAGTGGGTTTATTTGGGAAAGGAATGGAGAGGGGAGGGACGCTGGACTGGGCAGAGTGAAAAGTTGAGCTGCAATGCACACCCAACAATAGCCTCCAGCTCTGGAGCTAGAGTAGCCCTTCGGAACTGTTCTGAGTCGGGGTTCGGGGCCAGGCCTTCATGTCCCCTTGTACAGTGGTCAGTCAGTCATAGATGCAGGCCATCCCAAGGAACAGGCTGTGAGCTTGGGTGCAGCTTGGGCTATCTGCCAGCCCCCAGCAGCTTGCGGCATGCTTGGCCGTTCATTCTCCAGGAGGAACCAGGGCAGTATATCGCAACATCCCCCGCAGGTGGTCCCCAGAATTCTTTAGGAATGGTTCATTAGGGATGGCAGCCCTGTCTACCGGCAAAGCTCAGGGGATAGTTGTTGAGCTGTACATTTTATCTAGACCTCACTAGGACAGTTTAGATTGCCAGATGAAATTAGCCATTCTAGACCTCATAGTTCTGCACCCACTTGTTCAATCCAGTCAATCCAAGAGATATTGACTGATCATCTGTTTTGTGTTCAGAGGGGTACAGGGTACTCTGATGGCATTGAAAAATGGAATTCGATGGGACCCTGCCCTCTAGAAATTTGCAGCTGTGTTGGGGAGATAAAACAGCCACCCAAAACTGAATCTGCCAGACTGGGTGGCATCAGCAGTAAATGCTGTAGGATTTGGAGCATGGGGCATTGTGGTTTGGAGTTCTGGTGGGGAGGCTTCATGGAGGAGATGGGCCTTGAGGGTAGCCTTGAAGGAGTGAAAGATTTAGATGGGGGGAGAAGAAAGAAGTTGGCAAGGCCGGGAGCCTGTGAGGAGCTCGGCCTGACCCAGTGGGGATCTCCCCAGTGGACTGGTGGGACAAGGGAGCTGTCATACTCAAAAAGGAAAATTGGGTGTCGTGGTGGTGCTTGTAGCCAACGTGTAAGTTTCTAGAGATAGAACGAGAATATGTGTGAGTGTGTAAATATAAAGCCCTATTTCTTATGCTATTTTTCTCTTAAAAAATACGGCACCTGTTTTTTTATTTGTCAGCAAAACCAAATTATAGTCACACTTTCCGTTAGCACTCTCCTCTAACTGGTTCCTTTTCCTCCAAAGTTACCATTGGCTCCCACTTAAATTCACATGCAGATCTCTATAAAGACACTATATACATAATTTGGTTTTGTTTTTTTCAGTCACTTGGCTTCCAACTCTATGTAAAATGCCTGTGTAGGTGGGTGTTTGGGCTGTATTCTGTGCAAGTATAGAAATAAAGGATAGAGAAGAATTTAAAAAACAAGTTTCGTCTAACAACCTAATCTAAGAAAACATATAAGGAGAGTGAGTACCCTTGTCCCCCACATATATTAAGGCATGCCAAAAAATTGATTACTTTTTTATACATCAGAAATGGAGTTTTTTAAGCAGTTGCATGGTCCAAATTCTGATGCTGCCTTCAAACAGTCTTCACGTTCCTAGTGGGTTTCCTAAACATCATTGCCTGGGAATAAATTTGAGCCTGTTCATGGAAAATCTAGTGTGCAGACTATAAAAATGGAAGGCTTGGCGGCACAGAAAGTGCTAGACACACCCTAATAGAAACCAGTATTTTGTAACTCGGTTTTCCAGAAAAAAAGAGGAGACACTTTGGCGGTGTCCAAATACTGGTTTAAACTGTCGAAAAACCGCAGGAGCAGCTGCTAGCTTGTAGGGTCTCTTCTCAAAAGTAAAATATGTGGGGCGCCTGGGTGGCTCAGTCGTTAAGTGTCTGCCTTTGGCTCAGGTCATGATCTCAGGGTCCTGGGATCGAGCCCCATATTGGGCTCCCTGCTCTGCGGGAAGCCTGCTTTTCCCTCTCCCACTCCCTCTGCTTG
The DNA here is from genome assembly GCF_002201575.2 of Neomonachus schauinslandi. Lineage (NCBI taxonomy): Eukaryota > Metazoa > Chordata > Mammalia > Carnivora > Phocidae > Neomonachus > Neomonachus schauinslandi. The sequence continues at coordinate 90,827,097 of NC_058411.1, read as the reverse complement.
TGTTCCCTCTCTCACTGTGTCTCTCTCTGTCAAATAAATAAATAAAACCTTTAAAAAAAAAAAAAAGTAAAATATGCTTTCTGTGAAACTGTTCTAACCCTGAAAGGAAACATTTTGGTGATACGTAGTTTTATGGAGATTCCTAGTTGATATTTTTATAGTAAAGGCATCCAATTTCATGCGTGGGAGGAAATTCTGTCAAGGGCTGTTCTGGTGAGTATGCACATCCAGCGGGCCTAATCTGGGGCCTGTGGGTTATGCTGGGAAGGTAAACAGAAATTTTGGCATAGAACATGGGAGGGAGATGATGGGGCCGTCTGCAGGGCAGGCCTTGGCAGCAGCTCTGTCTACCACGTTCCAGTCCGCTTCCTTGGTTTCCTGAGGATAACACTGAGACAGTCAGGGAGAGAAGACTGGGGTTGGGGTGATAGAGGAGAGGGCGTGGGGTTTAAGAAATTGTGGCAAATATCAAACAAGATGAGAAACTGTGAGGATGGTCTTTGCCAGCCAGAGTCCAGTCCCAGAGGGCTACTATGGAATGCAAAATAATAGTGATGTTTTGAATTTTACTTATTTCATGTTAACTAAGCACATACAATGTGTTCGAGACTGGATTGATTGTTTATATGCTATTTAACCCTTATACCAGCCTTCTGGGATGGGTACTAGAAGTAACTTCATTTTATAAACTGGGAAACTGAAGCACAGAGAGGTTAAGTAACTTGCTCTGGGATGTGTAGCTTGTCAGTGGATATGAAGTCAGGCTAATTCCAACTGCTCTTGTATGAGGTAGATTAGGTAGTTAAGTGGATGGATACCACCAGGCTCCTTTGTATCCCCAACCAGCTCCCACCGGGCCCAGAACCCTGACCATCAGGTTCCTTCATGAGGCTCCTTCTCTTACGACATTCCATCTCCAGAAGGCCCTGTGTTAAGCAGCAGACAATACCTGCATTAGCCCAATAGCACATGGGCAAGGGTTGGCTAGAGCTGGTGAAGGGTGGTTTGGGAGGGAAGATGGGGAGAGGGGCACAAAGCTCCTGCCAGGGAGAGAAGGTCATAGAAGGGCTCTGCAGCTGTGCATATCTCCAGAGCCATGGGACGTAGCTGTATGTAGCGAATGTAGCAAGCACTGAGACGAGAGAAGGATTGAAAAGCAGAGTCAGGAGAGGTGCTGAAGACAGACAAACATTCCTTTTATCTGAGTGTACTTAAGCTGGGTCCTCAGTCACTTTTTCCCCCCACTCCAGCATTAAATCATCTCCAATATAGAATTCCCAGGGCATGGTGACCCGTTGGATTCGAGGATGAGCGAAAACTCAAGGATGATCCTGCCTCACAGTGAAGAGAAGTTGAGATCCAGAGCTAGATGACTGGGGTTTGGATGTCCGGGGCAATCTCTTACTTGCTGCCTTTTAGTAACGTTAGTTTCTGACCAAAGGAATGCAAACTCATGGTAGAATATGTAAAAAAAAAAACAGTACAAAGAAGAAAATTAGATTGAGCCCTAAGAATAGATGTGCTTTTCCAAAGCCAAAAAGCAATCCTGAAAAGATGCAAGGGAGCTTTATTTGGGGAGGGAGTGGGCTTTTTAAGAGAACAAAAGCCCCCCTTCTATGTTTTCTTGGGGACACTAAAAACTGGTTGTGTTGCCAGGTGGTATCAGAACTAGAACTGGAGGCCAGATCCTCTGGTTCCTCTGTCCTTCCCGGAAGACATACATAATTTTTTAAAAAGGATCAGAGTTATTCTGGATGTTGGGATATCAAAGGGACCCCTGCTCTGTGTCCTTCCAACACTTTGTCCTGGGTTCTTGCTACCCCCTCCCCACCAGGCACATCTGCCCAGAAGTCAGGTCACCACAGGCCCACACCAGGCCTTACCCTTCTGCCTGGTGCACTCCTCCCCCACAGTCAGGAAAGCCCTACACAGAGCCCTCAGAGGATTTTTATATTTTTTAATAGCCAAAACATATTTACTAGGTTTTATAGATGCCCAGTGACAATTGCAAAGGTTAATTTACTTTTGAGTTTAATAGCTACCAGCTTCAGGGAGAGATTTAATAGCTACCAGCTTCAGGGAGAGATTTATTGACGTCTAGTTCTCCAATTATGTTTTTTTATCTTTGGTTAGATGGACTGTTTTTGTAAGGAAACAGAGATATTTGTTCATCTTTGTTAACATTTCTACCCTTAGGATTTAACTTCATAATTCAGTGATTCAATCTCAGTGAAACAGTTAATACAGAGTCAAATTTTAGAGAGCCCAGAGCAGTATCCGATGAGAATTCAACAATAATTTCTTGACTTTTTTTTCCTTTTGACTTCTGCAACTATATATAATCCTGGTTTTCCTGCACCCTTCCTCCATTGCTCCTCCTGTGTCCATCATTAATGCTTTCTTCCTATGTCTCCTCAGGCTGAGCCCTCAGCCTGGTCTTTTCTGACAATACACTTGCATTTGGAGACACCATCCGTTCTCCTGGCGCAAAGCCAAAAATTCCCAAAGCTGCAGTCTCGCCCGGTCCTCTCTCCCAAGCAAGAATCCTGCCTTGCAGGGCTTCTGGGCCTCTCCTCCTCACTGGCCAGGAGGCCCCTCATCTCAGCACCTCCACCTCCACTCCCAGACCATTCCCTCTCCCTCAGCTTTCCCCAGCTCTTCTGTGGCCTCCTCGGCCACCAGGTCGAACAACGGTAAGTCCTAAGAACAATGAAATATCCTGTACCCTTGATCCATGGCAAAACCAGGACATGGATAAAGCAGGTATTATTATTCTCGGTTTACAGATGAAGACACAGAATCAGAGATTACTCCAAATTACAAAACAGGTGGTGAGTTTTCACTATTGAAAACTGTACCCCCCCAAGATGGGGGCAGCAACAAACCTACGTATCCAACCTAAAAAACAGTATTCAGTCAGATAGCTACTGAACGATTAAATATATAATGACATTTCCACACAGCAGAATATTATTCAGCTGTTAAGAGAAATTAATTTGAAGAACATCTAATAATATAGGGAAGAGTTTGCATTATAGTGGATAAAGAAAACTTGATAATCTGTGATCCCACTTGTGCTACATACATGCATATACACACACATTATATGTACGTATATTTATTTATACACACACACCCATACGTACATACACATACATTCCTTTTTATAGAGAAAAGGGCAAGAGACTCCCTTCCATTCATTCATACACATAAACTTTTAACTTTATAATGCTGGAACAGAATTAACCATTCTGTATGATGAGTTTATGGGTAATTATAATTTCCTTCTTTGTACTTTTCTTCCAGATATTTCTGCAATGAGTATGTATAACTTTCAGCAGGAAATGTTATTTTCAGAGCAACAGTCAAGTGAGATCCAAGGGCCTAGTCCACTGCTCATCCTGTGGGCTTTGTTGTAGCTTTGTCCCAGTTCCTCCCTCCATCTTCTTCCTTGAAACTAGTTATTCTCTCACTTGCCTGTGATCTTCTTTCACCTCAGACCAGTCCTTCCCGAATCCCTCTCAGGGCTCCTCCTGGTGGGGGGCATGTTCCAGGCTTCTCTCCTCAGTCCTCTTCCTGCTCACCCATTGCCCAGGCTTTGGCTCTCCCCTCTCCTTGGTGCCTCCCCCACATCACTCTGTCCCATCTGGGCCCACCTGGCCTAGGCCTTGTGGGCCCTTGTGCCATGAAGAGGAAGTGTGGACTGTCAGAGTGGGTAATGAGCTCATAGATTTGGGGCCCAGACTCTGGCACAAGGCACCAGAGCCTCTCAAGCCGAATGCAGTGCTGGAATGAGCTTGTTGACTCAGCCATCTTGGCCCTTGAACATAGCCTCACTGTCGCTAGCTGATTGTCATTGTATGCACCTGGCATCCCTGACCCTCATTCCCTCCATGACCCTTTCTCTGTCCCTGACCTCTATCCCAAATATGAATGGCTTTCACTTTCCTCTTTTTCATTTACACATTGATTTTGTGTCTTTATTACTTTTACAATTAGTAAAAAAAGAGGGGTGGCGTTTAAAATCCTGTTGTAGCAGGATTATTAGTTTTTAGGCGGTATTGGTCTGCTACCGCCATTGGTCCGCCATTCCAAAAACAAAAAAATTATTATTGAGGAGTTGTATGATATTAAATATAATGTGTATCTATTTCTAAAGGAATTAAAAATTTAATTGAAGATTTCTTGTGCATCTTGGAGCTGAAAATAAGAGACATCCTGACCCCAATATTCTTTACTGCCTCCCTATCTCCACCTTATTCTACTCTAGCCAACCAAAAAGGGGTAGGAAGCTTATAGGAAACAGAAGTGCTAACCATTTAGATTCACGTTTATCTGAATTTTTAACCTAGTTTTAAACTAGCTAGGGCTAATAGTATTCCCCATCAGCCACAATTTTGTCTACTTTCTTGGTTTATATTATACAAAATGATTATTTTTACCTCTTTTCAGATATAAAAATATATATTGACTATGTATTTTCACGCTTCCAGAAAAGTTCATCCTCCCATTTAAAAAAAAAAAAAAATTACTTAATTTTCAAGTGGAAAGCAATATCAGTTCTTTGTTAAGCAGCCGTATCTCCTTCTTATTGATTGTGAGTGAATATAACCACTGTGATTTTTAAAAGAGAGATCAGAAAATAGGAAAGGCAGAATAATCAAGATAAGAGTGAATTCTTAGAGAAAGTAGGCATTTATGCCAAGAATGATGGATGATAAATACATCCTAAGATCAGCACTTGTAGTAAGCACCTAGGTGTTATCTCCAGAAAGCTGTCATCAAATACCCCACCCCGGGCTTTCCATTCACCCCAGGAGGGAGGTCAGTGATGGACTGAGGCTCATGGGTGGGATGAAGATGTCTCGTTCCAACCATCCTTGGGTTTTGTTTGTTTCATTTTTGTTAAAAAAAGAAAAAAAAAATCTCCACATAAAAAGAGCTCTGCCAAATTGTCATAACCCAATGAGAGTAACTGGAGTCTGAGCAAAGTCTGAAGATGGTTGATAATTAGGGGCCAAGACTGTCTTAAGGCAGGCTGGAGGCCGGCAAGGACAAAGGGCAGCTGGTCTGGACATAAGGAGGTCAGGTCATGTGGCAGGGAGGCCAGAGGGCCAGGGTTCACAAGAAGGGCCATTCTCTTGAGTTGCTAGGCTGGCGGTGCCCTGCCAGTCATGGCTGCCCAGCCTTCTTGGGCCTGTTCACCTGGAGGGTGGTCCCTCTTAAAGAGTCCAACACTTTGAGAAAAGCTGGCTCCCCAGCAGGGGTCTCCTGACCTCTTACCTCCTGCCCAGAAGCAAGTCCTCCCCCTCTCCTCTCCCCTTCTGTCCTGTCTCCTGGGCCCCAAATCTCTGCCTCATCCTTGATGCTCCCCTTCCCTGCAGCCTCTCCTACCCAGGTGCTTCTCTCCATTTCCTCTGCCTGGGCCCCCCACTCACCTCACCAAGCCCTCCTGGGCATTAAAGGGACGAAGGCAGGGGAAACTCCGAGACCTGTGGCCATGACTGGTCATGAAGCAAAGATCTTAAAGCTTCCAGAGAAAATAACCAGGCCCTTTTACCAATGGGCTAGTTTTCCAAGCAGCAACACCAAGAGCGAAACAACAGTGGTGCAATGCCTTTGAATTCTCAAGGGGAAGGATTTCCCAGGTAGAGTACTGAACACCGTCACACCATCAGTCGAGCATGTGGGTGGAATAAAGTCATCGTAAGACACATTCGGTCTCCAGAAAATGACCCTACCGTGTTCCCTTCCTTGGGGGCTGCTAGATCAGGAGTCATCCAGCTGAGGCCCTCAGGCCAGGTGCAGCCAGCCGCCTGTTTTTGGATGGCCCACGAGCACATTTACTTTTTTATTTAATGGTTACATTTAAATGGTTCTGTAAGTACCCACATATATTTTGCCTTTAGGCCCTTTATTTGGGGCTCTTTCAGGTAGTTTGCTGATGTCTGTGCTACTCAGAGTGTTCCACTGAAATGGGGTGTAGGTTAAGAAAGAAGAAGCCATGAGATGGACACAGGAGAGAAGGGAGGAAGGATGGAGGGAGAAGCAGGGTGGCAGCCTAGCGCGGGCTTAGAGGGAGAGGTGCCCGGATTTGAGCCAGCGCACAGAGAGAGCTCCCCGAGGAATCTCCAAGAAAGAAAATTAAAAGATGAGTTGATGTATCTGAACCCATTGAGAACGTTGTATTCTGCTAGGAACTTTGGGAGTGAATTAGTGCTAGGTAGGTAGAAAACTAACTGAAAGAGAAACAAGGCAGTGTTTAACTCCTGAGAAAGCGAGATGAATAAGAAAGGAAATGCAGTCATGGAAGTGATCGAGCATACATGAGTCAGCTACGAATGGTATCCAAGTCATGGTAGTGTAAATCACTGACGTTTGATCTAACCAAATATTATAATAGAACTAAATGGGAAGGTGGAAGGAGAAATGAATGGGAAGAGAGCTAATTTCTTGCCTTCCGTAATAGGAAGTTAAAAGCAAGTAAAGTCGAGGACTAACAGTATAACATGTAATTTAAATATAAAGAGGTAATTATTAGTTGAAACAGAAGAGTTTGAAGTATTTTGCCATGAAGAGCAAGCATCCAAAGTGGGCCAGAGGATGCTGCATTTTGGATAAGCCCTAGAATGACTTGACTTTTAAAATAATGTACCCCTATCACTTTGAAAATAGATTTCTAAAATAACAAAACAAAAAGGAAACGTGACTGGTGAGCCCGAGGAGTGATGTCCTGGCAAGCATGCCCAGGTGGGAAGGAGGCGCAGTGGGGGTGACCTCAGGCCCCTGGCTGGAGGAGGCAGGCTTCAGTGTCCCTGGGGCCACACTGGTTCTGATTATTGTTATTGCTTCTGACATAAGTGCGAAGCCATTTCAGTGAAATGTCAAGACTGATAGCCATTTGTTCACGCAATGAACATTCCCTGCGTTTCAATCCCTGGCTGGAGCCTTGGGGATGAATACAGGAATGATTCCTGCCGCCCAGTGGCTTACAGACGGCAGGCTTACAGACGGCAGTACATGACGTCACTCATCCAGCTGGTGTATGATGGCTCTGCGCTGTGATGAGTATGCCAGAGGGAAATGCGGTTGCAGGGACGCGTGCTCAGAGGTCAGAAGTCCTTCCGTGGAGCCTTGCAGGCTGGATAGGAATTGGGAAAGAGGGGGTGAGGGAGGTGCAGATGTCCAAGCACCAGGGAACAGGATGTGCAGAAGCACAGAGAGGACCCCGGGAATGATAGCGCCCGGTACAGGGGAGACCAGGGGGTGGCCGGCAGTAGAGGATGAAGCTGGAGAGGGTAACAGAACATAGATCCTTGGCTCAGCAGGGCGGCATGCCATGAGAGAGTCTGTCCTTGTCTTTCCCCCGCGACGTCGCTTCCGGGACTGACTTGTCACTACTGGTTTTTTGAAGTTTAAATTCATTTGAGCTCCTACTATGTGCCAGAGACACGACTGTGGACACAGCAGTGCAGGTCCCTGCTCCTGGAATTTGCAGTGGACAAACCAGTGAAGCCAGGTGGGAGGTCCTTAAATAGGCCCTATTTGGGGGGAGGGTTGTTCTGGATAGGAGTGTTCAGGGAGGATTGGAAGGGAGAGCAGCAGGGCATGTTTGCATCCAGGTAGAAGATGCATAGAGTAAAGCCTGTGGGACTGGGGCAAGGATGAGCCACTTTCTCTTTGGGCAGAAAGGTGGGATGACAGAGATGTGAGGCCTCGCAGGAAGAGCTGACCCTGGGGGTTTGGGCACAGCTCCCATTGGCAGCTGTGTCAGCACAGGGCGGCCTGCTGGGGCTGGCAGTCTATGGCTTGGTCTGTGGGCGCTGAGGCTAGCACAGGCAGAGGCCTTGGGGAGAGTCTGCTGACCGCCTGCTCTGTGGTGAGCCCAGGCTGTGGTCTGGATGCAAGGGCCCCAGGAAATTGGTGGAGGGGGCATTTTGGAGGGAAGCCACAGAAAAAGAAAGCTGGAGGCTCCAAGGTCAGTGCCCCAGGTTTTTCAAGGAGGAAAGAGAGGAGGCATTCTGCTGCTGAAACGCACAGTTGCAGAGCTGGGAGAGAGTTTGGTGGTTGGAGGGAATCGGTGTGAGAGAAGGAAGCCTGGTAATCCATCCTGCGGGTATCAGCTCATATCTCATGTATGCTCAGTGCTGTTCTTTAATGGACTTAAAAACTTACTTTCTGATTCTGAAGAAGTTAATATAAAATTAGCAGATTTATCGAGTCCAGCTCCCCTATTTAACAGACCAAGAAACCAGGAAGGTGAAGACTTGGGCCCATGGTACACAGTGAGCCCACTGGGGGCCTGGGGGTAGCCTGGGGGTGGGGCTCTGTCCTCCACACCCTGCTGCCTACACAGAGGCTGGACGCAGGAACAGTTTCCCCTGTGTGGGGGAGCGACTCCTTGGCCATAGCTCTGCATCCCGACTCCACAGGACAGCCATTATCAGCACACAGTATTATATAGCTAATAATACCCCCCCTTTTTTTTTGTCCATGGATTTGAGATCTAAGTCATAAGTCAGGCCACATTTTGGATATCCACTGGTGCCATAGTAATTTCTGGCCCTGGGGAATGGTGGTGTTGGGGAATGGAGTTTGCAGATGGGAGGTGAGACGGCAGATCTCTCATTCACCTGCGAGGCCCCTGAGGTTGGACTCCCGAGCTTGGCTGGGACCCCTCCTCAGACAGAACCACTGTGAGCCAAGAGGGTCCCACTCATCACTCAGGAACCAAACAAGCTGTGGAGACTCGTGTTCCTGGAAGTCACACATAAACGTGTCTTTCTCTGAGACTTCCTTTCTAAATTAAATGTTCTCTACACTTGTCCCAAGGCAGTAAATGTCTCTAAATTATTTACACATCATGGTAATAGAAGGAAGCATGTGGCCTGACTTATGACTTAGATCTCAAATCCATGGACAAAAAAAAAAAAAAAATTACTACAGAATATATGTAAGGGGTATTATTAGCTATATATTACATGTGCCCCTTTCCTGTTGTTCCACTTTCAAATTGACTGAAATCCAAAAATGTCATTGTACAAAATTTATATTTCACTAAAAAAAAAATTAAGTAGAACATTGAGCAAGGCGCAGTGCTGTCTGCCAAATCATCTCCCATCCAGAAGTACCTTCTGGTTTCTTCTCCCTCGTGTGTTCCAACCTCTCTAGTACAGCTACTGTTTTTCGTTTTTGTTTTTTTTAACTCACTAAGCTGTATTAATCTAATCACAGCACCTTCCAAGAGCCTCATTCCTTTAGGCTTACATACCCACTATCTCAGGCCATATTTTGTTTATTTTTTTTTTTTCCAGTATAGACTGGAATGTGTTCCATTTTATTGCCTGATTTTTTTTAATGTCTCAGGTTTTATATCTACACTCCAAAAATTGAAGAATTCCAAAGGCTGACATTTTTATTACATCAGTCTGTTTACTAATTTCACATATTACCAAACTGGCATCGTCCCATGGCTCTGAATGCAGCATCCTACCGGTGTCCTTGTTAGCAGTCTGCTGGCTTGAGCCTGGGGTTTCAGTGCCTGCCACAGTGAACAGTTTGGGAACCACCAGCAGACAGAGGGGATCACCCAGAGAGACAGACGTGGCCTGTGCTATTCTGATCCCCAGCAGCTCCTGGGTGTTAAAACAACGGGTGAGTGTGAAGGGACGTGAATGGGAGGCTCTGGGGGTGGCGGGAAGGTGGGTGCTGCTGCCACGGAGGGAGGGCTCCTGCTGGAGTGAACACGGGGGGTGTGGGGGTGGCACAGGGGGCACCCAGGGGACGCTGCTGCGTGTAGGGGTGCAGACAGGCAGAACCCAGCTGGGCCGCGCCGGTGACTGCCTGGGAAAGGCAGGGCGTGGGCCTCGTGCTGAGTTCAGAAGGTGCTTGAGTGCATTCCGTTCAGCAGGTACTCCGTGCGTCTGCACGTCGTGCCAGTGTGTACCCTGAACCGATAGAATCTGGGCCTCAAGGAATGAGAAAGCACACTGCACATCATTCATCCGGTTATTCATTTACAGACATTTATTGAGCAACTTGTACATGGCAGACGCTGCCCTCGTTGTGAGGGTACACGAGTCCTCTGAGCATCAGTCCTGGAGTAACTCAGTGCCGATCGCAGTGCAGCACTGGAAAAGGACTACGCTGGACTTGGGTGCGAGGGCCCCCCTCCCTGGAAGGACGTGAGTGCTAGCCCAGGGCACAAGGAGAGAGAGGTCTTCAGCCGGGGCAAACCGTCACTGCGCTTCTGCCACCTGGGCAGGGATCATTGCATTCAGCTGTGGGCACAAGGGGCCAACGCACCAGCCCCAGGGAGAGCCGACTGGATTTCTGGGACGCTTGGCTGTCACCTTCCTGTCACCTTCCTGTCTTCAGCCAGCTGCGCTAGGGCAGAGCCATCCGTGTGAAGGGATGAGCCGCCCTGTGGCGTCTGATTTCAGCATGTCCTCTAACATCCAACAAGCAGGCATCTGATGGGAGGGCTGGGATGAGGTGGACAGAGCCAGGGGGTCTGTTTATGGGGCTCCTCTTTGGTGTCTCCCACCACCTCCTGGCTTAGGAAGGGGCAATAGAAGGGAATCCTGCTATATGCCAGTGGACCCCTTTGGACACCCTTTCCCCCATCACGCAGCCTGCTGCTGGGTTATTTGTTATTTTCCGTAGATTAGAATATAGTGTTCGTTGATCATGTGTCTGTGAATGGGAAAGGGCATATGCCTGGGAGAATGTTTGGTAGAATATATACATGGTGACTGTGATGCATGGTGGGGTTGTGGGGGACTCCTTTTCTTCCTTTGGTGTATGCATCTTTTCTGACTTTTCTCAATACTTATTAATCATTTTTTGTAATGAAATCGTTAAAGAAAGTATTTTGAGAAATAGATACTTGGTCTCCCTTTTTAAAATAAAACAAGGAGAATAGTATTGAAAATTACACCAGTGGATGGTGTTTATCACTTTATTCCTGAGAGTGATCTATCATTCACAGCGGCTACCTACTTTGTGGGTGCTCTAGGGAAAGAAAAGAAAAATCTAGAGAGCCTAAAATAGTTGTTTAAAAAAAAATCATAAGTATGTGTTGATTTGGGGGGATTATTGCTCTTCTACACATGAATAAACATGAAAGAAATTGATTCTCCACTCATCCCCGGTCTCAAAACACAACACTTGTCACAAGTGGCTTTATGGGTGAGTTTTACTAAACCTTTAAAAAACAAGAAGGCAGGGTGCCTGGGTGGCTCAGTCATTAAGCGTCTGCCTTCGGCTCAGGTCATGATCCCAGGGTCCTGGGATCGAGCCCCGCATCGGGCTCCCTGCTCATCAGAGAGCCTGCTTCTCCCTCTCCCTCTGCCTGCCACTCTGCTTACTTGTGCTCTCTCTCTGTCTGTCAAATAAATAAATAAAATCTTAAAAAAAAAAGAAGGCTACACAATCCCTTTCATGAGGCTAGTTTACTCGAACATCAAAATCAGACAGGGACTGTACTAGGAAAAATTATAGGCCAATCTCACCTTTGAGCATAGTTGCAAAATGCTAAATACAATACTATGAAATTTCTCTGTATATTATATACGTGTATATTCATACATACTTATACACTATAATATATATGTAATGTACATATGTAATATGCATTATGATGAAGTGGGGCTTTTTGTGGGAAAGCAATGATGATTTAAATCAGAAAGTCATTTAATAATTGGTTAAATTCACATATTAAAAGGGATAAACCATATGGTGATCTTCATAGGTACAAAGAAAGTATTTGATAAAATTAGATACACATTTCTACCTTCAAACAAAGCCTTATTAGCAAAACAGGAGCAGATGGAAGATTCTTTACTTTGATAAGTGGTATCCATCAAAAACCCACAGCAGAGATCATATGTGGCCAGGGTGGGGGGCAGGGAGGATTTTAGAGGCCATTCTGTTAGTCGAGAACAAGACAGGATATCAAATAGCACCCTTACGATTCAGCATACAAGGCAAGAAAAAGAAATGGGAGGTAGAAGAAGATCATTTTGTGAGGCAGTGTAGTTGTCCAAGTAAAAAAATCTGAGAGATGCTACATAAAATCAATTAGAACTAGTTACAGAACTCACAAAATTTCTCAGTTGGAGATACATGAATCAGTTGGGTTCCTATATATCACTAATAACCATTTAGGAACTATAATAGAAAAAAATTATACTTGCAGTAGCAACCAAAACACTATGGTACCTAGAAGTAAATCTAATGAAAGATATATAAGAGTTTCATGGAAATGACTCTTAAAGCATTATTGAAGGACACAGAAGATCGCACTAAATGGAGAGATGTATCATGCTAATGGATGGGAGGCTTGATATCGTAAAGATACCTGTTTGCTCTGGATTAATACAGGGTGTTCATGGCATTTGGTCAAAAGATCTTAAAATTCATTATTTTAAGAGCAAAGGCAAGAACAGTCAAGACCATTTCTAGGAAGACTAAAATGGTGGCGGGGATCTTCCCTACGGCCTATCAAGACTTACTCTGAGTTATAGTAGTTAATACAGTGTGGTGCCAGTACCGAAATAGTTCAGTAGAACAGAGTAAGAGACACAGACCTGCGCAATTTGGAAATTTGATTAGAAAAAGTTGGCCTAACAGGTCAGTGGGACAAGGATGGACTATTCAATAAATTGAACAAACTGTGAGGAGAAAAAGTACCTCATGTAATATGCACAAATAAATGCCAAACGGATTAATGACCTAAATGTGGGAAACAAAACCTTAAAACTTCTGGAAAATATATGAGACTCACTTCTCACCTCATGGCAGGAAATGATTTCTTAAAATGAGATACAAAACCCACTTAACAATAAAGGAAAACATTGATAAATTTGACTATGTTAAAAATTTTAACTTCTGTAGGTCTAAAGACACCACAAATAAAGTGAAAAGGTAATGCTACAGACTGGAAGGAGATAGTTGCAACTCATGTGATCAGCAGAGGATTAGAATCCACAGCATATTAAAGGCTCCTGCAGGGGCGCCTGGGTGGCTCAGTCAATTGAGCATCTGCCTTCAGCTCAGGTCATGATCTCGGGGTCCTGGAATCGAGCCCCACGTCGGGCTCCCTGCTCAGTGGGGAGTCTGCTTCTCCCTCTCCCCCTGCTTGTGCTCGCTCGCTTGCTCTCTCTCAAATAAATAAAATCTAAAAAAAAAAAAGAAGTTCCTACAAAATAGCCAGAAAAAGACGTCCAATCCAATGGCAGGGGAGGGGTCGGGGAGAGGAGTTAGTAAATTCTATGAAATTCACAGAGGAAAGACCTGAATGTTCAATATACACAAAAATACATTGAATGTCACTAGCAGAGAAAGATCTATTAAAACAAGATACTATTTCGTACCTATCAGATTGGCAGAAAATTAAAAGGCAGCCTATTTGAGGTGTTGATGAGGAAATGGAACTGCAGGCACTCATAGGCTGCTGGTGAGAGTGAAAATTAGTGCTGTCTTGCTGCAAAGCAACCGGCAGCCTCCGGCCCAGGAGCTGGCAGGCGCGTTCTAGATGTAGAACCCAGGAGACTGTCACATGTGTGCACAGAGAGACAGGTCTGTGGACTTTATTGCTTGCAGAAAGGGGAAAGAACTTAAATGTCCATCATCAGGAAACATGGAGACATCGTATATTCACATAAGCAACTAAATGACTAAATTCGATAAATCTAGAAAGCATGATATTGAATGAAGAGTTGCAGAAAAATCTGTGTAGTACGACACCCTTATCTGAAGTTTAAAAACCCTCTAAACCATATCCTGGTGATGCATGCTTCCTTGCGAGGCAAAACTATAAAAATGTGGAGGAGACAAAGACACAGCAGCTTCCGAAGTGCATTTAGATCTGGGGAGATAGAAGGGGAAAGAGGGAGCTGAAAACAAAGAGGGCTTTTTACCTCGCTCTTTCTCCGAGGACAAAATATTGAGATTTGTCCCATCTGGGCAGTGGCCAAACGAGTAGAGTTTGTTAGATTATCTTCTGTTCTGTCTACATACTTGAAATGTGTCATGGTTTTTAAAAAAATTAATGTTTCTGAGGGGGGGGAGAAAACCATTTCCATTTTCAAGTGGGCAGTAATTCAAAACACCTTTAAACTAATTGATGGCTGTCACCGCGAATGGCAGTTTAGTATGGCGGGTTGAAGCGCGGGACTCTGGGGCCCTCTTCTGTGTGTGAACCCATCTCTGCCACTTTCTGAATGGTGGCTTCACACAAGCTATTTAATCTCTCTTCTGTGGATCCCTTGGATGGAAGACGTCAAATGCCATTGCTGCTGTTGCTGCTGCTGCTGCTGATGATGGTTAGTGCGTGCTCATAGAGTTGTTGCAAGGGTATGATGAGGTCGTGTGCATAAAGCAGTGCAGAAGGGGACTCTATTATTATGCCTGGATGTGATCTACCATCCAGAGAGACACCAGTTACTTATTAGATGCAAGGGAGAGGGGGGGAGGGGATGAATAAGCTTTGTTTCACGAAATCATGTAAGTAGACATTGTGATTGGTGATGGTTGCTCTTCTACTGCAGTAAGACAAAAATCTCTCTCAGATCTCCAAAATTAACCTGTGGAGTTGGAGATGATTCAGCCCCCACTGACTTCACACGTATCTGCCTCAGTTAGCTCTGGTAAGTAAAATCATCGCTCATTCACTTTTCAGAGCTAGCTATAAATCAATAGGAAAAACAAAATCCATCTGTAACTCTGTTGAAATATATAGAATTCCCTCTAAAAATGAAAGCGACATCTATCTTCAATTTTTGATGAATACGTGGCATTGTCCTATCACATAGTAAGAATGGCTTTTTTTGTATTTAAAAAAAAAGAGCGTAAATCTCCTCGCTAGATGGGGATTTAAATTGAAGCCTATTTAATGTCCCAAATAAGTGAGAAATCACAGACATTCAGGAACCAAGGCTGATTTTCTGAAAGCAGATGCCAGAAGGCGAAGATGGCGGGCTTTGTCTGGAGTTGATTTGAACTTGGGCCCCGCTGCAGTTGTGCTGCTTACTAGCCCCATAGCTTTGAGTGAATTACTTAAATCTGCTATGGCTCAGATTCCTCATCTGTAAAATGAGACTCACCATCCCTCTCTTGAAGAACTCTTGTGAAGATGAAATACATGGTATCCACCACCCCAGGTATATAATCTGTGCTCAGTAGTTAATAGTATCTGTGACATGATTATTAATTAACTAGTTGCTCAGTGCTGATGGATGGGTTGATTGGAGGGGTCTAAGACAAAATGAGATAATGAGAGTAGGTCTTACTTATAGCTGACCCTGCCAATCTCTCTTCACCTTACTTGGAACAGTAAGTTATTTCAAGGCCCAGGAATTTTTAGGTTTTTTTTGGGTTTTGGGTTTTTTTCCAGGAATTTTTTGAAATGAAAAAAACAAAAACAAAAAAACTTGGTCTTCTCCTTAAAGATGATCAAATGCTGTTTTTAAAGAGTAATTATTCGAGACACCTGGGTGGCTCAGTAGGTTAAGCGTCTGCCTTTGGCTAAGGTCATGATCCCAGGGTCCTGGGATCAAGTCTCCACATTGGGCTCTTTGCTCAGCGGGGAGCCTGCTTCTCCCTCTGCCTGCGGCTTCCCTTGCTTGTGCTCACGCTCTCTCTCTCTCTCTCTCTGACAAACAAATCTTAAAAAAAAAAAAAAGTAATGATTCAGTGCAAGATGTTGCAACAATCAGAATCAGCTCTCCTGTAAGAAGTGTCCCACTTTGACCACCATTGCTTTTCTATGTCTTTGCACAGCATCCTGAAATGTCTAGTACAGCTGGGAAGATTCATCATGCTTGGCCCCCCAAAAACAATCAAATCATTTCTAAACCACTGGATGAATGACTCTCGAGGACTGAGCAGCCACCAAGGGCAAAGCCCAAACTCTGTGCCTGCTCCCAGGCCTGGGCCAAAGGCAAGATTTCCAACCAAGCCTGAGCTGGAGGCAGAAAGATTGGCCAGTGCGACACCACTTACTCCCCATTTGCTTGTCTGGCAACTTGGTCCTTCTTCCTTCCACCCTCCCTCCTATCCTGCCATACCCAAGCCTGCCTCTCACTTCCTACCCTCATTTTTCATTTACTAGGAAGGGCAGTTTGGTGGTGGGCCCAAAGAGGGGAGAGAGAATCCCTTGGAGGGACACGGTATGGCTCTGACTGAAGTGATTACCAGCAAGCTGTGAGTAGAGACTATATTTTAACCAGCTAATTTTAGATGGTTGAATTTTTAAGGAAGAACCTGTTTATCTCTCGGGATCCCCCACTGACAAATTCTTTAGGGAAGATGGGTCTTTTCACCGGCTCCTGCTTGATGCAAAGGGGTAGAGTTTGGGTGAGAAAATGGGAAGCTCAGGGTGGGACAGGTTGGTGTGAGGTGCCTACTGGACAGGCTCCCGTGACCTTCTCCACCCAGATTCGCCTAGAGCCCCTGGAACTCGGCGTGCTAAGGACTGAATTCATCCACCCCACAAGCTCCTAGATGCCTCGTTCAGTTGGTGGTGGCTTCGTTTCTCCCCGCCCCCCAGTTTCCCAAGCTAGGAGAAGGATTCAACGTCATCCTCGATTCATTCCTGCCCCCCCAACAGTCATCCGTGCTGTTCCTGAGTGCCCCTCCCCATCACCCATAGGACAAGCTAAAATCAAAATCACAGTGCATTTCACTGTCTTACTAATTGCCATGGCTTCCTAATACCTTGGGGAATATCTCAAGGCAAGTAAAATGTTTCAAATCATCTTATTAGAATTTTTGAAATTTTTATGGCCTATTTCTTGTCAATCTGATTAGATCATTACTTTTACCT
This sequence comes from Neomonachus schauinslandi, assembly GCF_002201575.2. Lineage (NCBI taxonomy): Eukaryota > Metazoa > Chordata > Mammalia > Carnivora > Phocidae > Neomonachus > Neomonachus schauinslandi. The sequence goes on along the minus strand of NC_058411.1, from coordinate 90,810,269 downwards.
TATAATTTGGCTGTGGAAAAGCTCTTACGATGAGGAGGATAATCGTCAGCTCTGCCATTTCCTTGCTGTTCACTTATGCTGGTATGATTAGTGTATTATCTTCAGTCCTCAGCTTGGCTGCTTCCAGGAATGTTCTGAAATCACTGGTCCATTTTTTGAGGGTTTAGTTAAAACTAAATGATATAATCACTGAGTCTGTTTAACCAAGCACACATAAACAAATGCTGAAATATATCAAAACTTTTGAAAGGGGATAAACAAGTGAGGGATACTAAATACCCACCAAACCCTGAGTGGGGGACTTTCCCCAGTTCCCTTAGAATGCCACCCGCCAGTGGGTCCCTTGGCCAGCCTGCATGTTCAGTGTTAGGAAAGCTTCACTTCTCTCCTAAGAAGACAAGGAGGCAGAAACAGAGGTTCTAGTATTTTCATTTTGCACACCATGCAGTGTTACCTGGCAGAGGCTGCTGCCCGGCACATCACAGTGACTGCACCTGTAGGACCCACAAGCTGCTTGCTTCTTACTGCAGTAGTGGGAATTGGGGGGACCTCAGGTCTCAGCCGCAGAGGTGAGCCCAGGAGGTATGCGCTCAAGGCAGGTGGCTCTCTTCGGAGGGGTGGGGGAGGCCCAGCCCCGAAGAAGGCTCAAGGATATGCTGGACTGACCTGCAGTCAGCAAAATGCATTCCTAACCCTCCCATGCCATCCAGGTTTTACTGTGATGCCTTTTAAGACATCCCAAAATATCTTTTTTAAGTCTCAAAAATGCCATCTCATTCAAGTATGAAAGGGACTAGACCAACAAAGGCTTTTTTTCATGGGCTCCCAAGCTTTGATCATTTCTCTGTGGAGAGAGGGGAGGATCCAGGTTTTTGCTTGTCCCGAACCCAAAGACCCCACCATCACTCAACGATCTTGTTTCACTGTACCTCCTCCAGCGCCATGTTTTTACTATTCCAGCAGCAGAGAAGCCACAGCTTTATCCAAGGGCAGGACAGCGGTTTCTAGTTAGACTCCACTGGAGATGGAACAACTCAATTAGTAGCCTTTCTGGAAATGATAACTCTGTTAGGTTCGCATTTCAAAGCACTACTTAAGGTTGCTTAATAGTTTGTCCCTGTAGCTACATGGGGACAAACAAGAACTGAAGCAGAGGCAGTGTCTTCTCTAGAAGGTATTTTGTCCCATCCTGCAGACCACCTCACCCCCAGAGCCAACCCCTTCCTCATCATTCACACACAGGACAGACAAGGAAGCAGGCAGGGCGGGGAGACACTATCAGTCTCCCCACCGGCTCCTGGCCCCTTATCAGTAGTGAAGGGGGGAGCCCGAGGGACATGACCAGTGCAGTCAGCTTTGCTGGGTGCGTGTGCAGGTGGACAGAAAGGTGCTCATCATGAAAGTTCCAGTAGTTTGTGAGGCTGCTGCATCTGAAGGAGGCTTGCTTGAACTTTTTCCCCAGCAGTCACGTATAAGTGATTGCGTGCCAGAAATTTGGACTACCACTGATCGCCCTCTGCTCGGGGTCTTGCCCCTCCCACGTTCCTTGGACACTGGGTCTCCTGCTTTGACAGATGGTGTTTTTTTCGTTGTTGTTTTTAAAGATTTTATGTATTTATTTGACAGAGAGAGACACAGCGAGAGAGGGAACACAAGTAGGGGGAGGAGGAGAGGGAGAAGCAGGCTTCCCGCGGAGCAGGGAGCCCGATGCGGGGCTCGATCCCAGGACTGTGGGATCATGACTTGAGCCAAAGGCAGACGCTTAACGACTGAGCCACCCAGGCGCCCCTGACAGACGGTGTTTTGCTCTGGGTACCGTCTCCACTCCTAACTTCTACTTCCCACTTTTAGCTGACTCTCTTCCTTGCCATCATCATCTTAGGCTGTTTACAGAAGTGACGTGATCCTGTGTGTACCACTGGCTAAGACAGATAATTTCCAATTTTATTATTTTGACACAGCCATCCACACTCGCATTCAAGCCTTCCGCGCGCTCCTTAACTGGAAGCAGAGAAGTTACCGAGCCCCGAGAGTAGGAAGAGAAGGGTGGAGTCTGTCCCCCAGCCCCTCTGTACTTCAGCACATCCTGGGCAGATGCTCAGAGCGCTTCATCCCTCATGACCAGCATTTGCTTTCTTTTTCCCAACGTGTACTACCTGCTCTTACCATGCTAGAGCTCATCTGCCTCTTTTCCGCCCACTCTGCCAGCTCGGTAAGATCTTCCTGCTGTGTATCACCACCAGTTTGGCATTTCACCACCTGGGAGAGCTTAGTGTTGTCTAGAAATGTGGAAACATCCCTTGTACTACGGCCGAACATCATTTATAGAAACATCAACTCAGGCTGGCCCCAGCACTTTTCCGTTTAGTGAAGGACCCGCTTATCTTTTGCTTTCTCTCTCCAAACTAGTTGGCTACCATTGTCATGCCAGTCTCCCAACATAGCTCTGGTACTTTTCTTTTCCTTGTAAACATTCCAAGAGGGCTTATTCGCAAGGCACTGACCTCACATTGCTCTCACTTGAGCTTTTCCATCAGTCTTGGTGTAAGAAAGCCCCTGTTTATGCTACGGCGATCAGTTTCACAGCTCCCTCCATCTTGTCTCTTGGTACTGGTCAGGGGAGCTATGTAGTAGCTGCATCATCACATTCTTGTCTCCATTCTCAGAGATTCTGAGGTGTTGTAAACAACTCATTAGCTTTCGTGGCTGGGGAATGGGAACTTTTGTACGAACACGGTTAAGAGAATTATCCCTGGCCAAAACAGCCTTCCAAAGGCTTGTACACGGCAACAAGGGGACAGTTTTTGCCAAGACCTAACCTGGATCTCTTGGTGTTTTCCCAAAACAAATATGTGTCCACCAGTTAGGCCTGTTTCCCCAAATATCCAAGTACACTCCTGACCTTGGCTCCCAAAACTCGCATTCTTCCTCTCAGCCAGCACTGTTCCTCCCTGATAGATCGTGAGCACATAGTCCCCCTGCAGAAGGTTGAGAGAGAAGAACGGATGGAAGGAAGCAGGCCCAAGATTTCTCTGTGCAAAAGTCTTCTGAATAGGACTGCCCCTCTGGCTCTCCCTCATTGTTACACACCCTCCCTTTAATCATGCACACATGTTGGAGACATTGGTTCTCCTCACTCCTGCCCAGCAGATCCCTGGGAGTTTTAAAAGTTGACCAGAGTGTCTTGATTTTATTTCTCTCAATCCTATCCCAGCATTTCTCATAATATATACTGCAAGATGATTGTGTGTGTGTGTACAAATTTTGTAAGGCTCAGTAAGTTTGAGAAGTGGGTAGACTAAACAAAACTACACAGGTGTCTTTACAGTGGGACATCTCAAAGACTTTAATAAGCTACCCAGTACGGCAAAGCCTCAAGAGCCAACCATAATCTGTGGTCATCCACAAGCTCGTCGTAACTAACCACAGACCCTTCTCTCCCAGAGCACCTAGCAGGACGAGTGTTCATTCGGATCCATGTCGGGGCATGTCCTGATCAGTGGGTCTTACACGCAGCAGGTCAGAGTCACCTAGGGAGCTTGGGATTACTAGCCCTGTCCTGAAGATTTTCATACTGGCAGTCTGGGGTAGAGTGGGAGAATCTACTTGTTTGTTGTTGTTGTTTCTTAAAGCTTTCTTGGTAATTTTGGTGATCCGTAGCACTTGGGTTCCCCTGCTGTAGACTCTTGATATTTTGGGCTTCAGAGACGCTACACCTGTGACCCTCCTGAGCCCTCACCCTGGAGGGCTGTATCCTAAATCCCCTTATAGGTAAATAACACATTCTTACACAATAGAGATGGCTGAAAACTTAGCAGGAAAACCAGCCTTTGTGATTAGGGGAGAATTACCGGCCTGTATCTTTGGCTTTAGAAGCCACTTTGTAACATGGTAGCCACCCCCATCTATCCACATTCAAGTCTGCCTTTAGCTGTCCCCAGCTCTTTTCACTCAAGCCGTTTTGGGCTATTTTGCATGTTTCTGAATTTTGTTTCATTTGTCTGTGTCTCCTGTTCCTGCAGGACCATATTCAGAGCGGGACCCAAATGGATATTTTGGGGGAATTTCCCCCATAGCACTTCATATAGAGCCAGACTAATAGGAACTGTTCAATAACTGCAGAGCAACCAAAGGACAAAAGGGACTTTGCCCAAAATGAGCAAAAAAGGGTTAAGTTTAATTACAGAAATAAAAAGCAAGTAGAGAGGGTCGGTAAATCGGTAAATGTGGCAACACGAGTGTACAACTTACCTGCTGAGATGATAGCATCTTGAATGGCAAGCATGTATGATTTTCTGCCATCCTCTGAAATTTTTCTTTATTACTTCTCTGTTCTTCAGTGTTTAACTCAGTGATATATGCCCCACTGGTGGCTTCGGAATAGGGTGACCCACTTGTCCCAATGTGCCTGCCGCTTACCTAGTTCTAGCACTGAAAGTCAGCTATATGGGAAACCCCTCAATCCTGGCAAACCAGGGCAGTTGGTCACTCTACTCAAAAGACAAAAAGAATTCCTGACCAGATAAACTTGGGAAATGCTACATCACGTCCATCCACCTGAATTACTTTTGCTATTACAAAGCAGATTACCACAGACTTAGTGGCTTCCAACAACACAGATGTATCCTCTTACACCTCTAGAGATCAGAAAACCTAAGTGGGTTTCACAGGGCTAAAAATCAGTGTTATCCTCAGGGCTGCATTCTTCCTGGAGGCCCTAGGGGAGACTGTGTTTCCTTCCCTTTTCCAGCTTCTAGAAGCCAGCCACATTCCTTGGCTGGTGGCTCCCTCCTCCATCTCCAAAGCCAGCGATCACATCACTCTGACCCTTTACTTCCACCGTCATGGACCCCTCTCTGGCCCACTCTCTCCTGCCTCCCTCCTTCACTTTGAAAGACCCCTGTGATTGTATCAGGCTCACTGGATGATCCAGGGTAATTTCTCCATCCCCAAATCCTTACACTCAGTCCCATCTGCAAAGTCTCTTTTGCTGGGTCACACTCACAGGTTCCAGAGACTAAGACACGGACATCTTGGGGGGGGGGAGGGGGGTCGTTATTCTGCCTACCACACCCAGCCCTCTCAGAGAGTTGATAAAACACCTTAATGTATTAAAGGAGTGTTTTAAAGTATCACAGGAAAAGAAATCTAATTGCTTAACCCAGTATTTTCCAAACTTACTTGGTCAAGAATCTCTTTACCCCCAAAGAGGACTTCTTATCACCTCTTGGAACTCTATTGCTCTCACCGAAGAGGAGAATTCCATGTAGTGTTCGAACCGCCGAGAGTCGAGAGACCTCCCATGTGATGTGCAGACGAGGATGATTTGGAGGGAATTGATTATAGATCCAATTCCTCTTTCTCACTTCAATACATACTCTTTTCTACATTTCCTGCCTGAGAAACAACCTGAGGTCAAAGCATGGTGGACCTCTCTCCTTTCCACTGTTTTTAGTCAGAGTTCTCACCCATGAAGACTCGTACTGAGACAAATATATCACCCTAGGGTGCAGAACCTTCCTGGTCAGACACAGGGAGGACGTGAAGCTCTGGTGTTTGTGGTGCCTCTTTGAATCAAGACGCCATAACCCACCCCTACACATCTCATTTGGAGGTGCATCTCCAATAAAAATTTATTTATGTTTAGTGTTTATCAACATTTTAATATATATTTTTTAAAGATTTTATTTATTTGACAGAGAAAGACACAGTGAGAGAGGGAACACAAGCAGGGGGAGTGGGAGAGGGAGAAGCAGGCTTCCCGCTGAGCAGGGAGCCCAATGCGGAGCTCGATCCCAGGATGCTGGGACCATGACCCGAGCCGAAGGCAGACGTTTAGCCGACTGAGCCACCCAGGCGCCCCATCAACATTTTAATATTTTATATTGTACCCCAAAATAACTCACTCTAGAAGAAATGTTTTAAGACTTGGAGATTTATGATCACTGGAATCGTCTTTTAATTTAAATTTCAATTTGTATGCATCCTTTGGCTGTAGAGAATTATGATGAATTGATCAAATAAAACATTTTCAAGCATAAAAATATATTAAGTTAAAATTCTCTGGGTGTCATGGAATAGAGATACAATTTCAAGGGGGGGAAAAGAACAATGTAACATTTCTAATTTTTTTAAAGATTTTATTTATTTGACAGAGAGAGAAAGAAAATGAGTACAAGCAGGGGGAGTGGCAGGCAAAGGGAAAGGGAGAAGCAGGCTCCCCACTGAGCAAGGAGCCCAATGCGGGGCTCGATCCCAGGACCCTGGGATCATGACCTGAGCTGAAGGCAGACGCTTAACCCACTGAGCCACCCAGGCGTCTCTAACATTTCTAATTTTTAAAGAGGAGCTTGTGTTATATCACCGTAGTGCTATGTTATATTGGACATATTTAAAAGAATGATTTAACAGACTAATTTTTAAATACTTTATAATATCTAGAAATTATATCTATTAACAAATTATTTAACCTTAAGGTGAAAAATACTTGCCATCAAGGGTGCAAGGAGGTGCGTAGTTTTTCAAAATTCTTATGGGAATATATGAGCAAAAGGTGTGACGGCTACTGGTTGAGAGAAGAATGTTGGGAGGGGAAAAGACTAGGAAGGAAGGCTTGATAAAAATGGCAGCTTCAGCCACCAGTTAGAGTGAGAAGCAAGAAACACCTGGCGCAGAGCCAGCCCGCACTCCCTTCCTCCCTCAGCACCTGCCCTGGGCCACCAGTGCGTGAAGCACCGAGCACACAGTAGGGCTTAGACACAGGTTCCGGCTCTCACAGAGCGTACATTCTCATGGCCATCTATGCATTTGATATGTCGCTTCTGTGTCAGCCCGGGCTTGCTGCATTTCTAGAGAGCCTCTTAATGCACCTCGTTCTCAGGCAGCTTTTAGGAGGAGCTATATCTACAAAGAAATGACTCATTTTTTTATATATATATTCTAGAAAAGATCCATCTAGATTCCATTGTTCCCAACAGAATAATAACCTGAGTAGGCATACACCTATTTTAGTGCAGGGCCACTATTTAAGTCTTGAAGCTTCTTCTGTGGGATTGACTTCTTTTTTTTTTTAATCCTAAGCATACAGCACAGTCTTCTGAGCATCCTCAATACTTGTAAATATTTGTCTTTGGAGTATGACTTTTTTAAAGATTTTATTTATTCATGAGAGAGAGAGAGAGGCAGAGGCAGAGGGAGAAGCAGGCTCCCCAAGGAGCAGGGAGCCCAATGAGGGGCTCGATCCCAGGACCCTGGGATCATGACCTGAGCCGAAGGCAGAAGCTTAACCAACTGAGCCACCCAGGTGCCCTGGAATACGAATTTGATGTTTGGGGAACAAAGGTCATTCACACAAAGGTCTGGTGACCGTAGCAGATGGTCAGACTGGGCGGAAGTATTTTTTGCTACAAACTCTGGAGGGCATAAATCAGGAGGTCTGGGCTTTCTCATGGTAAAGAAGAGTCAGGACATGCTGTTGGCTTCCTTTGCACCTTGATTGAAGGGAACATCCCACCCATGTCAGGGTCACTTGACTGCAAAGTTGCTTGAACATTCTATGGTTTCAGACTTGAGAGAGAGAGCTGGCAGCCTGAGAAGCAGCTAGAAGCCTGAGAGCAGAAGACACTGTCCTGGAAGGGCCCAGGCCTGAGGGAGCAAGGCGGGGCCCCTTGTGAGGGGGCAGGTGGGTGGAGGGAGTGCATATGAGCCTTGTCTAAGTTGTGTGGGAGTGTTTATTGAGTCTGTCCGTGAGACCTGAGCATCTGGGTGTTAATCACTGTCCACTGAGCGAATGAGTCCAGGGTGGGCAGAGCACGTGGAACATGAGGTGGGGCAGCCAGGTGAGGCTTGTGGAACCTGGCATGTATGGCCACGTGTCCACTCTGCCTGTCCTATCTGTCACTTCCCTGTGGCCACAGAGCACTGGATACAGTCTCTGTGGATCCTAGAAGGGTCTTCAGTTCTCAAAGGAAAACTACTTTTTAATATAAATTTGCACTGTATTTTACTACCTTCTTCTTCTGCACTGTTTCTCTGGTATTTTACCTAGAAGACACCATTTCATCCCTGTGCCCAGAACGGAGCTGGGTGCTGTGGGAGACACTGTCTCCATCCTCGGGCAACCTGACTCTCCTCTGGAAGAGTAATAATATGTGTACATACTGTAGAGAGATGGCCAGTGGGTTTCTGATGTCAGCTCTAGCTAATTGGTGACTTCATGGAGTAGTTCATCAAATCTAAGACACCGTCAATTGTAAGAGGCTCTTTTATGTGCTCTTAAGAAAGAACAATGTGCTGCCAATTAAACTGTGAGTGACTGCTTTCTTTTTACTTAGAAATTTTATACTTATTGAAGGATCCTTTTGGACTTACTTAGACATAGTGGGGGTTTTTTTTAACATATATTACTCTTGTTCATTCATAAAGTGGAAAAGAAGAGACATTAGTTGACTTTGGTTGTTCTAAGCTGCTTCACATTCAGGGCACTACTCGTCTGAAGCATCTTTGACTTGGAGTTGTCTGTGTGTTTCGCACACGGTGCCCTTCTGTTCTCTATGCCAACTGAGGGCGTTGGTGAGGCAATATTTCTCCAAGTGCCCTTGACTTTTCTCCCAAATCGCCAGCTCCTGTTGTGCAAACTGCTTGCATATAGATAAAGACAACCACAGCACAAGTGCCCCCTGGGAACAGGGACAGTAAGACACATATCAATATCCAAGATATGAAACGTGAAAAAGAAGACCCCTGAGACTCAAAATATGGATTCTGAGACTCAGTCAAAAAGACCGCGTGATCAGCCTGGGTATGTCCGCCCTGCGGATGGTGCTGGTGTTGGTGCCCCATGCTTGTCGTTAAGCGGTAATTTGCACAACTGAATGGTGGGGTTCTCTGTGAGCTAATAGGGTCAGGAAGGCATTGTGCATGAAGTAGGTCTGGAAAGGTGAGATTTGGCCCGGAGAAAAGGAGGCCCCTTCCAGAGAGGAAAGAGGGCGATTGAGAAGATTCAAGAGGGCAAACAAGCATGGTATGTGGAGAGGACAGTGGAGCAATCCCAGGCTTTGGTGGAGTTTGGTGAGGGAGCGGTGGGATATAAAGGCATGAGTTTTTGCTCTAGGAACGTAAGTTCAAATTAGTGTGTTTCACTTGTAGAAACATAATAAATGGTTCTCATATTTCTATAACTTTTCTCTCTTTCCTCACGATAGGTCCCGACGTTTTTAGTTCAAAGAGCCTTGCCCTTCAAGCCCAGAAGAAGATCCTGAGCAAAATCGCCAGCAAAACCATGGCGAACATGTTGATTGATGACACCAGCAGTGAGATCTTCGATGAGCTCTACAAAGTCACCAGAGAGCACACCCACAACAAGAAGGAAGCCCACAAGATCATGAAAGACTTGATCAAGGTGGCAATCAAAATCGGAATACTCTACCGGCACAACCAGTTCAGCCAGGACGAGGTGGTCATCGTGGAGAAGCTCAGGAAGAAGCTGAACCAGACGGCCATGACCATCGTCAGCTTCTATGAGGTGGAGTACACCTTTGACAGGAACGTGCTCTCCAAGCTCCTGCACGAGTGCAAGGACCTGGTGCATGAACTGGTACAGCGACACCTGACGCCCCGGACCCACGGGCGCATCAACCACGTCTTCAACCACTTTGCTGACGTGGAGTTCCTCTCCACCCTGTATAGTCTGGATGGAGACTGCCGGCCCAACCTCAAGAGAATGTGTGAAGGAATCCATAAATTGCTAGATGAGAACGTCCTCTGAATGCCTTCTCTCCTCCTGGACTTTGCTGAGTTCCAGCTACAGCACCCGGTGTGGTCCAGGTTAGAATCCAGAAAAGAGGAAACCCTCGTCCAAGATGCCCGTGTCCTGCCCTAGTTACCTGTCTGCTGTTGATGTCAGATTTCACTCAGGTGTGTTTCTTCCCTGAGCCCACTGATGAGCTCTGTACCTCCAGTCACCTTGGTCCGCCAGCCCGAAGGACACATCATCCCTTCTCAGCAGAAGGCTGCTGTGCTCATCAAGGTGAGCTCGCTTCATCTTGAGTGGAAGGAGCCCTGGACCAGGAGTTGGAGGACATGGATCTGGCTCCTGGCTTCACCAGTCCAGCCATCCTCGGGACCCTGGGACCACGATGCCCGCCTGCCTCCCTCCCAGGGCTACTCGCAGGTTCAAAGGAGGCAACGTACGTTCACGCCTTTGAAAACTCTAACGTAAGGTCTTATTATTTTCTCTTTGGAGTGTGAGAGGGACCCACCTGGATCTAGACTACTACGCAGCAGAGAAGAAAAGAATATCAGTATCTAGTGGGCCAGGTTTACAGTCTGTCTCCAGACGTGCTGTTTCAGACACAAATGAATACAAAGGTATGAAAAAGCATAGCTGCAGACTGGAAAACTCTTTTGCAAGAGCTGTGTTTTTTAGGTCCCAGGTGCAGGTTTATGATCCCGCAGAGGGAGTCTTTCCAGCGGGGTGGGGGTGTGGAGAGTTTCCCACACCTGACACAGGGGCAGAGAACTGTGCCCCCTGCAGGCCCAGCCTCCCCCTCCAAGGGGCACCGCCCCTGAGGTGCGGGAGGGCGCATCCCGGCAGCGCGGGAGAGCGGGCAGAACGAACCCCTATCCCTCTCTCCTGGCCTTTCACAGTCCCATTGTGCTAGTTTCTTTGGTTCATCAATAAATTGAAACTACCCTTCAAACAAGAGGTTTTGGAGTTGTGATTCCAAAATAAGATGCCTTGGAGTTAGATACAGTGTTAAGAACAATGGGATTGAAAGGCAGACAATGCCGAGCAGGACACTCAGACTCTGCGGGGTGGGGCAGGGGGGAGCGAGACGGGGGGCATGGCCAGCTCGCTCACGGACATGTGGCCGCCTTCTCTGACCAGCTCCTAGCCCCGTTTTCATGCTGTGGCTTCTGACATATTTTTGTCAGCTCTTCACAAACATCAGGACAGGGTATTGTGTGCCTTCTCGTGTTGCCTGCAGGACATCACGTTAGGAGACTTGCTTCCTGCATCACCTTCCATCCCACTCTGCTTCTTGTACCTGCTGATAATGTCAGTATACCACATAAGCTCAGCCCCTGGCTCAGCCCTTCAGAAAACGGTTTGTGGGAGGCTGTGAGGCGACATCCTGTGAGCCTCCAGTGGCCATGCCGCCTCATGTCAACATCAGTGCAAACCATCAGTTAAGTTCTTCAGCTGCCAGCACTCAAAAGTAGTTCATAGGAGGGGCGCCTGGGTGGCTCAGTCGTTCAGCGTCTGCCTTCAGCTCAGGTCGTGATCTCAGGGTCCTGGGATCAAGCCCCGCGTCGGGCTCCCTGCTCGGCGGGGAGTCTGCTTCTCCCTCTGCTCCTCCCCGCAGCTCATGCTCACTTCCGCTCTCTCTCTCAAATAGATAAATTTTAAAAAATAAAATAAAAATTAGTTCATAGGAAGGATGTCCAGGAGGGAAGAGGGACCAGGTCAGTCAGCCCCAGCCCCCCCTCGCAGACCTGAGGACTGAACGTTGATGCCCTGTGCTCATGTGGGCTGGGGGGGTCGTCCCAGCAATGGAAGCTGCAGCTGACAGGCTCCTGCCTTCCCAGTCGCCCACTAGACAGCAAGCAGCCCAGCAATAGCTGATTTTTCACATGGTGTCCTCAATGCCTGCCTTGGTGTACTCGTCTGATTAAGGACTCCTTCCTAGTTTGAGAGATGGTTCTAGAAGCAGCAGGTCCTTTTTTCACTAAGCAGCTACCCGGAGAATTCAGACCCACCAGGCCTGGGTGGGACTATCTTCTGTCCATCTGAGAAACAGCAGGGAAGAAGGCGGGGTCCCCAGGTTCTCCCCACTCCACAGGCCACCACACACATCAGTTTCTGACAGTCCATTGAGTCCCTAAGGAAACTGGGTCCTCCTTGTTCCCGTCAGAGAAGGACCAGCACTTCCACCAGCACGTCTCAGCGAGTGCAAAAGCAGAGTGTAGACCAAAATCTGTTCTACTGCCTTAGACCGCCCCCACTGAGGCAGCCAAGGGGCTCTCTAGTGTGTGGCCAGTTGGGTGTATCTCAAGCTTATCAACAGTACCCAGGGAGAGTGGGCTACCCGGGCCCAAGTAACCCACATGCCTCTAAAAATAGCCCAAGTCAATCCCATGTGTACATTTTAAACATAACCATTGGCATATAAACTCAAGTGATTATCAAGTTTCATCAGCCAGCGAAAAAGCTTACAAATTTCAAACACTTTACATAATAATCTAGTGAACCAAAAAAAGAATCACATTATTGATTTATCCTAAGGACTCTACCCACATCACTGTGTCCCTGAAAGGCTGTTTTGGCTGAAAAAAAAAAAAAAAATATATATATATATATATGACAGAGACCAGCAGATGCTAGATGCTTTCCAAAACAGGACTCTGTAGATGTGCATTTGTGCTCAGAACTCTACAAAATTTTCAATGAGGAAGTTAGAATGTCTGCCTTCAGGTGGCACCAAAAAGAACACAGATTTCAAGAGAAGCGGCGGGACAAAATCACTCCACTGAGCAGGCCCGGCGTGCACTTCAGAGAGCAGTGCCTGGCTCAGCAAGCAAGGGTGTAGACGACACTCATTCTCTAAGAGTGGGGGTGGCAGGAGCAGTCTGCCTCCGTCATCGGGACACATCCCTAGGTCTTCAGCTATCTGTGAGCACCCAGGTCTGTCGCCTGGGAGGACCGTGGACTGGGGTTTGAAATCCCCCATCCCTGGTTGTGTGTCCTTCCTCAGGCATCTGAGCCCTGCAGAAACATTTCCTGCCAGCTGTGCCTGCCGTGTGTCTGTGTTGCCCTTCCTCCCTGGGTTTGCATCTGGTGAGTCTCAACACCCTCGGCACCTCCAGGTCTCTGCTCAGTGACAAATCAAAATGAAAAGACTCCTCCATCTGTGCTTCTCCTCCAAACTCCCACCTCCCCCATCTGTACATTCTTCAGAAGCAAATCAGTACATTCATTGGCTCCTCAATGAACTTCTTACATCCATTTGTATTTAAAAAAAAAAAAAGAGAGAGAGAGAGAGCGGGCTCAGGGCGCCTGGGTGGCTCAGTCAGTTAAGTGTCTGCCTTCGGCTCAGGTCATGATTCCAGGGTCCTGGGATCGAGCCCCGCATCGGGCTTCCTGCTCCATGGGGAGCCTGCTTCTCCCTCTCCTACTCCCCCTGCTTGTGTTCCCTTTCTCACTGTCTCTCTCTCTCTCTCTCTAATAAAAAAAAAAAAAGCTCAAATCAGGCCTGTGTGCCCCCTGCCCCATCATCTTTGGGGGTTGTTTTGTTTTTTAATTCAGTAGGGTCTCAGGTGTCAAGAGCACAACCAATCAGTGAAAATTCTAGGTCAGCTAACTTTGGCTGTGAGAATACTGCATTAGCAGGAGCTGTCCAGTAATGGACAGGGAGCTTGACAACAGAGTCCTGAATCAGATGGCCTTGAAGGAGAGGGTCCCCAAGGCCCTCCCAACTCCAAATTGCGTGGCCAGTTTCCCTTACTTAGTCTGACTGTGCTGTGGGGGCCACAGACCAGACCCACCTCCTGCTCTTTCCTTAGAGGGAGGTTTTTTTATTGTTAGGGGGAAGACTCTTCTACAACCCATTCCTCAAAACGGCATCTAGGAGCCCCCGAGAGTTCTGGCAGGGGCGCGGGGAAAGAAGGCGTGGTAGCAGGGGAGAGGGAAGAGGCCATGAGTTCTAAAGGGAGTTTGGGATTTTTGTTCATTCTGGCCCCTTTTTCTTTTTTTCTCAAATAACGTCAAGGTAAGTACCTTCTGAATCTTGTGGGGAAGAGACTTTGTAGCTGGAGGATGTTTCTCTTGGTACAGTGTCATTCATGCCGAATGATCAAGAATTTAACCGAATGTACTTCTGCAGCGGGTCTGTAGGTCTTCGGGGTCCATGGGTTTTCAATTTTGAGAAATGTTAACATATGAAAGTGCCGCCTTGTCCTTGACGGTGCCTTACAATGGTTGAGGGACACAGCGACGGGCTGCAGGAAGAGGCGGACTCCCACATGTCCTGCCTGCCCTTTGAAACTGGCCAGGAAAATCTACCACATAGAAACCAAAGAATTGGCCAACCCGTCCCAGCAATCCTAATAATGAAACTCCAAGGTCCAAGAGAGGCCATCACTAGAGACCACAGGCACTGCTCCCTCCAAGGAAGGGCACAGAGAAGTTGCCCGCACCCCCTCAAATCCTATCCCAGCGCCAGCTTTGCTAGAGTGCAGAATCCCAGGCGCGAAGAGGGTGTGCGGCTCCGGGAGCCCAGGACCTAACTCCTTGGCTGGACTGAAGAAGAAAGCACATGGCACTCAGGTAGTGGTGTCATCGAACGCCTCCGCACCCAGAAGAAGGAAGAACCAGCCAGAGCAAGCTATCGCTCACTCCCCCGCCCCCAAAAGCCCCCCAGTGTTGCTACTAACCTGTCATTTCCCTTCTTTGCCCTTCGTTTGCAGTGCTGGGGCAGGGCTCTGCAGAGTAGGGGTCCCAGCCACCCACCCAGGCAGCCAGAGCTTGGGCAGCCGGGCCCCCCAGGCTGTGGTATAAAGCTCCTCCTTGCCGACTGCCAAAGCCCTTCTGGACCAGTTCCTAGGACAAGAGAGTCTGGGGTTTGGCTCCCGAGGAGGGGCTGGATGGAAGCCAGAGCTTGGCACGGAGCGGATGCCGGAGGCTAGCCGGGGAGCGGCAATCCGTTGTGTTGTGGAGGGAGAAAAGCACTCTTCCAGGCTCTGTCACTTGGGAAGGAGGAGCCTATGGGCTGTTTCTCTCTGTGTGACTGGGTTCCTTCTGCCTCCCAGAGCTGCGTTTCCCTGGGGAGAAGGTCTTACTCCTTCAGTGGTGGGATGGGGCAGCCCCTGCTTGGTGGTTCAGAAACAGCTACGACTTGATTTTAGAACTAGATGGTGGGTTTGGTTTGGGGGAGACAGGTATCCGGGGGTTTGTTTACTTTGTGGCTTTCCTAGGCAGTGCAAAGTGCAGAACATGGGACGAGCCATGAGTCAGAAAGTTTAGTCTCGGCTCACCTGCTACCTGGTGACTTCCTTGCACTTCGCCTCCCTCGGCCCGTGAACATAGAGCTGCCCAAAATCACTAAGAATCCTTCTCGTTCCATAGTTCTGTGTTCTGAGCATCGTAGGAGAGAAGCTCTGGGCATTTTTTCCTTGTATGGTTCTTAGAAGGGAAACTAGTCATTAGTGAAATGAAGCAATAGCTTCCACACAGACTGAGAAATGACTCAATGATCCCCTTCAGGACTTTTGATCATAGATAGAAGTTCATGATTTTAGAAAGGAAAAGCTTTAAACTAGAAAATGCAAGGTAAAATTAGGACTCCAGGGGCGCCTGCATGGCTCAGTCGGTTAGGCATCCGACCCTTGGTTTTGGCTCAGGTCATGGTCTCAGGGTCCTGGGATCGAGTCCCATGCCGGGTTCCACACTCAGCATGGAGTCTGCTTGAGATTCTCTCCGTCTGCTCCTCCCGCTTGTATTCTCTCTTTCTCTCTCTCTCTCTCAAATAAATAAATCTTTTTTAAAAAATTAGGACTCCATAAGGACCAGAGAATGGAACAATGTGAGCTGAGGTAGAAAGCCAGTCAGTCAGCAGCTTAGCTGGGGCCCACTGGGATTCAATGTCAGGACCAACCATCTACTGAGACATACATTTCAAACTGAGATGTGTCAGACTCAGTAATGTATCTCTGTAGAGATAACAGGGTACTAAGCAAAGTCGTAAATAAGTCATTACTGATTTGAGTCAAATATCATAGGTAATTATCAGAATTATTTTAAACTATATAAATAAAGCCATTGCCCCAACACATGAGATTTTATGGAGTTCTTAGATCTCTTTTTCCCCTCGATTGGTAAAAATCTATTTCCCTCTATGTGGTAAACACACTGTGTCACTGAAATAACACTATATTCGTATATACAAATACGAATAGTGAAACATCTTTAATGTGTCTGTAGAGAGTGTATTTTTGAAACATCTTTAAAACATTTTTTTAATAGTGAAACATCTTTAACATGTGTCTGTAGAGAGTGTATTTTTGAAACATCTTTGAAACATTTTTTTAAAAAGATTTTATTTATTGATTTGACAGAGAGAGACACAGCCAGAGAGGGAACACAAGCAGGGGGAGTGGGAGAGGGAGAAGCAGGCTTCCCGCCAAGCAGGGAGCCTGATGCAGGGCTCGATCCCAGGACCCTGGGATCATGACCTGAGCCGAAGGCAGATGCTTAATGACTGAGCCACCCAGGCACCCCTCTTTGAAACATCTTTAGCGTCTGTAGAGAGTGTATTTTATGCCCCCTGGTGTAATGAACTTTTTCTTTAAACAGCTTTATTAAGATATAATTCATAAAACATATTATTCACCCATTTAAAGTGCACAATTCAGTGGACTGGGGTATATCCACAGATGTGTGCAACCAGAAGTGCACAATTTTAGAATATTTTCACCCCCACAGAAGGAAACCTGGTCCTCTAGCTATCACCTCCCTCCCCCACTCGGGCCTCGCGAGCAATAAAGAAGTTGCTCTTCCCCTGCCCAATATCACAATAATAGTTTCTCAATATCGAAAGTGCACGATGGTCAGAGATTTGGAGCAAGCACATCCTAGTAGCCTGCGTGACTGAAACTCGTTGCGCAGAACCAGGTTGAGCCTCAAGCGTCATCTGTGCTGTTCCCGTGAGAACAAGCCTCGGCAGCCTCCTGACGGGTGGCCTCTGTGGGGAGCTGGATCCGGTTAAGCATGAGGATGTCAGGCTGTCAAGACGCCTGCAGTTGGCAGCTCCCTCGTCCTCTCGCTGCCCCAGCACTGGACGCCGAGTCGATGGCCATGTGCTGGGGGTGCCACAGAAGGAGCTCGGGTATCATGTGGGGCAGAGGGCCTCAACATGGACCCTGAACCACCTGCATCAGAATTCCCGGGGTCAGGGAATGGTTCCTTTAAAAATGCACAGTCCACCCCCCCAAAACTACCTGAACACAAGCAGGGGGAGTGGGAGAGGGAGAGGGAGAGTTTGCAGGGAGCAAACTCCCTGGTGGTTTTTAGACACGTAGTTCGCTGACCCCAGTATAGAGGGCTCGACTTGCCATCCTTTGCATCTCTGCTTCTCAGAGGATGTGTTTTTCCCTCCTACCTCTTGCAGCTTTGAGACTGAGTCCCTCACATTCTCCCTTTGTGTCCACACGGCCCCCCCAGGACACTCGCTGTTCTCTTGTACGCCATCACCTGGGGCTATCACAAGCCCTGTCCTCACTGGCTGCAAG
Organism: Neomonachus schauinslandi; assembly: GCF_002201575.2. Classification (NCBI taxonomy): domain Eukaryota; kingdom Metazoa; phylum Chordata; class Mammalia; order Carnivora; family Phocidae; genus Neomonachus; species Neomonachus schauinslandi. The sequence continues at coordinate 90,792,983 of NC_058411.1, read as the reverse complement.
GGCCAGAAGGACCACTGTCTTCACTGCAGTGGACATCATCCGTTCGCTCCAATGCCGAGAGCCACGGGAACTGTGGGGGAGGTGGCAGGAGGCGACCCATGCTGTCCTGGCCACGCTGTGAGTTTTGCATTTGCCATGTTTTTTTTCTATCTCATCTCTCAATTAATGAGTTACCTTCTAAGGTGGCTCTCTGAAAATTTTTGTCTAAGGAAAATGACCTGGGATGCTGATCTGGAAATGTAACTTCCAGAATTATATTTGGTCCAGTTGTTCCAAGAAGAAGGCACGTTAAAGATGGCATCCTCTGCTAGGCCCCTCTCGGGCCCTTTTTCCAAGGCCCCCTCTGGAAATGCTGGTGAGGGGCAGGGTTCTTCTGGAAGTTGGAGGTAAAGGGAGCAGAAAGACCTGCCTTTCTTCCAGCTCATGGAGAAGTGACCTTAAAGTGCAGTGTGGGCTCAGACCAGCCATCCACAGGACTCCCAGACTGGAAGGAAGAAGGGAGCCAGGGCACACAGAGACACAGGGAGAGGCTCCCCGGCACATCGACATCTGGTCCCACATGGTTGCAAGTTGATCAGGGCTACCCAACCCCTTCGGTGGTCCCTATCCAAGCTCTCTTGCAGCAAAGGGGAGCTGGCTTTCTGCCAGAGGAAGAAAGCTGGAGGCTGCCTTTCAGAGAGGGATCTTGTAGCCAATGAAGCAAAAAAGGAATGAGGGAGCTCCAGCCATGTTGCAGGGGTGAGTGCTCACAGGCCTCCCCAAAGAGCCAAGTACCCCTCACTCTGGGTCCACTAGCAAAGGACAGGACTAAGGTGCTGGTGTACCAGGCCCCTCCTGGCCAGGGTTGAGTAAGGCCCTACAAAAGCGAAGGCCTGGGGCGCCTGGGTGGCTCAGTCGGTTAAGTGTCTGCCTTCGGCTCAGGTCATGGTCCCAGGGTCCTGGAATCGAGTCCCACATCGGGCTCCCTGCTCAGCGGGAAGCCTGCTTCTCCCTCTCCCACTTCCCCTTCTTGTGTTCCCTCTCTGGCTGTCTCTCTCTGTCAAATAAATAAAATAAACTCTTAAAAAAAAAAAAAAGTGAGGGCTTACCCCAGACCTCTTGCCTCTGATCGGACAATGGCAACTCATTTCTGGAGAGACCAACCAAGTGATGGCTGATTATGAAGCCATACTCTGATGATTCCCCAAATTCAATCAATGAAATTGATTTCACTGAAATCAACAGGCTGCTTCCCTCCATTCTACGTAGATGGAGGCCCCTTCGCTCATCATTTATTTGTCAGGGGCAGGGAATTTCGAGTGTTTCCGTCTTGCTTCTCCACACCATGGCAGCCATATTCATTTCGTTCCCCCAATTTTTTTACTGTAGTAAAATACACAGAACATAAAATTTACCATCTTTACTATTTTTGAGTGCACACCTCAGTGGTATTCAGTCCATTCACATTTTTGTACAACCATCACCACCATCCCTCTCCAGAACCCTTTTCATCTTGTAAAACTGAAACTCTGTACCCATTAAACAATAGTTCCCCATTCCCCCTCTCCCTGGCCCTTGCAAACCACCATTCTTTCTGTCTCTATGATGTTGACTACTCTGAGTACCTCCTATAAGTGGAATCATACAGTATTTGTCGACTTGTGGCTTCTTTCACTTAGCATAGTGCCCTCAAGATTCACCCCTGTCGTAGCATGTATTAGAATGTTCTTCCCCTTTAAGGCTTGAAGAAGATTCCATTATGTTTGTACCACATCATGCTTATCTGTTCATCCACCCATGTGCACTTGGGTGGCTTCCACATGTCAGCTATTGTGAATGCTGCTGCTTGAACATGGGTGTACAAATGCTTCTTTGAGACCTGTTTTCAATTATTCCACCCCAAAGTGGAATTGTTGGATCATATGGTAATTCTGTTTTTAATGTTTTGAGGAGCCACTCTTCTGTTTCCACAGCAGCTGTCCCATTTTACATTCCCACCGACAGCGCACAAGGGTTCCAATTTCTCCACATCCTCACCAACATTGTTATTTTCTGAGGGTTTTTTGATACTAGCCATTTGAATGGGTTGTGAGATGGTATCTCACAGTGGTTTTGACTTGCATTTCCTTAGTGATTAATGACGTTGAGCATCTTTCATGTGCTTATTGGCCATTTGTATATCTTTGAAGAAATGTCTATTCAAGTCCCTTGCCCATTTTTGAATTAGGTTGATGTTATTGATGTTGAGTTTCAGGAATTCTCTATATATTCTGGATATTAATCTCTTACCAGACATATGATTTGCAAATATTTTCTCCTGTTCTGTGGGTTGCCTTTTTACCCTGCTGATAGTGGGGGGTTTTTTTGTACAAAAAATTTTTTGCACAAATTTTTTTTTTTTTTTGTAATTTTCATGAAATCCAGTTCTTCTTTTGCTGCCTGTGCCTTTGGTGTCATATGCATTGCCAAATCCAATGTCGTGAAGTTTTTGCCCTGTGTTTCTTCTAAGAATTTTATAGCTTTAGGCCTTGTGTTTAGGTCTTTGAGCCATTCGAAGTTAATTTTTATTAGCACTTTGTAGTTTTCATTGTACAGGCTTTCACCTCCTTGTTAATTCTTATTTTTGATGCTACTGTAAATTGTTTCCATAATTGTTTCCATAATTTCCTTTTCAGATTTATTGTTGGCATATAGAAATGCAACTGACTTTTGTGTGTTGACTTTGTATCCTGCTACTTTGCTGAATTCACATATAAGTTCTAACAGGTTTGGGTTTTTTTGTTTTGTTTTGTTTGTGTGTGGAATCTTTAGGATAGCTGCTACCGTACTAAGAGCTGAAATTGACCAAAATTAACCATCCAAGCCTTCCTCTGGAAGTTGCAAGACTGTCTTATTCAATAGACTCCAGGGTTCTAAAATAGTGAGATCAGACAGATTCTTCCAGTGCAAGTGTTGTCTAGCTGGGGAGACAGATTCCTGGTGCTTCCTGCTCCACAATCTTCTCAGAATCCTCAATGGTACATTCACTCTTGGGTCTCCTGCCCTCTCACCCAATGCCCTATCATGCTTTATATGTATGATCTCCAGATTCCAGGCTTCGCCACCTGCATGGATGTTAAAACCACTGATGAGGTTGTGAGTTCTGCTCAGCAGTGAATCTCGGATTCATCAGTCTAAGAGAACCAAAGACCCACCTCTTTAAATCCTCCTCCTCACCTTTTTTTTTTTTTAAGATTTTATTTATTTATTCATGAGAGACAGAGAGAAGCAGAGGGAGAAGCAGGCTCCCAAGGAGCAGGGAGCCCGATGCGGAACTCGATCCCAGGACCTGGGATCATGACCTGAGCCAAAGGCAGATGCTTAACCATCCTCACCTTTTTGCAATCAGGTATCTTTTTTACATTTTTGCCCAATTCCCTACCAATGTGATCAAAATCCCAAGAAAAGGAGAGGGGTCTTCATGCTGTATGTATATGTATACCCATGTGTGGGACACAAGCACCTGCTTTTCAAATTCCCAAAACCACAGAAAAAAAATTTTTTTTCATTTTTTAAAGTCAAATCCAGTTGACAAATTTCCCAAAACCCTCTTAAGTTAACTACAAACAAGAGGAATGCTTGAAAGATTCTTGGTAGACGTTAAGCTTTCCAAGAATGTGAACAAGAAAAACCAGCACATGAGCACGCATGTGTGGTGCCTGCAAACCTGGAGCAGGTCCTCCGACCACCACTAGTGGAAGGAAGAAGTGGTGACATTTCACTTCCCACCTCTCCTCTCGCTGCCTCTCACCCTGAGCGATACTGATCTCATTTGTGGACTAATTCATGCCAGGTGGATGTGAGGGAAGACTGTAACCCCTTCACCCAGGACAGAACTGCAGCTTGACTGGGCTGCTGAAACCAGGCCTTTGTAGGAAATGGGTTCCTCCTGACTCTCCTCCCCTACATTGTAAATGCCAAGAAGAAAGGACCCACAGGGGAGTGGGTGACCCTCACAATCGTGGCTGGCCAATTCCTCACTTGCCTGAGAGTTCCCAGAGGAAATGCAAACAAATCAGACCACACTTGGCTGCTTGCCAATGAATCTTTGAACTTCTTCAATAAAAAGTCTTTAAAACTTTGGTTCTGACCCAAATCTTTTGCTGCAGCATAAAAACCGCTAGGCCTCAAGTCTCTGTGTTTAGGGAAACAGTGTGTCTGTGGCATTTGAATAAGGGTGTTTATCTCGGAGATGGTTCCTTGAGTTCCACCAGGTTCTATAAAAAGCTCACTGTGCCTCACTTTCAGTGTTCAAACCTTCCTGAATATTTGGTGTGTTTCCCTTCACCCCTTACCTGTCGGATGTATCTACTTGTGACTGTTCCTAACTCTATCCTCTTTCTTGTAAGCCCCCTGTTGTGCTTTATAAAAGGGCCCAGAGGTTGCTGAATTTTCACTGAAACCAGGACGAGAGAAAAACTCTCCAGCAGGAGGTGTTTATTTTTTTTTTTTTTTTTTTTTAAAGATTTTATTTATTTATTTGAGACAGAGAGAATGAGATACAGAGAGCATGAGAGGGAGGAGGGTCAGAGGGAGAAGCAGACTCCCTGCCGAGCAGGGAGCCCGATGCGGGACTCGATCCAGGGACTCCAGGATCATGACCTGAGCCGAAGGCAGTCGCTTAACCAACTGAGCCACCCAGGCGCCCTGCAGCAGGAGGTGTTTAAAAGGTATTGGTTGGGGCGCCTCGGTGGCTGAGTCAGTTAAGCATCTTCTGCCTTCGGCTCAGGTCTTGATCCCAGGGTCCTGGGATTGAGTCCCACATCGGGCTCCTTGCTCGTCAGGGAGCCTGTATCTCCCTCTGCCTGCCTCTCTCTCTCTCTGACAAATAAATAAATAAAATCTTAAAAAGAGAGAGATTCTCCCTCTCCCTCAGCCCCTCCCCCCACTCATGTGTGCATGCTCTCTCTCTGAAATAAATAAATAAATCTTTAAAAAATAAATAAAAGCTTTGGTCACTGGTATTCACTATCCAAAGTGGTCCTGGAACTTTCATTATTACAAAAAATAAATAAATTTAAAGAATGGGTGAAATATAAGATGTCACGGGTTTCTTTTATGCTAAATTGCACATCAGGTTTTTGGGGTTTTTTTCCCCTTCCCCCTTTGTTGCTGCTTACTTGCACAGCAGGTACCTGCCCTCCAAAGCCAAATCTCCTGCCCTTATAAACAGAAGTCTCAGGAGGAGGGAGAACCAAGTTTTCCAGATCTAGGCATTCCTCTTAGTCCCATGCATCCTCCAAATCAATACCCTTACTGCCGCCACTTCCATACCTTCTTGGAAATGATACTGAGTCCACTTGGAGCCTTAGAGAGGAAGTCTGGAGGAAGTGAGCTGCCTGCAAACCACTAAGCAGTGATTTCTTTACTCTAGCACCGATTTGCCTGCACAACATGGACACTCAAACAGCAGCCGAACCCCCCCCCCAGTGTGTGCCCGGAGTACTGCGCTTGAACCTCCTCAACCTGAATCTGTCTGCGCCAAACCCATAGCACATCTGGGAATCAAAGGCATCAAGAAAGTTCCCCAGAGAATCCCAAGTAGCTGGAAAAGGAGAGCAGGAGAGGATTCCAGACTCAAGGAAAGAAGAATCACAGATCGTACCCTAGGCATATTTTTTAAGAATGCTGGAGGGTTAGCAATAATTGTTAACCCATTTCCGTAACTGTGCCCTTAATTAACACCTTCATAGAGTCAGGCCCAAACTGTTCATTTTCACCTGAATGACTTTTAGTGACAATCGATGGGAACCAACTCCATTTCGGAATTAGTTTTCTTTTATGGCACATTTCCAGATGTGTCATAGGGCATTAGGTGTTATAAAATAGTATTTTCTGCTACTCTTAGAGTGTCAGTATAAATTTATATGTAGTTAAATGTACTGGGTCTAGTATTTTAGGGCAGCACCAAATCATTTAATGAGGTACATCACTAACTAGAAAAAAAGAGATTCTAAAGAGGCCTGCTGCTTGCTTCCCTGTTAGGCATCCTTTCTTTTTGGACTGGTGGCAACACACATCATCTCCTCCCCCACCGAACAGATTTACTTTAGCCACCCATAAAACAATTTCATATTCTATCATAATGTTTGTGGATTAAATGTGATACTTGACCTCATTTTGTTCAATTTTCATGTTTTTCTTGCCATTATATTTATATATTTACATGGAAACTTCTAAAATTGGCCAGAACTCTGATGGAGCAGACAAATTATGAGAGCAGATGAAATAACATATTCATAGATTATTTATGATGTTGTAACTTTCTAAAGTGCTGTGAAGTCAACCCCTCATATGAAAATAATATTACTGGTGCTAGTATTTATGGCAAGTCATAAATGAATGTGTTGGATGCCTGTTTTGGGTAATGGCAGCTTTTAGAGCTTTGGAAGAGTCCTTCACTGTAGTCACTTTGACATTATTTTTTCCTCTGGGGAATTTCTGGGTGGCAACAACTCTCTGAACAGAAAAGCGACCACTTTCTGGAAGGTAGGACGTGCGGAGAAGTGAATCCGAGGCGATATTTGGGAGGATAGACGGCGGGGGAGGGGGCCTCCTTCAGCCGCTTCTGGCAAGTGATAGAAACATGGAGCACAAAATCGGAACATTTAGAAGTCTGCTCCGCCGAGGGACGTCACTCTGGTGGCTAAGCGGGGGGTGGAACCCTCCGGGACAGTGTGGTCTCAGGACCCTCGGGGTCACAGAAAGACCGGGGGTGCCTGAGTGCAGCAGAGCTCCCAGGTATCAGAGCGGGGAAGCCGGCTGCAGAGGCGGAGCCCAGGCGCGGGCTCTCAGCTCGGGGTTGCCATAAACCGTGATCCGCGGCACAGTCGGGCCACTGCTCCTCCAGCAGGGACCCAACAAGCGGCAGATCCGGGGAGACTCACCTTCCTCTCCCAGGAGGAGCCGCACGGGAGTGCGCCGCAGGGATCTGCTGGGTTTGGAGACTCCACCCGGGGTCGGGTGCCAGAGATAGAAACGCGCGCGGTCACAGGCCGGGTGAGCACGGAGTGCAGCCGGAGACCGGGGAGCCGGGAGTGACTGACGGCTTTTCTCTTGGGGCTCACTGAGGAGCGGGGCCCCGAGTTCTCGGCTCCTCCGGGGCGGAGATTGGGAGGCCGCCATTTTCACTCTCCGCCTCCAAAGCTGTACGGAAAGCTCGCAGGGAACAAAAGCCCCGGAGAGCAAATCCGAGCAGATTACTTAGCCGGGAGGGGGCAAGGGCGGGGCAATTCTGCCTCCGGCAGAGACATTTGGAAACCACGGCAACAGGCCCCTCCCCAGAAGATCAGCGAGAACAGCCAGCCAAGACCAAGTTTACCGATCAATGAGAACGGCAGAACTCCAGCGCTAGGGGAATACTGCACATAGAATTCATGGCTTTTTTACCATGATTCTTTAGTCTTTCAAAGTTAATTTTTTTTTAACTGTCTTTTTTTCTTTTTGAATTTTTCTTTTTCCCTTTTTCAACCAACATCTTATCAATCCCTTTTTTTAAAAAAAATTTTTATTTTTCATTTTTAGAGTCATATTCTATCCCTTCATAGTAGTTACCCGTATTTTTGGCTTATATATATAAGTTGTTCTCTCTTTAAAATTTTGAGATAGTTTCTTCTAACAGATTAAAATATACCCTAAATCTCTAGTATATGGTGTTTTCTATTCCCCTGCCTGATCACATCCTCTCCCTTTTTTTTTCTTTTTTCTTTTTTTAAATCCTCTTCTTTTTTCAACTTCTTATCAATTCCTTTTATAAAATTTTTTATAATTTCCATCTTTACAGTCATATTCCATCCCTTCATCATATCAACCCTTATTTTTGTACATATATAAGTTTTTCTTTCTTTAAAATTTCTTTCTTTAAAATTTTGGGAGGCACTTTCTTCTAAAAGACCAAAATATACCCCAAATCTAGTGTGTGGCACTGATCTATATACCAGCCTGATCATATTTGATCACATTCTGTTTTTTTTTGTTGTTGTTTTGTTTTGTTTGTTTTTGTTTTTCTTTTTTTTTTTTTTTTTTCTCTCTTTCCCTTTCTTTTCCCACTGCTTCAGGTCTTTTCTGATTTGTTTAGAGTATATTTTCTGGGGACGTTGTTACTCTGCTAGCATTTTGTTCTCTCATTAATCTATTCTCCTCTGCACAAAATGACAAGACGGAAAAAATCACCTCAACAAAAGAACAAGAGGTAGTACCGACTGCTAGGGACCTACTCAATACGGACATTAGTACAATGTCAGATCTAGAGTTCAGAATCATCACTTTAAAGATACTAGCTGGGCTTGAAAAAAATATGGAAGTTATTAGAGAAACCCTTTCTGGAGAAGTAAAAGAACTAAAATCCAACCAAGTAGAAATCAAAAAGGCTATTAATGGGTGCAATCAAAAATGGGGGCGCTAACTGCTAGAATAAATGAGGCAGAAGAGAGAATCAGTAATATAGAAGATGAAATGATGGAAAATAAAGAAGCTGAGAAAAAGAGAGAGAAACAACTACTGGATCACGAGGGCAGAATTCGAGAGATAAGCGATACCATAAGACGAAACAACATTAGAATAATTGGGATCCCAGAAGAAGAAGAAAGAGAGAGAGGGGCAGAAGGTATAATGGAGCAAATTATAGCAGAGAACTTCCCTAATTTGGGGAAGGAAACAGGCATGAAAATCCAGGAAGCACAGAGAACCCCTCTCAAAATCAATAAAAATAGGTCAACACCCCGACATCTAATAGTAAAACTTACGAGTCTCATAGACAAAGAGAAAATCCTGAAAGCAGCTCGGGAGAAGAGATATGTAACCTACAAGGGTAGAAACATTAGATTGGCAACAGACATATCCACAGAGACCTGGCAGGCCAGAAAGGACTGGCAGGATATATTAAGAGCACTAAATGAGAAAAATATGCAGCCAAGAATACTCTATCCAGCTAGGCTGTCATTGAAAATAGAAGGAGAGATAAAAAGCTTCCAGGACAAACAAAAACTAAAGGAATTTGCAAACACAAAACCAGCCCTACAGGAAATCTTGAAAGGGGTCCTCTAAGCAAAGAGAGAGCCTAAAAGCAACCTAGACCAGAAAGGAACACAGACAATATACGGTAACAGTCACCTTACAGGCAATACAATGGCACTAAATTCCTATCTTTCAATAGTTACCCTGAATGTAAATGGGCTCAATGCCCCAATCAAAAGACACAGGCTATCAGACTGGATTAAAAAACAAGACCCATCGATATGCTGTCTGCAAGAGACTCATTTTAGAACCAAAAGACACCCCCAGATTGAAAGTAAGGGGGTGGAAAACAATTTACCATGCTAATGGACACCAAAAGAAAGCTGGGGTGGCAATCCTTATATCAGACAAATTCGATTTTAAACCAAAGACTGTAATAAGAGATGAGGAAGGACACTATATCATACTTAAAGGATCTATCCAACAAGAAGATCTAACAATTGTAAATATCTATGCCCCTAACATGGGAGCAGCCAATTATATAAGGCAATTAATAACAAAAGCAAAGAAACACATCGACAACAATACAATAATAGTGGGGGACTTTAACACCCCCCTCACTGAAATGGACAGATCGTCTAAGCAAAAGATCAACAAGGAAATAAAGACTTTAAATGACACACTGGACCAAATGGACTTCACAGACCTATTCAGAACATTCCACCCCAAAGCAACGGAATACACATTCTTCTCTAGTGCCCATGGAACATTCTCCAGAATAGATCACATCCTAGGTCATAAATCAGGTCTCAACCGGTACCAAAAGATTGGGATCATTCCCTGCCTATTTTCAGACCACAATGCTTTGAAACTAGAACTCAATCACAAGAGGAAAGTCGGAAAGAACTCAAATACATGGAGGCTAAAGAGCATCCTACTGAGAATGAATGGGTCAACCAGGAAATTAAAGAAGAATTAAAAAAATACATGGAAACCAATGAAAATGAAAACACAACTATTCAAAATCTTTGGGATGCAGCAAAGGCAGTCCTAAGAGGAAAGTATATAGCAATACAAGCCTTTCTCAAGAAACAAGAAAGGTCTCAAGTATACAACCTAACCCTACACCTAAAGGAGCTGGAGAAAGAACAGCAAATAAAGCCTAAACCCAGCAGGAGAAGAGAAATAATAAATAATAAAGATCAGAGCAGAAATCAATGAAATAGAAACTAAAAGAACAGTAGAACAGATCAACGAAACTAGGAGCTGGTTTTTTGAAAGAATTAACAAGATTGGGGGCGCCTGGGTGGCTCAGTTGGTTAAGCGACTGCCTTCGGCTCAGGTCGTGATCCTGGAGTCCCGGGATCGAGTCCCACATCGGGCTCCCTGCTCAGCAAGGGGTCTGCTTCTCCCTCTGACCCTCTTCCCTCTCATGCTCTCTGTCTCTCATTCTCTCTCACTCAAATAAATAAAATCTTTAAAAAAAAAAAAAAAGAATTAACAAGATTGATAAACCCCTGGCCAGACTTATCAAAAAGAGAAGAGAAATGACCCAAATCAACAAAATCATGAATGAAAGAGGAGAGATCACAACCAACACCAAAGAAATACAAACAATCCTAAGAACATATTATGAGCAACTCTATGCCAGCAAATTAGATAACATGGAAGAAATGGATGCATTCCTAGAGATGTATCAACTACCAAAACTGAACCAGGATGAAATAGAAAACCTGAACAGACCTATAACCACTAAGGAAATTGAAGCAGTCATCAAAAATTTCCCAACAAACAAAAGCCCAGGGCCAGATGGCTTCCCAGGGGAATTCTATCAAACATTTCAAGAAGAATTAATACCTATTCTTCTGAAACTGTTCCAAAAAAGAGAAATGGAAGGAAAACTTCCAAACTCATTTTATGAGGCCAGCATTACCTTGATCCCAAAACCAGACAAAGACCCCTTCAAAAAGGAGAATTACAGACCAATATCCCTGATGAACATGGATGCAAAAATTCTCACCAAAATACTAGCCAATAGGATCCAACAGTACATTAAAAGGATTATCCACCATGACCAAGTGGGATTTATCCCTGGGCTGCAAGGTTGGTTCAATATCCGCAAATCAATCAATGTGATACAATACATTAACAAAAGAAAGAACAAGAATCATATGATCCTCTCAATAGATGCAGAAAAAGCTTTTGACAAAGTACAGCATCCTTTCTTGATCAAAACTCTTCAGAGTATAGGCATAGAGGGTACATACCTCAATATCATAAAAGCCATCTAGGAAAAACCTACAGCGAATATCATTCTCAATGGGGAAAAACTGAGAGCTTTCCCCCTAAGGTCAGGAACACGGCAGGGATGTCCACTATCACCACTGCTATTCAACATAGTATTGGAAGTCCTAGCCACAGCAATCAGACAACAAAAAGAAATCAAAGGCATCCAAATTGGCAAAGAAGAAGTCAAACTCTCACTCTTTGCAGATGATATGATACTTTATGTGGAAAACCCAAAAGACTCCACCCCCAAACTGCTAGAACTCATACAGGAATTCAGTAAAGTGGCAGGATATAAAATCAATGCACAGAAGTCAGTGGCATTCCTATACACCAACAACAAGACAGAAGAAAAAGAAATTAAGGAGTCGATCCCATTTACAATTGCACCCAAAACCATAAGATACCTAGGAATAAATCTAACCAAAGAGACAAAGGATCTGTACTCAGAAAACTATAAAATACTCATGAAAGAAATGGAGGAAGACACAAAGAAATGGAAAAACGTTCCATGCTCATGGATTGGAAGAACAAATATTGTGAAGATGTCAATGCTACCTAGAGCAATCTACACATTCAATGCAATCCTCATCAAAATACCATCCACTTTTTTCAAAGAAATGGAACAAATAATCCTAAAATGTGTATGGAACCAGAAAAGACCCCGCATAGCCAGAGGAATGTTGAAAAAGAAAAGCAAAGACGGCAGCATCACAATTCCGGACTTCCAGCTCTATTACAAAGCTGTCATCATCAAGACAGCATGGTACTGGCACAAAAACAGACACATAGATCAATGGAACAGAATAGAGAGCCCAGAAATGGACCCTCAACTCTGTGGTCAACTCATCTTTGACAAAGCAGGAAAGAATGTCCAATGGAACAAAGACAGTCTCTTCAACAAATGGTGTTGGATAAATTGGATAGCCACATGCAGAAGAATGAAACTGGACCATTTCCTTACACCACACACAAAAATAGACTCCAAATGGTTGAAAGACCTAAATGTGAGACAGGAGTCCATCCAAATCCTAAAGGAGAACACAGGCAGCAACCTCTTTGACCTCAGCCACAGCAACTTCTTCCTAGAAACATCGCCAAAGGCAAGGGAAGCAAGGGCAAAAATGAACTATTGGGACTTCATCAAGATAAAAAGCTTTTGCAAAGCAAAGGAAACAGTCAACAAAACCAAAAGACAACCGACAGAATGGGAGAAGATATTGGCAAATGACATATCAGATAAAGGGCTAGTATCCAAAATCTATAAAGAACTCATCAAACTCAACACCCAAAGAACAAAGAATCCAATCAAGAAATGGGCAGAAGACATGAACAGACATTTTTCCAAAGAAGACATCCAAATGGCCAACAGACACATGAAAAAGTGCTCAATATCGCTCGGCATCAGGGAAATCCAAATCAAAACCTCAATGAGATACCACCTCACACCAGTCAGAATGGCTAAAATTAACAAGTCAGGAAACGACAGATGTTGGTGGGGATGCGGAGAAAGGGGAACCCTCCTGCACTGTTGGTGGGAATGCAAGCTGGTGCAGCCACTCTGGAAAACTGTATGGAGGTTCCTCAAAAAGTTGAAAATAGAGCTACCATATGATCCAGCAATTGCACTACTGGGTATTTACCCCAAAGATACAAAAGTAGGGATCCGAAGGGGTACGTGCACCCCGATGTTTATAGCAGCAATGTCCACAATAGCCAAACTGTGGAAAGAGCCAAGATGTCCATCGACAGATGAATGGATAAAGAAGATGTGGTATATATATACAATGGAATATTATGCAGCCATCAAAAGGAATGAGATCTTGCCATTTGCAACGACGTGGATGGAACTGGAGGGTATTATGTTGAGTGAAATAAGTCAAACAGAGAAAGACATGTATCATATGATCTCACTGATATGAGGAATTCTTAATTGCAGGAAACAAACTGAGGGTTGCTGGAGTGGGGGGTGGGGTGGGAGGGATGGGGTGACTGGGTGATAGACACTGGGGAGGGTATGTGCTCTGGTAAGTGCTGTGAATTGTGCAAGGCTGTTGAATCTCAGATCTGTACCTCTGAAACAAATAATGCAATATATGTTAAGAAAAAAAAAAGAAGAAGAAGAAGGTAGCGGGAGGGGAAGAATGAAGCAGGGGAAATCGGAGGGGTAGACGAACCATGAGAGACGATGGACTCTGAAAAACAAACAGGGTTCTAGAGGGGAGGGAGGTGGGAGGATGGGTTAGCCTGGTGGTGGGTATTGAGGAGGGCACATTCTGCATGGAGCACTGGGTGTTATGCACAAACAATGAATCATGGAACACTTCATCTAAAACTAATGATGTAATGTATGGGGATTAACCTAAGAATAAAAAAAGAAATTAAAAAAAAAAAGAAATCGCTAAGAAATGTGAATATAGGGCGCCTGGGTGGCTCAGTTGGTTAAGCGACTGCCTTCGGCTCAGGTCATGATCCTGGAGTCCTGGGATCGAGTCCCGCATCGGGCTCCCTGCTCAGCGAGGAGCCTGCTTCTCCCTCTAACCCTCCCCCCTCTCATGTACTCTCTATCTCTCTCATTCTCACTCTCTCAAATAAATAAATAAATCTTTAAAAAAAAAAAAAAAGAAATGTGAATATATTACAAGAAAAATAATTTTGCTTATGTTATTTTTTAAAATGATCATATAATCAATATAAAGACATTAACTTTTGCTTTAATGTAAATAGTTATGTTTTCCAAAAATTTTTTAGAAACAGCTTTTTAATTATCTATTAATCCACCAATATAATAAGCCAATTTGTTGACCAATGAGTATTTCAAAAATTTCATAATTTAAATTATATATAAAGCACTCATTAACTTTCAAAAGTATCTTAGTTTCCACGATAAATTACATGGTCACCCTTCTTAGAAAGAAATACACTTCACACCCTTACTGGGGAGAAGGTCCCTTCCGAACAGCTTGTGGGGCTCCTGCAGACATCTGTGTCCCCACCCTCACTGCACTTTGCCATTCGGATAGTGCCCCCAAATCAAGAACTCCCCAAGGGCCAGGATCCAATCTCATTCCCCAGGACCTAGCATCATGACTGACCTATAAAAGGTGCTCAAATGATGAAAGAAAAGAAGTAAGGGAAGGAGCAAAGATGATCACCTTTTGTCAACTCTGTGCTCTGTTCCTGTATCCCAATCCTCTAGGGCTCCTATCCCCCTGTGTTCTAGCATGGGGTTTGGGGAGAACTGGGGGAAGCCTGCCATGAGGACCAGGCTTGCCCCCTCTCCTCTCTGGGCTTCTGCGACTGGCAGCCACACTTTTCTGGACCAGTTAGTAACACCTCACACTGGGCCTCAGTCAGCTGGCCCATCCCCAGGCCCCATACTCACATCCCCTGAACTCTGGCCCTACAGCCCTGCCTGGGCTTGCCCCCAGCACTCCAGTCAGGAACGGGTGAGCTGATGATTCTACACTGTGCAAGACTGGCTGAGAAACTATATACCCAGAGGTACCTCCTTGAAAGTTGAAGTGCTGGGGGGGGTACCTGGGTGGTTCAGTCCGACTGTTGATTTTGGCTCAAGTCATGATCTCAGGGTCAAGAGATCAAGCCCCAAGTGGGGCTCCGCATTGCGTGGAGCCTGCTTACGATTTTCTCTCTCTCCCTCTACGCCTCCCTACTGTTGGCGTGCACATGCACATTCTCTCTAAAAGAAATAAAAAATAATTGATGTGGCTGAAATAATTAATTTAAAAAAGATCTTTCACATATACAAATAAAATGGTTAATAATGTCAAACATGTTTATTTCATTAAATAACTATGTATGTACCTCCGTGTCTGTGTATCTGTATATGCATGCTGGATTAATCTGCTTATCACTCATTTTTGGTGATGATTGTTTTCCAATACAAAACAATAAAAACGGTGAATCATCAATCATCAATGTTAACTTGTTGAAAATAGTTTTCAATTAAATACAATAATCACAGCATTATTTAATTTCCTGACCCAACTGCCAAATTAAAATAAAAACAAATTACTGTCATTTCTCAATTTTCTTTAGACTAGCTGGACTTTCAGCATTCAGAGTGGCTTCAAATCTGTAAGTAACCAAGAAAAGAAAAAACAAAATAGGTCTCTCTCCAGTCAGAAAAGAAAATCCCCCGTCAGTCTGCTCACAGAAGTTATGGTACCCTCCAACTGGCAGAACTCCCAAAGGGCCAGTTGCTCCTCACCAAAGCCACAAGGTGGGGAAGAAAAGGAAAAAGGAAATAAGAAAATAGGCAGAGGACATTCAAGGATGAACATAAAATCCCTGAAGTCCTAACTCTACTGCTAGGTATCTGTGTGACCTCAGGCAAGTCACTTCAGCTCCCTGAGCCTCAGTTTATTCATCAATAAAATAAGAAAACACAGGCGTTTGGGAGATTAAGCACATAATAGTGTTTGGAACAGTTTCTGACCCAGTGGCACTCAATAAATGTCACCTTGTTGTGATGGCAAATCACTTTTCCTTGGAGGCCTTTTGGATTTAATTAGGGGTAGACAGTCACTGTAGACAGGAGATAAGTCAGATGAAGAGGTAAGGCGGAGAGCTCCTCGCAGTCTACAAGTTGGGAAGCCCCTAATGAGAAGGAGGTTGTTATAAACTAATTACATTCTACTTAACACAGGACAAATAGGCTTCATTTTGAGTGGTAACTCAGATTACCTACTATTGAAGAAACGGATGCCTGAAGGGCTACAGTAGGAAGGATTCTGAAGCTGAGGCTTGAGTCCAGAGGCAGGAGGGATGTGATAGATGGCAGCTCTGTCCGGATCTTAGAAACGAGATGGCAGGTGCCATTCCTGATCTTCTGTGCACAAAGGACCCACCTGTAATGACTTTGTACAATAGAACTTCAATAGAAACTCAGACAAATAATAGTACTTCTTAAACCAAGAAATAATTTAGTTGAGAATCACTTCATTAAAAAAATACACACACACATACACACATCTAACAAAGAAAAAATGCCAGTACTGAGAAGATACATGGCATTACAGTGACAACTCTTGAGAGATACCCACTTTATTGACTTAGGCCCTTGAAATCAAAGGAAGAGGTTGGGAGAGGCAACTCTGTTGGAGAGCCCACGAGCTGACATCTTCATTTACAAGTTCAATGTCCACAGAAGGAAATTTTATTTAAGAAACAACAACCCTCTTCCCCTGCCCACCCTCCCCAAAAAACCCTACTATTATGCACAGACAAATCAGCAGTTCAAAGTCCACAGTATTCTCCAACAAAGAACATTCCCAAATACCACTCCCAGTGCTGGAGAGAGTTCAGCTCAGGCTGGCCTACCACAGAGCTCTTAGCCTGGGGCTGTTCCAGGCAGAGGCCAAGGCTTGTGCCCTCCTGGCCTGTCTGGCATTGTCTGTCCACACAAGTCTTCAGAGGCTTCACACTGATGGGAAGATTCCAGAAGTCCTCTTCTACTCCATTGTGCTTTCTTAACCAGCGCTTAACTGCCATAATAAGGGGCTCTTCCTTTCAATGCTAATTGCATCCCCTAATTGTAGGTACAGCTGACTGCCTGGAAGAAAGTTCCAGGGCACAGGATCGGGAAGGAAAAATCTGAAGAGATCAGGGAGGCCAGGATGGCTATAATTTGGGATGGAATCATTTGTTTCCACCAGCCAAAGTGCCCTCATGAGATAGAGGTAGTATCTTCAGAAGGGTGTTGCCTTAATGGCCAAACCCTAAAGACTGCTCTGGAATCCGCCTAAGAAAACTTAAAGGCGGGCACCTGGGTGGCTCAGTTGGTTAAGCAACTGCCTTTAGCTCAGGTCATGATCCTGGAGTCCCTGGATGGAGTCCTACATCTGGCTCCCTGCTCGGCAGGGAGCCTGCTTCTCCCTCTGACCCTCCCCCCTCTCATGTGCTCTCTCTCTCTCATTCTCTCTGGCTCAAATAAATAAATAAAATCTTTAAAAAAAGGAAAACTTAAAGGCAGGTGTTGAAAGGATCAAACTGATTCCAAGTGAGTTAACTGCACCAGAACAAACTCCAATTCTCTCCGAATTGCCATTAAAGTTTAAGAATAATGGATTTAATATCAGGATTAGAGCAAGGAAGGGATAGAATAACCACTGATTGTTTTTTCTAGATTTGATCTTTATAGGGCTATAGAGATCTTGGTTGAGTTAGATCCAAGATAGCGCTAATAGAAATATAATGCAATCATATATGGAGTTTAAGCTTCCTAGTAGCCACATTAAAAAAGAAAAAGAAAGACGTGAAATTAATTTTGATAATATACTTTTAGTCTAATATACCTAAAATACTATTTCAATATCCTTAATATAAAAATTATTTTACCTTTGCACTATGTCTTTGAAATCCAATGTTTATACTTCAAACACATCTCTACTTTATACTTGAAACACATCTCAATTCTGACTGGCCACCTTTCAAGAACTGCCAAATGAAGAGGTATACAGGGCAAGGTCCGAAAGGGTCCTAAGCATGGGAACTTCTGTCCCCATGGAACTGGGGTGCATCACCAACATGGGAAGTTCATCAATCCTATTCCAGAGTTTTTATATAGAGAGCTTAATCTCCAACCACCCTGCCCCTCCCTTTTCCCTTCCCAAAGGTAGGTGAGCAGGGCTGAAAGTTCCATCCCTCTAATCACTTGGGTCTTTCTGGTGACCAACCCCATCCTGAGGGTCTGTAGGCACACCACTCTGAGTCACTTCATTAGCATAAAATCAGGTCTGCTCAAAACGGCTCCTTATGAATAACAAAAGACCCTTATCACTTCTCTAGATAAAGACTGGTCCAATATTTGGGTCCAAATCATTTTATTTTTCCCATAGCTCACAATAACTCCTCTACTTAACCCCAGCTACTATTTATCAGTCAAATAAGATGAAAAAATAAATTCTTAACCTTGATCTATCAAGTCTTACACCTTCATCATCAGTGGGGACCGGCTTGTTCCACTCACTGGCTTTGCCCTTAACTTCATTAAATTATATAGTGGCAATTCAGACCAAACCCTTCCCCTCAGAATATATCATACCTCGCCTCTGTTACTTTCTACTTGTCACACAATATAAGGGATGGAGACGTGCAAACAGATTTCCAAGTACTTTTCCCTCACTGAAATACAAAAAATCTCTGGGGTCTAGTCTCTGCCCACTTGGCACATGTCCTGCCAAACCGCATCAGGGAAGAACTTCCTAAGGTCAGCTATTTAGTGGCATTGACAATATGTTCTGGGGAATGAAAAGTACTCATCCACTCAGGAAAATAGTTTAAAATAACTAAAAGAAATTGATTCCTTTCTTGGAAAGAAGCCCACAATCTAACTGCAACCACTTAAAAGAACTCACTATATTTTCAGCATTACAGATGCTCCAGGAAACTCATGCTGTTTGACATCACCCATCTTTTCTCCCTGACCAGGTCCGTCTTCCCTGTATCTAGGCCACAGTCTTTAAGTTCTCAGGGTTCTCTGGACCCATCTTTTGGGTACCTTCCTATCTTGGATCCAGGCACCTACCATGAAGTTTCCCAGGTGATGCATATGAAAACACATTTCCTTTTAAGTAATTCTGTTTCCTGCTGCTTATTCAGAAGACCTGTTCTTCCCCAACTTTCCTGATGCTGTCGGCCTTGTTAATGTATAGTTGTCCCTCCCATTATCACAGTGCTCACCCTTCTAAAGAAACAGGCAATGCTAACTTAGCTGGTAAATCTGCCTTATCATATTCATTAGCTACCTATCTTTAGCTTCACTGATCAAATGTCCACTGTTTTCTGTCCTAGAACAAGTTCTTTTATATCAATACAACTTCATGGACATCTGCCATAATGCAGAAAAGTCCTCCTCCAAGTCATAATATCTGTAATCACACTGTTTTTGCAGAGAGATTTCTTAAATGGCATGGCGCCTTCTCATAGGACTTAGCTTTCAGGCCGGTAAAGGTCCCATCAAGCACTCATGCTTCCTCTCTCCCACAAGGCAGAAATTGGCACAAGCTGGTTTCACCAGAATCCCTTTCTGCTGACTTGTATCTATATGTAAAGTACATCAGATCACTTTTCTTTACTTCTCGGAGAGCCACGGGGTTGCTAAAATCAATCCCTGGATATTACCTGGTCTCAGATTACTTATTTTGAGGGGACAAGTATTTTTAGTCATTCATTCAGTAAGCTGAGCCCCTATTATTGAGTGCCTATTATGTATTAGACAAAGGGAACATAAACTATACACATGGTCCTTAACCATATAAAGTTCATAGTCTCATTATGCACACATATAAACAAGTAACTTTCATACAGTCATTAATCCTGGCCCATTTGGCAGCAGCACACCCACCCCCTCCCTTCAAGAGCCCCTTCTTTTCAATTACTGCAGTGGGTGTGGTGCATTTAAATCTCCTTTACCTTCAATGCCCCAAAGATGGGGCTGCAAGTCTCGGAATTTGTCTGCTATACATTATAGCCAATAGTAGGCATAAATCGGTGGGATTTAATGCCACATTTGATCTAGCTTTGTGTTTAGGATACACATGCAGAGATGGCCAGAAGACTCAGAGTCTTTGATCACTAAGTCACCATCTGACTTACTGTGTTTCTTGCATCTTCTGGTGGCTGTAAGCAGAGGGCATCATAGAAACACAACACTGCTTTGAATGCTCTGGTCAGGCTAGAATGAATCCAAGCGACATGGACACGCACCTGAGGATCAATCCACATTCTAAGCTGTCTGAAGCCCACAAAATTCTCTTTGAACATCACAGAGAAACAGCAATATCTTTACTTTTAACCAATTAGACCACATTCTTTGGGACTGTAATGAGTAAATTACTCTTTTCATCCCATTCCAGTTGCTTCTGTTCTTTTTCACTAACCCTATCAAATTATTGAATAGGATTTACTTATTACTCAGCTATTTAGATAATAAAAAATACACAGACCAAAGAACAGTATAGATTATTTTGTATTTATTACATGTTTAACTGAATTTTTTCCAATTACAGAATTCAACTCCAAAATAAGGTAATTAATGCCTATTAGGCTGTCATTCTCACTTGCATTTTTCCCTCCTAGAATTTTAACAAAGCAAAACACCTTAAAGACATGTGAATAGGTTCAGTGCACTTTCAGTGGCTCACGACCATGAGACAAAGACCACATTTATCCATAAAAAAGAAGACAAAGAGCTCAGTATTTTATAATATTACTGACATGAAATAAAAGGAAAAAATGCAATACTGCATTTTCAGCACAACTGTTTTGGTAGAGGCTAGTAAGTTACTGTTTAAAATAATGCCCCTCTGCAGAGAACATGCTGTGCTTGGCATGCTTGGCACACTGGCACTTGGTTAACTGCTCAGCTTCCATCTGCAGCATTTTCAGGACCCTTAGTTGGGGCCCACTTTCCCCTGAGCCTGATCTGCCCGCCTCCACAGGGACTACTCTGGCGGGAGCCTGATCCTTCTTCATTCACCTGCTCTTAAAGCTTTGCTGTCTGCCCTGTATCCGCCGCCCCCCCCACCCCGATTCACCCTTGCCGCATTCTCACACAGCTGAGCATCCCCACCATAGCTCTTACTCCAGATGCTGCCCCTTCACGTGATCACCTACCCACAAAAATCATTCTCCCTACTTTATAGTCATAGCTCCAGCAATGCAAAAAAGGTTGGTGATGCCTGATTTAGAATTTAAAACATTGAATTAATTTAGGCAGAATATATACTGCTCTGAAGTTCTTTACTATTTACTCTTTCCTACTGTTTTTAAAACCATAAAAATATAAACATTGTAAACATTCTACTAATCATTTCTGTGGAACCTCTGTCACCCTACTTTCCATTTAGTGAGTTCAGAAAGAACAAAAGTGGCACTAAGTTCCGTTTGGCAGGCCAAAATGATGCCCCCTGCCCGACCTACCATTACACGTGTCCCACCCTTAGACAGCTCTGTTGGCCAAGCCACGTCTTTCACGACAACTGGTGCTGGCACTCATGAACAGCCCTGCAGCCAAGCAGCACCGTAGTTCACTGTAATCTCTCCCAGGTGGTTGTCCGTCTGCTTGCTGGGCACCTTGCACCCACTGCTCTGTGCTCAACCCAGCCTTGGTGATCACGTAAGCACACAGGAGGACAGAAAAAAATGAGAGCACCTCCTTTGCCATACACTGCATTCCTCTACAAAGTGAGAGGGTACGTCCTATTTCTTTGTCAGAGTAAGAGCAGAATCAGGGGGGCTTTGCTGACAGAGGTAGAAATAAAAAAGAAGCTGATAAGTCTAGCCACCAGTGTCCGCCACACCCCAGAGAGAGCTCATTCCCTTCACTATGACACTGCTGGGAACCTGAAGATGAATCTGATCTTCTACTCAAAAGGAGAAACCTAGGCAGGAAATTCCAGTCACTTACCATTGCTCTTGTAGCAAGGTTTTACTGCATGTTTTTAAAAGCATAAAATTAACAAGGTGTTAACTTTTTAAAAATAGTGCTTTAGTTTTTAGGGAGGAAAACACCAGACATGAAAAACTAATGAAATCTCAGCTCCGGGGAATCCCCTTAGAATCTTCATCAGCTATGATTAGTGAGATAATTTAAACCAGAATTCCACACCTGGGTGACAAACAGTACCAATTAACCAGAGAATTAACTGCAATGACTTAAAACTATATTACCAGAACAGTCTCCATGGTGAAGTGTCAGAAAAAGTGAAATAATGAATATTTTCCACAGCACCATAAGATTTTATAAAATACTTACTATTTCAGTTTTTAACTTTAATGTACAATCTCAAGATCACGGTCCATCATTCATATTAGGCTTAACCTCTTTTACTGACAAGAGTTCTGACAGAGGCCATAAAAGCAAAACTACAACATAAAAATGAGATATTTTGCTGAAGAACCTGTATGGTATACTTAAGCAGTCACTGCTTTGGTTGTATCCACTGAGTCCCAGTGGATTCAAAAGCCAGGAAAGATAAGATGGCTTTGCCATTTATATTCACAAAATTTGGTTTGTCAAAAGGACCTAAATGGACCTAAATGGCAAATAAGATATTCACCATAACTAAGAAGTCCTTTTATATCTGTGTGCTCTTATAGGTTGTGTTTCCACATGACAATATTTTGTAAATGGCTCTGGGTTTTTAAAATAAGAATACAGTGATTCACTTTGAATTTTAAAAATAAATGCAAGTGGGAAAACAAATTTTGTAGCCAAATTATCTACAAGCATGTGTAACCAGTTATCTATAATAAAAACTTTATCACAGATTGAATCCCCCCAATATCCAGCATGCTCATGGATCTCCTGAACTGTTAGTGTGTGCTGTACCAACTTAGTTCAATACTGATCTAAGCAAAACATACTTGAAAGTAAGGACTTGCCTATCAAAAAGCTTACACTGCATTCCAAAGCCAAATATGAATTAGGTTTGGGATTATCAATGCCATGTCTGTCTCCCCTCCATTAATGCAGAGAACTGAGACTTGCGCTTTACTACAAATCAGCTAGCACTAGAGTAAATTTGCTATAAAATTATTTATAACAAAATAAATATTTTCAGTCCCTCTACACTAAGTGACATATAAATCATTAGCAGTTTATAACATTAGTTTAGGTCACTTTTTTGGGGACCCAAATGTACTGTACAATCCTGAGTAAAAGGTTAAGGATACAGTTCCTTGGGGATCTTTCTTGATCAGGATTCATAAAGAAAACACATAGAACCACAGCTTATAATAATCCCCATTTTCACTAGAAGTACCAAGAGTTTTTACTTTGGTAAGTAAGTTTATGTAAACCATTTATTCTGATGGAGTAAAATATAAGCAGAGCTTCTGCTAGGATTCCTCCATCACCTTTTGACACTGATACAGTAAGCAGTCAGGAAGAGTAGAGCAGGAGGATCTGAACCACAGGGCTAATACATCACCATGAACTCGAAAATGCAGCAAGCAGGGGATGGATGGCAGTAGCTGACAGGCCAAAAGCCCTTCATTGCCTACAACAAAGCAAAAATTAAAAATCTTTAAGACAAAAGGACTTAAATAGACATTTCTCCAAAGAAAATATACAAATGGCCAACAGGCCCGTGAAAAGATATTCAACATCACTGATCAGTAAGGAAATGCAAGTTAAATCCACAATGAATTCCTACTCATATATATAAGATATACATATATGTCATACACACACATACACAAACACACACTCACGTGTATGTATAACAACAGTTGGTGAGGATGTGGAGAAATTGGAACCTCTGTGCACTGCCGGTGGGAATATAAATGGTACAGATGCTATGGAAAATTATATGGCAGTTTCTTCAAAAATTAAATATAGAATTATATAACCAAAAGAACTGAAAGCAGGGACTTGAACACAGATTATTTGTACACTCACACTCACAGCGGCATTATTCCTAATAGATAAAAGGGGTAAGCAACCCATGTGTCCATCAACAGATGAATGGATAAACAAAATGTGGTATATTCGTACAATGAATAGTATTCAGGCTTAAAAAGAAAAGAAATTTTGACACATGCTACATGAATGAACCTTGAAGACATTAGGCTAAGTGAAATAAGCCAGTCACAAAAGGACAAATATTGCATGATTCCGCTTATATAAGACACCTAAAGTGGTTGAATTCATAGAGACAGAAATAACAATGGTGGTCGCCAGGAGGTAGAGAGGGAGGGGAATGACAAGTTAGTGTTTAAAGGGCACAGAGTTTTAGCTAAAGAGGAGAAAAAAGTTCTCGAAGTGGTGGCGGCAATGGCTGTACAATTAAGGATGTCCTTAATGTCAATGAGCCGTACACTTAAAATTGGTTAAAATGGAAACTTCTGTTATGTATACTTTACCATACAAAAAAATTATTTAACAATGTCTGAACAACACACTCATTTGAAAGGTACTCATAACAGGAAATACAGCTCTAAGAAATCCGATACTCATGAAAGTTGATTTGTGTTCTGTGAGCAAGCCCCTATAAACACAAGATTGCCTTTTCGTAACTCTACGAACCTATAATTTCAACAATATGAAGTCTTAGTTTCTGTTGCAGGGTCTTTAGGGCAGAAGGCAGAGCAGCTTGAGATTCTGACACTTTTACATTTTGCTTCACATCATTTGCGAAGGATAACCAGAGTTTGCCAAAGTTTTCAGTTGAGATTTTTAATGGTCTGAAAATAATTTTTAAAATTAGATTTATGTCCAAAAGAATGAAATTAATTCTAAACAAACAAACAAATACATTTCAAATGACTCATGGGAATAGAACATAATCATTGTAAATCTGGGTCCCGCAACATTCATGTTTTTAAATTAACTATGATTAGAATGCTTACCATCATCCTCCAAACTGATGAAAATACTTCTCAAAAAAGATGTTATTAAAGTGTAAATGTCTTTTCAATAAATCACTCAGTTCTCTCTTTGTCCAAGTATTAGTCATTTAGTAAAATTTTACCAAGTAATTTCATGAATCATTCAAAATATAAAACTTTCTTTCATGTCTACTTTGGATTTGGGGATAATAAGACACTATCAACATCATGTATAAGAGTATGAATACAAAGATCTAGCACCTTATGTAAATTAGACCAAGGAAAGGACTTTAACAAATGTATTTTTGAAAATGGTTCATGAGACTGAAGATCAAATAGTGAACACTGGGTCTCTGGGGGTAGAATTATAAGGAACTTTTATATTCTACTTATATTTTCTATAGCATTTGAATTTTTATAATAATTATCCACTTACTTTATAATTAGGGAAATTATTTTTTAAAGATACATAGGATTTTATTAATACACACAGAAGAACCGTTTATTGCATATATTGCGCTTCTTCAGGTCACTAATGCTCACTATGGGATATATACCTTTACAGTCTAAGTTTTTAGAAGGCTGGATTCTATCTTATAACAGCACCACAGGCAGAAATATATTCTTTGACAGAGTGAGAGACACGTTCTTACTAAAAGATTTTAAAGAGTAGCAAAAATTACAGCAGTGTAACGCAAATGAATGTGTGAAGGTTAAAAAAATTTTACAGATATTCACTAGCATTCTGCATTCTTGGTTCAGGCAGCCTTCATTTTAAAAAATGTTTTAATACAGTACAATATATCCATAAAACTAAATGAGAGCAGAAGAGTGAAGACGTTGTCTTCAATTATTCTGGTAACACTGCACAGTGTCTAGTATAATGCTAAATACTGACTATAACTCTAATAAAAGTTCAATAACCTTGAGTAATTTTCTTACAGATCTCTAGAGCTTAATAAACAGATTTTATGAAATAATTAATCAAATAAATGAAATATAAATGAAACTTTAAAAGCTTTTTTAAAAAAAGCCAGGCAGAATCTCTGAAGTTATTTCAGCTTAAACATTACACTTTAATATTACTTTCTCTCAGAGGTTTTCCAAGATTACTAATCAACCCCAACCTAAATCAGGTCCCATATTGTAATTGCTTTGTACCATTTGCTTTCTCTTCACAGCACAATTCGAAATTATACATAAATTCATGTGATTGTTCAATGTCTCTTACCGAGACTGAACATTCCCTAAAGGTAGGGACTGTATCTAGTTTTGAATCATTATACTCCCCAGCACCTAACACAGTGTTTCTGTCCAGAGAAAAGGCCTAATAAATATTTGCTGAATGAATGAATAACTTGAATTAACTTTCCAGAAAACATTTACCTAATGAAATCTAATAGTGATAAGTTTACAGAAAATTCAAGCTGAACAGAATGAGTATCCATCATCTGATAATTTATAAAACCAGAAAGATTCCCTTCTGTAAAAGGTTTCTCCATCTGCACGCTATATTGAAAGGTTTTGATGCTTTCTGCTTCTATTATAGGCAAGCAGCATCCAGGTTGCTCAGTGATCTGTAAATAAAAGTAATAAAAGTACTGAAGAAGGATCAATACAGACTATCATATGAATACCAATTTTCTATTTTATTGAAGTGGTACAAAAACACACTATCATAAGATATTAAAAACAAACCACATTATGAAAATGACAACTTCACTTGAGAAAAATTCACTAGCACAGATAATGAAGAAATAGTATACAGGAAAAAGTTATGTAACAAATTGCAGTGAAAATCTCTGTAAAATTTAGCAACAACAATATGAAAATTATTTAACTTGTATCTTTTGGTTCTCAATCCTGGCTAGCACCAGATGTTTAAAGCTAGGAGAGCTGGGGTGCCTCGGTGGCTCAGTTGGTTAAGCGTCTGCCTCCGGCTCAGGTCACGATCCCAGGGTCCTGGGATCAAGCCTGGAGTCGGGCTCCCTGCTCTGCTCAGCAGGGAGTCTACTTCTCTCTCTCTCCTTCTGCCCCTCCCCCTGCTTGTGCTCTCTCCCTCTCTCTCAGATAAATAAATAAAACCTTAAAAAATTTAATTTATTAAAAAAAATACTACGGGAGTTAAAAAAAAAAAGTACACACACACAGACACACATGTGCCTTCCCTTTTCAATCTACACCCTTACTCAAGCTATGGGGGTAGAGCCCAAGCAATAGGACCTGGATTTTGTTTTGTTTTTAAAAATTCCTTAATTTTTCATTCCTGGTATCATTACCACAATTTACAGGGCAATATAGCTGATGTAATGAAAAGAAAAAGAAAAAGACAAAGCTACAACAGATAAAAGACCGCAGGAATGTACATCTAATTGACACTACGTTGCATTAATCAATAGCTGCACTTTTTGCAAACTATGGCTATGACAGTCCTGAACAAGAAGGGTTTCCTGTTTAAGCTGCAGTAACTTTTCTGACTATGGATCGTCGTTCCTTCTGTGGCAGATTTTTACAGTTCCTCTAATGCATTTGGGACAACTGTCTCAAAGTAACCTGCAGCTTTCCTGACAACTCCTCACTCTCTCTCCTGCTAAGAACTGTAGCCCTTTTCTTCTGAATTTTTTTTAGAACCTTCTGCTACCATATCCACCACTTATACCACCAGATCCATAACCACCACCATAGGGACTGCCCGAGCTTCTTCCACCAAAACTGCCCCCCTTTGTGGGTCCATAATTTGATTGCTGTTGTTCACTATAATATCCAAAATCATTATAGTTCCCACCACCACCAGTTACCACCTCCAAAATTTCCTCCTTCATTGTAACCATCATATACTGCACCACCACCTCCATACCCGCCTCCTTGGTGTCCATATCCTGGTCCACCATCACCATTGCCTCCTCTACTGCTATAACCAGGACCACCACCACCATGGTTGCCACCATCACCTCCAAATCCCTTATATCCACCCTCACCTCCTCTACAACTACCTCTGCTGCCACCACCTCCACCACCAGAGCCGCCTCTTCCACCAAAGTTTCACCACTTGCAAAGTTTCCTCCACGACCCATGAAGTTGCCAGATCCACCCTCCATGACCTCTTTGTGATCCAGTCGACTACACTTCTTGTTTAGAGAAGGCCTTTTTCACTTCACAATTATGCCCATTAATAGTGTGGTATTTCTGAACAATTCTATCAACTGTATCGCGATCATCAAGTTACAAAAGCAAATCCTCTCTTTTTTCCACTCTGCCTGTCTTCCATAACTTCTATGGTTTCAGTGTTGCCATACTTTGCAAAGTAGTCTCTCAAATTATATTCTTCTGTATCTTCTTTAATACCAACAAAAATGTTCTTCACTGTGAGATGCGCACCAGGCTTTACAGAATCCTCTCTAGAAACAGCTCTCCTTGGTTCCACTACACGCCCATCAACCTTGTGTGGTCGGGCGCACATTGCTGCATCCACCTCTTCAACACAAGAGTAAGGCACAAAACCAAAACCCCTGGAAGGTTTTTTTGGGGATCTCTCATCACCACACAATCTGTAAGTGTACCCCAGTTTTCAAAATGTTCTCTTAAACTGTCATCTGTAGTTTCAAAGCTCAAACCACCAATGAACGGTTTTCTCAACTACTCTGGTTCCTTTGCATCATGGCCCCCGCCTCCTGGCGCCAGTAGCAACGGCCGGAGTCCGGCTGGGGGTGACGGGGCGGCGGTTTTACCTCCATTTTGAGACCGGACTCTATTTTACTTTTTTTTAAGTTTCACTGGTGATCTTAACGCCCATCTAGAGTCAGGAACTTCTGCCCTGGTCAGCGGTTCTGGCAATATCCCATTCAACACATTTTCGCCCATAGAAGAAATTCGGTCAGTCTTGTGGAATAACTGATCTCCTGGTCAAATCTCATTATAACTCCACCAAGGACATCCATATAAGAATGTAATTAAACATATTTCCAGAAATCACAATGGCAATCTCTTAGAGCTAGGGAAGAAATAAAATTGATGCCCAAGCACTCCGTATAGAATAATAAATCAATGAAAGAAAAAGGCAGCAGACAGTATACACATTTATCCTTCAATATTCTTACTCCTTGACGTTCTGCTTTGTTAAACTGAGAACTTGGTCTCAGTGTTTATAACAAGAATGAATAAGACATTTAAAGAGGGCAAAAAACCATAAAATACACACTGAAAATAAAACACGATAACCTTACCATGTGCCAGGTACTGCTGTAAGCATTTTACAGATATTAACTCATTTTCTCCTCACAGTAACAGGCAGATGCTATTAATATCTTCATTTTAAATGTGAGGAAACTCAAAGTTATATAACCTGACCATGTAACACAGCTAATAAGTAGCAGAAGCAAGATGCAAAGCCAAGCATTCTGAGTCAAGAGCCTACCTTTTTAACTACTGTGCTCTATCAATACTTGCTTTATATTTATGGCCTTCCCCAATACAGTTGGAAAATCTTTGTTTCCTTGTCTCTTTTGAATAATTCATCCCTCTCAAAATTAAAAAAAAAAAACTGTCACACCTTTGGGGTTTTTTTTACTAAAGAGAAAAGGATGTGGAAGAAACCATCAGAAGATCGAACAACAGAAACACTAAGTAAGCACTGTCTATTTAAGGCAGAAATAAGGAACCATTCATTGTCTTACCTTGAAATTTTCTGCTGGAGCAATTTCTAAGTCAGCACTTTCCAATTCCAAACCACTCTTACTAGAAACTGACCAGACCATGAATAAACAATCATCTTTCCAAATTTTGTAAGAAGACAATGATATGGTTTCATTATGACAGACCTCCACAAGATCTGAATGCATGTGTTCAGAAGTTTCTTCCAGCAAAGAAGAAGCTAAAGAGGTTTCATTAGCAACTGAGGGTGCAGTGGACTGAGAAGGCTGAAAACCTTCCATGCTGTTATCAGTAAACAAAGAAGGTGATGAAGACAGCTTGCAATTGGAGAGTTTCTCAACTGAGGGCAGCTCTGTGAGTGACTCAGAATCCAAAAGTTCAGAGTTGAGAGAAAGTTTATTTAATTCTTTGTCCCCTCTATCCTGCAAAGTATCCAAATAATAATCATCTTCATAAGTTGCATTTGATGAAGAACTAAAGTAAGAACAGGTCATATTATGAGCACCAGTTGTTTCTCCACTTTTGGTTTCCTTGACTTTTGATTTCCTTCTGAATTTGTGAGATACGGTATCTGCCTTTCCTAGCTGCAAAAATAAAACATAATGATAATTCAACCAGTCATGAGTTTTAAACCTTTTTCTATAATTTCAAATGAGCATTTTACTAACTTGTTAAAGTCTAACTATAAGGCATAGATTAACAAAAGAATCAGAGATGAATAAAATGTTAAGCCCTAAAATTCTGACAGCTACCTCATTTTGAACTATTAGCTAAATCTTATTTCTCATTAAAAACACATAAAATAAAAAAAAGAAAGTCAAAAAGTCATTTGTGAACAATTCTAAAAACTTGTTCAAATTCAGAATGCTAGAGTATAGAATTGAACAAATTAAAAACAGTGATGGGCACCTGGGTGGCTCAGTTGGTTGGGCGTCTGAATCTTGATTTTGGCTCGGGTTATAATCTTGGGGTCATAGAATTGAGCCCCGCATCGGCTCTGTGCTGAGCTCAGAGTCTGCTTGAGACTCTCTCCCACTCTCACTATCCCTCCCCCACTGCTTGCGTGCACTCTCTCTAAAAAAATAAAAATAGGGCGCTTGGGTGTCTCAGTTGATTAATCCTTCAGCTCAGGTCATGATCCCAGATTCCTGGGATCAAGCCCCACACCAGGCTCCCTGCTCAGTGGGGAGCCTGTTTCTCCCACTCCCTTACCTGCCACTCCCCCTGCTTGTACTCTCTCTCTTTTTGTCAAATAAATAAATAAAATTAAAAAAAATAATAAAAAGCAGTAAAATTTAAAAAATAAAGTAAGATAAAAACAGTGAGAAACCTAGCCATTTTTTGAGTTTCCAGAGTTGTCCTATAGAAGAGAAAATACCTTCAAATACAGGGATGGCTCAAACTCTGGTTTGGTAGTCTATAATAACCATGATTTCATGGCCCACAAGTCAAACAGATGAGAAAAACTGATTTTACTTCAAGAACCAACTGGCAGTGGCTGACACACACAGCAGGCAAGAACTCTATCAGTGACTAGTTATGTTTCCTACAGACTCAGGAAACGGGAATGGCAAATTTGCCATCTTTGAACCAACACTCCTGGGGAATGGTCTGCAAATCTGCATAAGCATACAGTGATGGCTCACAGTTCCCCCTTGCCCTCCAAAGTCCTATGTAGAATCAGTGCAGATTGGCACTACTCTAAATCCACGTCTCCATCCTCCTTGGGGTGGTGTGGCTGCCATTCACAGGATTCTAGTTAACCCAAATTCTAGTTTCTCTTCCATACCCTCTCGCACCCTCAAGTCCCAATACCTCTTCCAACTCTGGGCGATGAGTTTGTCTCCTATCTTTCGATTCAGAAGTCATCAAAGAACTAAAATTTTATTAACACAAAAATGAAAACGAGTGGGTGGGTGAAGGACTTCCATTTTCAAGTAGCTGTGGGACTTTGAATTAGGCATATATTAGACTGTTCAGTATTGCTCCTCAGGTTACTGATGCTCTGAGTGTTTTCATTTGTTTTTTGTTTTCTCTTTTCTGTGTTTCATTTTGGGTACTTTTGATGCTTTGTCTTCAAGTTTAATAATTTTTTTCTTCTGTACTGTCTAATCTCCTGTTAATCAGAAGCTACACAAGCCATAAGACACTAGAGTGACATCTTTGTTAAAATATTTAAAAAAAAGAAACAGTCAACCTAGGCTTCAGAGAAAATAACTTTTAAAAATGAAGGTAAAAGAGAAAGGAAAACCAAGAAACAGACTCTTAACTACAGGGAACAAACTGAGGGTTACCAGAGGGAAGGGGCATGAGGGGATGGGTTAAATAGATGATGGGGATTAAGGAGGGCACTTGTAGTGATGAGCACCAGGTGTTGTTTAAGTATTAAATCACTAAATTCTACACCTGAAACGTATTAATATCACACTGTAGGTTAACTTACTAGAATTTAAATAAAAACTTAAAAAAATAAAAATGAAGATAAAGGAGAAGGCAAAGATGGGGGGAAAAGCCTTGATCCTTACAGTGAATTACATTAAAAAAAATTAACCCAAAAAGGATCTAGTATACCTTAAATGGAATTACACTTCTGATATCAAGCCCACCACAAAAAAAAGAAAAAACAAAACAAAAACAAAAACAAAAAAAAACACCTGATAATTTGTCACACCGAATGTTCTCTTGAGAAAGACTGTTTAACTGCAAGCTTTGCACTTTGTTGAGAGGACAGGAATCCTTCAACACCAGCCATGGGATTCACAAATCACGGCTCCACAGGCCTGGGTGCACTCTGACCACTGAGAACTTGCCCCACGGTGTCAGGGCATTCATGGGTACCCTTACCACAGCCAGCTGGAACACCTTAAAGACCCAAGATAAGTCACTTTGCTGCTGAAATGCAAATGCTGAAACAGCATTAAGATACATTACTTATTAATACATCTAGATTGAAATTTTTTTTCCTTAGGAGGGAATATCAAGTCTGATAGAAATGGGGTCTAGAAAAGAGAGAGAAAAAGGCAAAGAGTATAGGGATGGAGGGAAAATCCCACCAAAGGAGAAGGAAGAAAGAACTGGAATGATGTAAAACTGACAAAAATGTAGCTCTAATCACAGTCTGTACCAGGAATGTCCATCAGTCCGCCAAATGGAAAATTACACGGAATTCTCAGATGCTCAAAATAGCACCTGCCCTTCACTCCAATTTTTCATTCTTTTACTATGATAATAATATATCAACATAAAAAGTTTTGAAAATCATCATAATCATAATGCCTGAGTGTAATTTTCATTTTGTGTAATTCCTCTCAGTCTCAATACACTTTTATCTTAACAGTTATAAACAGAGTACAAATAAAACTTTATATTCTGCCTTTTTGCTTAATATATCACATGTATTTTTTTTATTTTACAATGCAGTATTTATCATTTTTAATGGCTGAGTAATATTCTGAGCTAATAGAATTTATTCTCCTACTATTAGACATCTAAACTGATTCCTATTCTTTACTATTTAAAATACCATTTTGAGAAGTACTTTTTCCATAGACATATCAATATTGTTAAACTACTGTTATCGCCAATACTTCCATCAAGCCCCCTTCCCACTGAGAACTGTCCTATCCACCCATGGGAGTAATACCTGTGGTCATATTTGTAACTTTATTTGGACCCTGACCCTTGCCCCAGCTGACTGGACTACAAAAAAACACCTGACTCAAGCTAAGCCAATTAGAATTTCTCTTTCAGGAATATAAAAAGTGTGTCATTGGTGGCTCTGGAGATGGGGAAGCCATTTTCCACCATGTGTATGGAAGCCAAGAACCTTCAAAGAGCCAGTTTTTTTGTACAAGACAGGCACACAGATTCCCAGAGGAATATAATGGACTACTTACCAAATTGATTGTACTTTCTGATCCTAGCCCAACAAATAATGATGATGCCAGCAGCTGCTTTTCTTTCTCCTCTTTAGACTGGATAAGGACTTGACACTGGTCTTTTTTTATTATAGTTTGGTCTACAGTCTCCATTATTATACTCTCCTGAGGAACGGGCGGAGCTTCAGTTTCATCCCCAGTTTTGCCTTCCTTCTTGGGAAGATAACCCTCTTTCCCCCACAGTTTCTTTATACCTTCCAGCTTCAAGCTATTTGTCCTAAAGAGATTAAGAATGAAATCAAGTCAACTTAAATAACTGCTGAAGAGTTACTTTCTTGAGGCATTTTTTAAAAACACATCATTGCCATGGCCTCTTAAAAACAGCTTTCAGGGATGCCTGGGCGGCTCAGTCGGTTAGGCGTCCAAGTCTTGATTTCGGCTCAGGTCATGGTCTCAGGGTTGTGAGATCCAGCCCTGCATCAGGCTCTGCACTGGGCATGGAGCCTGCTTGGGATTCTCTCCCTCTGCCTCTGCCCCCAACCCCCTGCTCACACTCTCTCACTCCTCTTTCTCTCAAATACATACATACAGTTTTCGTATTAAGCCCTCCCTGGGATTGCCTCAGCTGTAGAGGGACACATCGCCCCCTCCCTGGGCAGCCCACACCCAGTGACTGATGAACAGAAGTATAGAGTCCTGGCCACCCATGTGGACCCAACTCAGGACAACTCTGAAGGGCCACTCTAACTTCCGAGCTCCCCATGGGGTCAGCAGAGACTGCTGTTAGACTGCATTGCATCTTAACTTCTCTCTCTGCCCAAATCTGTTTCTTTCTCCTTCCTTCCACAGGTGGTAGTCACAAGGGCACTCCTTTATATTCTGCATACTAAATCCATCATGGAATGCACTTCCCAGGGAATCCAAACCACAATAACAGGCAAAATAGGAAAGGAGAGGAAAAATACACCTAAAAGGAGCTTCAAGCTACTTTAAAGATTTTTCTGGCATATTTCATCTGCGTACATGCCTACTATTAACATAAATTCTCTCTGTCATGGATTACATATCAGCAGCCTAAAAAGCAGGAAAAATAGGGGCGCCTAGGTGGCTCAGTTGTTAAGCATCTGCCTTCAGCTCAGGTCATGATCCCAGGGTCCTGGGATCGAGCCCCGCATTGGGCTCCCTGCTTGGCAGGAAGCCTGCTTCTCCCTCTCTCGCTCCCCCTGCTTGTGTTCCTGCTCTCGCCATCTCTCTCTGTCAAATATATAAATAAAATATTTTTTAAAAAAAAGCAGGAAAAGTAAGAACACAAAATATGCCTCTTTATGATATAAAACGTATTGTAAAAGAATTTTTTTAAACATGAATCATCTTTGCCTGGGTTTTGACAATAATATAATTCGTGATTTTACATGGCATACCTCTGTATTGTTTTTAATCAGATCATTCAAACACAGATGTAAATTCTGTAACTCACTTTAATTCAGCTCTAGGAATTCCCTTTTGAGATAGCCCCCAAATAGGGCCTAAGGTAAGAAATTCTAAATTGGGCTTGCTACTACTTTATTCTCAACTTGCTAGAGACTGCAGAAGAGTGGCTGTCTGCTCTCTAAAACTGATTTGCCTTGTCAATTACCACATAGGTTCCCAATTCTGAAATCATGTGTAAGCTGTGGTCCTCTTTGGAAAGAAATTTTATATTCATCCCTCATGTTGCATTTCATGGTAACACAGCATATGTACTGTTCCTTAGCAGCTCTGCCAAATGTCATTTCTCTCAGAGTAGTACATGTGTATGTATAGGATTTACAAGGATTGTCAAGTCCCCCAGATCTCAGTTCAGTACTAAACAAAGAGATGCTGTCACCTGTTGTGCAGGTAAAAGAGACTAAGTTTCCTCCCTGGGTTTAGAGGGTTCCTGTCCTCTCCTTCCCTTGTCCCACTGTTCTGTTTGGGGCACTTAATTGCTATCACCTCTACATTCAAATGCTCACAAATCATATCTGTTCCCCATACTTGGAATACCAAAATTAAATGTCTGGGAAAGAAAAGGGTGTCAACAGAGCAGGAAAAAAGGCTAAGAAAGAGAATTTCATTCAGTATATCATCCTATATTCCTTATAATCTATGTGTCAGTCTTCTGGTAAATACTTCTTCCAACCATCGTGCTGGAAGACTGACAAATGCAAAGATCAACATAAAATAAAGTGACTGACTCTATAATGAACATATGAGGACTCAAAATTCAACTGTCATCTTTCAAAGTTGCTACCTTTGAGATTTTATTACATTTATTCCAACAAAGCTGCCACTACTCAAAACATTTTTTAATAGGCACTGAATAATATATGGAACTGTTGAATCACTATATTGTATACCGAAAACTAATGTAACACTGCATGTTAACTACACTGGAATTAAAATAAAAATTTTTTTAAAGTTTTTTTTAACTCTTTTAGAAGCTCCTTCACAAACAAGGAAGCCATTTTCATTACTTTACATCACATCAATAACCAAAATTATCCAGAGTGATCACTAATTTCATTTGGTTAACTCAGCTTTTGGATATTAATAATAATGGCAATGACAATTAGTATTAATAGTAGCAGCTACCATGTATCAATCACTTACTATGCACTGGATTTTATGAGGCCCTTTATATATATTATCTCACTTTTTAACTTAATCACGTTTCTAAAATTAACTTATATTTCCAAAGTCAAAATCTACCTAAAAAGACTGAAGATTTCACTCCATATAAGACATTTAGACAAATGTATCATCAATTTTCACGGTGGCAAGAAAAAACCTCTGGAAGCATTTTGAGCAAAGTATACAGCTTACTTAAATGAAGTCAGTCATCTTATTTTATGTTCATCTCTGTACTGTCAATCTTCCAATGAAATGGTTGTAGAAGATTATGAGGAATGTAGAACGATATGCTGAATATTCACCTGTATATAAAAATTCTCACATACTTCTTTAAAAAATGTATGTGTATACATATGTGTGTATATATATGTAAAATGTATGTATAAATGTGTGTATAACACACATAAAACATACATACATACACATACATACACACAATACACAGTAATAACACACACATCATTATTATGTGTAAAGTCTATATACATTATGCTGTCTTGGAAGTAAGCAAGCTCTCTTACAAGTTCTCTTGTACAACATCAACACCTTGAAAGCAATAAACAGCCCATGCAGAATTCAGCTTTCAGGGATGCTACTACATTTAAAGACATTTAAATACTCCTATGTTCTCGATTTTAATAAGAAAGGAACTTACTCTTTCAACCCGGTCTCTGCACTATTCCCAGATATATCTGAACCAAGAGAAATGCCAGCAGGAGACTGTCGTCCAGTGAAGCCAGATGAAGAAAAGGAGAGTCCATATGGTTCAAAATTGAGAACTAGAATTTTAAAACAATAACAGAAGTTCATATTTAAAACAAAGCAAAAGTTAGGAGGGAAAAGCAGGAATTATCAAAGGTACCATTCACTACTGATATAAAATAACTAAAGGTTAGAATCCAATGACAATTTTTAATTTTTTATTTTATTTTTGTAAGTAATCTCTACACCCAACATGGGGCTCAAACCTACAACCTCGAGATGAAGAGTCGCATGCTCCACCAACTGAGATGGCCAGACACCCCTCCAATGACAATTTTTAAGCTGGAAGGGACTCT
Organism: Neomonachus schauinslandi; assembly: GCF_002201575.2. Classification (NCBI taxonomy): domain Eukaryota; kingdom Metazoa; phylum Chordata; class Mammalia; order Carnivora; family Phocidae; genus Neomonachus; species Neomonachus schauinslandi. The sequence goes on along the minus strand of NC_058411.1, from coordinate 90,756,130 downwards.
GGAGATGATCTAATCAAATAATTACAGTAATAGTAATAAAGTAGCTATGATTTATTGAATGTCGACTACCGTCTACATGCCATTAGTTGATCAAAGACAAATGATACTTCACTTTTATCTTTTCACCTCCCTTAGAAACTAAAGGAACATCCAATTAGGAAAGATAACTGATAAACCAGGCCACTGAAAAGTTGCTGCTCCCAGACAAAAATGTTTAATGAGCTATGAATGAAGAGACAACCGTGTTTTTGCTTAACAAAATGCTCTTAGGCACATTCCTATACTGAATGGACTAATGGAGCCCTCAATGTGAAATTTCCCTTACTGCAAAGAATAAGGTTTACTCAGGTTCAGATTCCTTTGAATCTGTATACCCAAATGAATTCAATCAAGAGCCATAAAAATTCATATTGTTATTGTGGTAGAGCAGATGCCAATATCCATTCTCCTCTTTTAAGTAATAGAACTCTTGCTTCTTAGCTAGGTACATGGCCACCCAGAAAAGAAATGACATTTCCAGACTCCTCTGCCATGTGCTTGAGTTCTGGCCAATGAAATTATGTACACATTCTGTGCACAACTTCTGGGAGGAATCTTCCTGGAAGAAAAAACATCTTTCTTCTCTCCCTCCCTCCTTTACATTCATGAAGCCATCATCAATCTTAGGTTGCCTATTTCTGGAATTTCTTTAATGGGAAAGAGGAGTAATTTTCTGCCTTGTATAAGGACACATTTTATTTATTTGTTTTCTAATATGCTATGTAGCTATACCTAATCCTAACTGGCATATTTTTATCTTTTTGGACTATCTGGATTTTAATACAAAGGACCTTCTTAAATCATAAAAAGTGCCTTATAAAATATAAATGTGAACTTCTCTAATTATTATCTTCATTTTACAAAAGAGAAACTGTGGCAGTTTACCATGAACTTACCAAAGATTACAAAAATAGGAAAAATGATAGAGCCAGATAAGAAAGCAGATACCCTGGTTCTAGAGCTTCACTCTCAAGTATTCTATTATACTGTCTCCTCCAAAGGAAACAGCACCTAATCCAAAGAGAATTAAATAAATTAGTTTAGGATAGAATAAATAAATTCTATATCTAAAAGAATGATATAGATGAGAAATCAATGTGCAGTAGAAAAAAAACTAATAGGCTAATTAATAACCAGGAGAACTGAGTTCTTGATATACATCAGGTATTAACTGGGTACATGAACTAGACCTTAACTTCTCTATCTATAAAGTGAAGGGTTCAGACTAAATCAGCAGTTTCCAAATGCTGATCTGATAACCAGGATCAAGATGACTTTGTAGAATTTCCCACATACGGCCAAGCTTTCAGAGATTCAGAAACAAAAGATACAGGAGTAGGGCTCAAAAATTTGTATCATTTTTTAAAACTTCTGTGATTCTGATTCATAATCATGTTTGGAAATCACTTCTTTAAAGACAATTATCATATGATTTCACTCATATGTGGAACATAAGGAATAGTGCAGAGGACCACAGGGGAAGGGAGGGAAAACTGAATGGGAAATCAGAGAGGGAGACAAACCATGAGAGATGTGGACTCCAGGAACCAAACTGAGGGTTATAGAAGGGAGGGGGGTGGGGTGGTGGTTATTAAGGAGGGCACGTGTGGTAATGAGCACTGGGTGTTATATGCAACTAATGAATCGTTGAACACTACATCAAATACTGATGATGTACTACATGTTGGCTAACTGAACATAATAAAAAAAAAAAAGAAATCACTTCTCTAAATCCTTCCAAGGTCCTTTTCAACTAGAAAATCCTCCCATTTTAAGCTTTTCAATCATGTAGTTTAACTTTCTGTCCCATTTGACCTCTTTTTAATAGCATCTGTGACAGTTATCAAGCCTCTGTGTTAACGAAGTAGCAGTGAAGAGCTCAAGAAATGTTTCCTATGCACAAGTAAAAAAAGAGAGTTTAAGCCAAAGATCAAGTAAAGATAGAGTTTAAGCAAAGAGCAGAAAGAATGCAAAATCAAAGGCAGAGTTTAAGAGTGGAGAGAAAAAAAAACTAGACATAGAAGGGGACAGCATCTGGAGACAGATACAATTCCAAACCTGAGACAACAGAATTAAGCACTGTCATCTAAGGAAGGCCTGGAAAGGCTCGAGGCTGAGAATGAACTTCAAACCACATTATTTTCATTCTTCAGTGAAAATTTCCCAAGATCTTTACAGAGGTGAATGACTGGAAGGGCCAAAGATTTTTTTAAAAGTTAACTAGACATGTAAGAGTTCATGTGTGTGTAGGGAGCAGGAGGAAAATAACAGTATGCAGAAAGAGTCAGGAGAAGGAAGTAGATGGCTGAACTGCAACTTATACTTTTTCGGTGTCATTTTAAGATCAACCAGTTAATTGTACTCATATGCTTACCACAGAGCCTGGAAAGTACTCAACAAAATCATTAGATGATAAATGGGGAGAAAAAGAGCTTTCAGCATTGAACTTCTCAGTATTACCATTCTGAACTCCTACAAAGGGAATACGCAGTGGTCTCTCCTTATTCATATGCGTACTTCCCATCCATCATCCAAACATCTCAGTGATTGCCTCTTTACCAAAATCATGACAGGCATCTTTCCCTGACAGGCTACACTTCTGAAATGTAAAGTTATTCTTTCTTTTCTTAGCTGTTTCTAACTTCACTGATCAGATATTTTATTGGAGGAAGCATTCTAACAGTTTATATAAGACTACTCAGAATGAAAATGAAACTCACAAGTCCATGGTGACCAGATATTTTTTTCAAACTTTTCTACAGATATGCTCATGTGAATAACTATCAGCCCTCTGTCTAGCACAGCGACCCAACATGATAATTCCACCTTCGAGTTCGTTCAAAATTCCAGAATGGCTATCTTAGGCGCTTATGTATATGGAGCCTATGACTTTGGGAAATATCTCTGGGCTAACTTCTTTTTTCTGGGTATCCAAAGACCTAACCAGGGTAAACAAGTCACAAGCAGATTTAAAGAGAGATGATAAAAGTAAACATCCTCAGTTATTTATATTACATGACTATAATGTCAATTGCATTAAAAAAATGATGTCCCTACAATTTAGCTTGTTACAGACCCATGAAAAATTACCTTTTTCCTGAGAAAGCTTTTCCTCCTGCCGTTGGTGGTGAGGTTTGTAAGGTGCTGCCCCCTGACTAAGTTCTTCGGCCACAAAACCATCCAGAAAAGATAAAGAAGCATCTACCTGTATTAAAGTGAAGCAAAAATTAGAAATTAAAAAAATTTACCCTAAACAGTAAACTGTATACTCACATAACTAATTTTAATCCATATGTCCCAAAAATAATTTTTAAGGGTAAATTCTAAAAGTGCTACCAAGTGCTACCAAACTCTCTACCTTTCTAAAATATCTATATTCACAGTTAGCTAAGAATGTAACAAAGTAAGTCATCTGTAGTTGTGATCAATTTCACTGCACTGCAGAATAAACTGAACATCCAATATGTTAGAGAATCATATGTTAGGTGCTATGACTGACACAAAGACAGTTCCCACCCTCATGAGAATTGTAACCTAGTCTACGGCCATACCACCCTGAACATGCCCGATCTCATCTGATCTCGGAAGCTAAACAGGGTCGGGCCTGGTTAGTACTTGGATGGGAGAATTGTAACTTACTAGAGAAGAGACACCTACACCAGGAGCTACAGGTGCATTAGTTTGCTGCTGGGGGCTAACAATAAAGTGTTGGCAAGGCTAGTTCCTTCTGGAGACTCCAAGGGAGAGTAAGTTCCTTATCTCTTTCAGTTTCTGAAGGTGCCACCATTCCTTGGCTTGTGGCCACATCATTCCAATCTCTGCTTCTATTGTTAGTTGGCTTTCTCCTCTCTCTTTCCTCACTTTTATAAGAACTCTTGTGATCATGCTTTCTGGACAATCCAAGATAATCTCATCACAAAATCCTTAACTTAATCACATCTACAAAGTCCTTGTTACCATTTAAGGTTCCAGGGATGAAGGTGTGTACACCGTGGGGAGGCCATTATTCCGACTCCCAGAGTGCCTTTGATTTAACCATCCTGTTCTCTTCTACCTGAAAATGCTTTTTCACAAATCTATGGAAAATTACCTAATTTCAGCAGGAATAGAAAGGTACGAGAGAATGATTAAGTGAAAAGAAATGAGATGAAGAAAGAGTAAGGGGAAAAGGAGAAAAGAAAAAGTGAGCAAAGAGTGAGATCTATACAAAAGGATATGGCAGCGGTAGCTTCAGAAGCCACAGGTTTGCTTCTCCTGCTTTAGCCAAGTGTACGGTAACAACTCAGATAATTAGAAGGGCAGGTGAATCTCTAACAGTTAAGCGGCAAGTCACACTCTGAATCTGGAAAGGTTTAGTTTCAATAAGATTCTTACACAATGAAGCTATGTCATCATCACTATCTTCTACTGGAGGAAAGAGGAAACAGGTTACTTCCTAGTTTAATACTGTGTGTAGCGTATATATTCACCATTTCAATGAATGGCTCTGGAATGCCTACCAAACATGAAAAAGGCCTCTGCCCTTGAGGAGCTATCTGAAAGAACCAATGAACAAAGGTTCAAAATGAATACAAGCCATGAAAATCTGAGTCAAAATTAGTGGGAATGCTACCCCTCCTCTCCTCTTTCTCAACTATAGGACACCTGACAAATAAAAATTTGTACAAATCTGGCTTCCTTTTGGCAACTTCCTAATTTATGCCAGTCTAGGGGAGAGACCAGTATACACTCAGAGGGTGAGTAGTAACTGAGCCCATTAGGTTAAAAAGGGTGGCAGCTGAAAGTGAGGTGGGAGAAGGAAAGGTGGGTGATCAGGTTCCAAAGTGGGAAAGAACTTAAGATACTAGGTGGACAAAATGCAACAGAGAACTATTTTTTACATTCTCAAAGAAAACACAGTAATAATTAAACAACATATTAGAAAAATTCAAAGGAAACTAAAAACGTATGTTAAAAGCGATTGTCACTGGATATAAATGCCTTCATTGCAGTTCTCCAGAAGATATACTCCTCTAGTCCCAACTATTCAGGATCACTACTCACCTGAAGCTCTCAAATTCTCTGTCATACTAATGTGAGAAAAACTCCAACCTTCATTTTCAGTGTTACGGAAATTGTATTTTGATATACTCCAGATACCTCACACATGCAAGAATTATTCTGTTTACAGACAATGCAATTTTTACGAAGCTAAAATACAGATGCCTTACCACCATGTCTTCACAGCTCTTATCAACTGGAAGCAAGCTCTTCATAAGTTCCACATTCTCACGTAAGTGTTTTAATTCAAATGCATGCTGTCTCATACAAGTATCCAAAGATATGGTGAATTCCTGGATTAATCTCTCGACTATGTTAGAAGAGTGTGCTTGGGATGTCAACTTGGTAACAGCAGCGATTAACCAGGCTTTTGTTTCTGAAGAAACCGAGGCATTCATAAGTAACTTGTAGAGCTTGGTTAGAACTTCCTCTGGTGTGTCCTTATCTAAGAGGTAGTAATACTCCCCTAACACCTATGAGTAAAACAAAGAGATGTTTATGTAGAAATATAAAGTTACAGAGCAAATTGTACTCAGAGATCCAAACAAAGTAGCTACTGCTGGAGTCAATTTACTCTAGATTAAACATATTCTCGTGGCGAATTATTAGATAAGGATAAAATTACACATTTTAGATTCAAAATTATATAAGAATTGGAAGTCAATACAAAAAGGTTTCCACATCTTTATCATTAACAATATATAAAGCAGTATACCTTTACAAGTTCACTTTCTTCTGATTTTCAGGTTTGGTTATTGCTTTTTACAGGCATGTCCACATTCTGTTACTTATTTTGCAATAAGCACTTAAACCAGGGGTCCTCACATGCTAATATGCATGAGAGTCACCTGAGGTATTTCATAAAAATACAGATTTCTAGGTTCTACCCCCAGATATTCTGAGTTAGTATGTCTGTGGTGGGGATCTACAATACACATTTTGAACCAGCATCAGCTGATTCTGATATAGATGATCCACAGAAGAAACTCTGAGGAACACTGATTTATGTTACATATCTTTTTTCTTACATCTAACTTATTTAGGTGATTATTTATAATCACCTAAATAAATAATCCTACTGGCCTAAGAATCATAAACTGATAATTCATAGAGTGTGAGATCTTTCCTAAGTGCTACTTATGGAGTATTTTCATGTCTTTGGTGTAACATTGGCATCAGCAGGAAAAAAAAAAAACAACAGGCAGGTGAGGTGACAGGGAAGGAAAAATTTATAGCTGGTAACAAGAACAGGAGGAAAAATAAATAGAACTAAATAAGTTCAATCTTTAAAGTAGCAAGATAATTTTTTGCGTGGTAATCTAAATCTAAAAGCCAGTAATCTAAATCCCAGTTCAAAAATTAATGGGAAGATGAAGTAGATGCATTTTCCCCTATTCTTCCCAATAAGTACACCTAAAAACCCTTGATGTTATATATAAAGCATACATAAAAAGACACCAGCAGGGCGCATGGGTGGCTCAGTCATTAAGCATCTGCCTTCGGCTCACGTCATGGTCCCAGGGTCCTGGGATCCAGCCCCGCATCGGGCTCCCTGCTCCGTGGGAAGCCTGTTCTCCCTCTCCCACTCCCCCTGCATGTGTTCCTTTTCTCACTGTGTCTCTCTCTGTCAAAAAAATAAATAAATAAAATCTAAAAAAAAAAAGACACCGATACGTGGAGAAAAGAAGGCTGACTGCTAAGGACGCTGGGATAGTACAGTGGGTTATCTGCTACCTCATAAACCCCAGACTGGGTTCTGGTAGGCCAGCAACCTGGAAACACCAATGGGCGCAGACAAACTGGCCTCAAGAAAAGCCTGCCCTCTAGCCAAAGAGCCAAGAGGCCAGAAAACTTTCAGACAATAACCCTTCTACTCCAGTCAAGCACTACACAGAAAAAAACCATAGACCCACCCACACAGCAAAGGCAGAGAGCCAAGACTTCCACCCCTACAAAGCTGTAAGAGGCACCCCCTTTCCCTCACAAGGGTGGTGACAGAGAAGACCAGGCGGGGAGCCAAGACTTTCATCCCCACCAAGCTGTAGAGAGGACCACTCCTCCACAGTGTCCATGAAGACTACATATGAAGCCACCTCACCTCTACCCAGGTACAAAGAGGGACCCCTCCCCACCTCCGCTAGGGTGGTGTCAACAGAAGCCTAGTGGAGAGTCAGGACTTTCACCACTGCTCAGCCATAGCAAGATGACCCCTTCACAGTGTCAGTGGAGGCCACATAGTTAGAGATCTCAACACCTGTGTCACAAGACCATCACCGAGAGAATCTAATCAACATTTATTGAACACACCATCCAACAACAGCAGAATACCCATTCTTTTCAAGCACCCACAGAACATACAGTAAGATGTAACTTGGGCCATAAAACAAACCTCAACAAACTTAACAGAACTGAATTCATTGAGTATTTTCTCTGACAACAATGGCATCAAACTAGAAATCAGTAACAGGAAATTTTCCAAACACTTAAAAATTAAACAACACTCTTCTATATCATTTTTCCAGAACATGGAAGAGGAAAGAGCATTCCTGACTTCAGACCAAAACCAAACCAAGAGAGTAGAAAAAAAAATCTCATGAACAGAGATGTAAAAATTCTTAACAAGGTCTCAAGAAATCTACAAAAAAAAAAAAAAAATCCTAGATTAGTGAGTTCAGCAAGGTTGCAAAGATTGCAAAGCAAGATTGCAAAGACAAGATCAAAATCCAAAAATCTATTGTACTTGAATAAACTAGCAACAAACATGTGGGAACCAAAGTTAAAAATACAACTTATTTACTACTGCTCTAAATAAAATGAAATGCTTAAGCATAAATCTAACAAAACTTGTACAGAATCTGTATGTTATAGAAAGAAATAAAAGCACTATAAATATACAGTGACATGGAGAAAAAAAAGAAATGGCTGCCAATACAATAACCCATTTAGGCAAGGATTACCAGTACTAAAACCATTGGTGAAACGCAGTTGAGGAAAAGATGTTCATGCATAGCCACATAGAATCACCTTACAGATTAGCTATAAATGTCCAAGAGAAAGAGCACCTTTACAATGGAGCGATCAAAAATTCATCATCTTAACCAAACAATGAAACTTAAAATCACCAGTGACTATAGGAATTGATACTATATGCGTCCTGATGACGCAGTGGAAAGTATATATTGTTGATGTAGTATTCTTACTAAAAATGTTTAACCAGGGGCACCTGGGTGGCTCAGTTGTTAAGCGTCTGCCTTCGGCTCAGGTCATGATCCCAGGGTCCTGGGATCGAACCCCACATCGGGCTCCCTGATCGGTGGGAAGCCTGCTTCTCCCTCTCCCACTCCCCCTGCTTGTGTTCCCTCTCTCACTGTGTCTCTGTCAAATAAATAAATAAAATCTTTAAAAAAAAAAAAAATGTTTAACCAAACCAGAAATAATGAGGCAAATTCAGAATGCTGGATATTCTGTAAGTCAACAGTATTCATCCAAAAAAATCAGTCATGAAAACAAAAAGAAACTGAGGGTCAGTATAAAATAAAAGAGGCTAAAAAGACAACCAAATGCAGTTTGTGAACCCTGACTGGATCCAGGATTAGGAATAGTAGAAAAAAACCATAAGAGACCTTTTTTTGACAAATGGATAAATGTGAACACGGACTATATAGTAAGTGATATTAATGGATTAATGTTACATTTCTTATTACCAATGCAATAATGGTTCTATGACAGGACAATGTCATTCTTAGAAGATTCATGTTGAATTTTTTATGGAGTGTCATAATGTCTGCAACTCTATTGTAAATGACTCAGCAAAACAAACTGTATTTAGGTAGATCTACATATAGATACAGATACAGTAAAGCAAAGGTGGTTAAAAATATTAACTGGGAATACAGATGAAAAGTATAGAGGTATTTATTATACTAGTCTTTCAACTTTCCTGTAGTTGAGAAAAATAAATAAAAGTCTGGGTAAAATTTAAGTTAACATGCTAACATTTGGCCAAAGTATAAAATATTAAAATATGTATATCCTATGATCCAGTAGTTGTACTTCACCAAGTCTCCCCCTAAAGAAACTCACCCATATGCACACCAAAGAATACACAGAGGTGATGGTATGCGTGCAATTACCTATGATTATATTACATAAAATGTGACCTTCTTCTTACAAAGAGATGATCTCCTTTGCTGGCTTTGATGAAGCAAGGAGGCATGTAGGGAGGCCCACATGCAAGAAACAGAAGGCAGCTCTAGGAGCTAAGAGTAGCCTACAGTCAACAGTCTGGATCTCAAACCCTCAGTCCTACACCTGCAAGAAATTGATTTCTTCCAACGACCACATGAGCTTGGAAGTGGATCCTTCACCAGTCAAGATTCAGATGAGACAGCAGCCCCAGCCAACACCCAGACTGCAACTCTGAGAGTCCCTAAGCAGAGCACCCAGCTAAGCCATGTCTGGACTTCTGACCCACAGAAACTGTGAGACAATAAATTTCTGTTGTTTTAAGCACTAAGTTTGTGGTAACATACAGCAACAGAAAACTAATATAACACAGATGCATGGTGTTCACATATTCTAACATTCACACAGAAAACACAACAAATGTATTGTAGACACAAACAGATATCTAACCAACTATCAATACTTAAAAGACCAGATCAGTGAGATGGCAGGGAGAATGAACAGACAAGTGGATAGTTAAGTGACAGAAACTAGCCACTGGGAAAGAAAATTGACAGCTGGAGTCAGCATGCTGAGTAGAACTGAATGACTTCTGAAGGAAATACATTGTTAGTATTTGGTTTTATAAAAAATGTTATAAATACTTATGATCTAATGTACTTCGCTTACCCAACTCATAACTTGAAGAAATTTCTGTGGATAGAACACATTTTCCACATCTAGTAAAGTGAGATAAGACTGAACTGCATAAAGCCTTAATTGCTGGTCTTCTGTTTCATCATCAAAACCTACAAAGAAATTGATACATCATCTTAACTTCCACTAAATTCTCTAAGAAAACATTTAATTTTTGGATCTCTATTTTACAGAATGCAGTAATTTACTAACCTTCCGCAAGCAGTCTCATAAAGTTATTGGGAATATCAGGATGCATGACATCTCCTCCCACTGAAAACACAGCATTCATTGTCTGAATAAACCATGCATTATCAGGGGCATATGTGTCCACAGTGTTAAGAACAAGTACACTTCCAAATGCCACTTCTTAAAATTATCTTTTCTGCATCAACCTTTTATTAAAGAATAACCCCCAACCCATCCTACTTTGTCATTTTTGCTTTTAACCTCTGCCAATAAATTGTTCTATATGCCAGTTTTATGTAAAATAGGTGCTCAATAAAAGCTTATTTAATAAACTTAATAAACTAAGTTCATGTTGCTTCATCTAGCACTATTCTTTGTATATAACTAAGCATCCAATAAATAAGTGTGAAATAATTTAAAGAAATGTTCCAGCTGACTAACAAATAATGGAAAATGATCTACACTTCAAAGAGGCTAAATGTGGTGTGTCTACCTGAACAAGCTGTTTAACCTCTTTCTAATCTGTTCCGCTTCAGTCTAAAATTCTATCATTCTGCTGGCTAGAGCTACAGCACTGGCTAAGACAAAACTATACTTAGGCAATTTCCAAGACAAGTGGATTAACACTGTGCATTTACTCTTTCTTAGATTTAAATAACAGACATCTTAAAAAGAATGGAATCTCCTTGTGACCTTCAAAGTTACTCTGACTTTTAAAAAGCAAATGTGAAGAAAGGTGACATGTGAATGGAGTTCCCAACTACCTTACTGTGACAATTTCCAGTATAAACAACAGTGCAGAGGATAAATTTTAGCATGCTGATCCCTAATCCCAAGGTCCCCCTGCAAAACAAGAACTTTTACCAGAAAAGAAACTAAGTATGAAGTAAAGTCAAAGATAAGGTGGCACTGGGTCGCCTGAGTGGCTCAGTCAGTTAAGCGTCTGCCTTTGCCTCAAGTCATGATCCCAGGGTCCTGGGATCAAGCCCCACATCAGGCTCCCTACTCAGCAGTGAGTCTGCTTCTCCCTCTCTAAAGGTATTCATGACTCATGGTCTAAACAAAGGATATTTCTCAGCAAGCTCAGCTATTTTGCCAACCAAATTGACAATAATATATTCTTCTTTGCTCTGATGTAAATATTCAAGCATTTTCTGGACAATCACTGTTATATTCTGTGCATTAGTAATTCTGTAAAGAAGCTCCAGAGTCTATTTAAGAAAGAGAAATAAAAACAGAATTATAAAACTATGCATGATAACTCCAATAAATTCAGCAATATACAGGTTTATAATAGAATTGATTCTCCCACTTTTGCATAGATCAACTGGGCAGTCGGTTCACAGGTGCTGAAGAAATGCACATTTTAACTGAAACAGAACTTAAGAAAGGTAGAACCAACTTAGTGTCAAAAAAATTAATTATGATCAATTTCAAAGTCTAAAAGCCTTCTACTGATCTCAATAAGTATAATCTGACTACTTCTACATAAGAGGCCATGTAAAGACTAAAAAGTTAAAAGGCATATAACCTATAAAAAATAGAACAGCTTCTTAAACCTGTATTACTTAGGCCTGTATGTGCACGTATATACACACACATTACATACACACATAAAAACTCAGTCTTGCAAACTATATTTTCCACACTACCCAAACAATAGAAAACAGCCCTTGAGTGGGTTTGTCAGCTGAGGGCAAATGGCCTCTAACTGACAGACAAAGTTTGGTGGCTCAAGTGCTTCAAAGCCTTAGCAAGGCCTATGTTCAGAATCTCAGGCAGCAAGGAAAAACCATGTTATAGCCACCTTCTCAGTGCTCAGGAATATACCTCTTGCTTCTTCAAGTAAGATGAAGGAAGACCAGTACCACAGTAAGCTCCCATTTGGCTGGGCTTTCTGAGGCCCTACATTAAGGTTCTAAAAATATTATAACTCCCAGAAATCAATATGAGACCAAGGGCAGTACTGAGAAGGTATCATTTACTGGTATTTTAGGATCAACAACATTAGCTGCAAGAGAATGTCAACATACCCTACTTGTCAAACTTGTCCAAAATACCTTTAGGGCTCTTTATAATTTTGCAATCTTATAGCCAGGATTTCAAGTACAAAAGATAACTGTTTCAGTTAATCTTTGACTCCATTTAAAATCTACAAAAACACAGGTCGCCCTATCAATAGTTTTCAATTTATCTAGCTGTCTCAGACATGTTCCCTGTAGACTCTAAACTATATATTATATATTTTTAGATAATTTACACCCAATTTATTTCCTACTCTAAGACCATATAAGTTAGCATTTCCAGGACTGTATGGGATATGGTATTAGGAACTGCATGGCTAGAGGTCTTTCATACTAGTTCCTTCTTGTCTTCTTTCTCCCTGTAAGAAACAAAGGTAATAAAACCAGGTAAAAGGGAATCCCAGTCCGAAGCAACAGGTCACTCCATACCCAGGGACCAAAGTTCTTGGTATGCAACTACTTACAGAGGTTAGATGTGACAGTGGCATTCAAAGACACAGTACTACAGTGCCTTCTTGGGCACCACTGATACTCAGTATCTTCCCCAAAGAATTTGAACTACTTTTCTCACTATAGGTAATAGACAAACAGATCAGACTTGATCATTTTAAACAGATGAGACATGATAACTTTATTTTCCCTTTGACCCTCATTTTTAAATGAGAGCCCCCAAATTAAATATAGCAATAAGAAAACTGTACCTAAGTCAACTCTGTTCAATTTAGTAGCCAATCACACAAAGAAAATGCATGCTCTCTATCTGTTCAAAGTGGAAGAGCCATACAGTTATTAGTTATTGTCCTTTGGTGCCGTACCATTTTTCTATGATGCCTACACATAGAAATTAGTGTATCTGTAAACTTCCCAGATTCATTTGAGGCAGGTAACAATTTTCAAAAGATTAAAAATATGAATGCAAGAAGAAAAAATATGGGGCACCTGGGTGGCTCAGTTAAGCATCCAACTCTGGATTTCGGCTCAGGTCATGATCTCAGGGTCATGAGATCAAGCCCTGCCTCAGGCTCTGTGCTGAGTGTGGAACCTGCTTAAGATTCTCTCCCTCCCCCTCCCTCTGCCCCTCACTCTCTGCTCTCTCTCAAAAAACAAAAACAAAAAAACCCATATATATATATATATATATGTATATATATATATATATGTCAATTTCTCAAAAATATTTTTATTTCATAAATAGCACCTTCTAAAATTCAAAATGTATAATCTTATCTTTTAAAATTACAATTGCTTGGGCGCCTGGGTGGCTCAGTTGGTTAAGCGACTGCCTTCGGCTCAGGTCATGATCCTGGAGTCCCGGGATCGAGTCCCGCATCGGGCTCCCTGCTCGGCAGGGAGTCTGCTTCTCCCTCTGACCCTCCCCTCTCTCCTGCTCTCTCTCTCTCTCATTCTCTGTCTCAAATAAATAAATAAAATCTTTAAAAAAAAAAAATAAATAAAAAAAAATAAAATAAAATTACAATTGCTTAATGAAACAGTTTTCTTTCAATAAATATTTTTAACTCATTGCTTTTAAGTAATTTAGATGTTTAATAAATTATCTTTACTATTTTTAAAATCAAAAATAAAAATATCTACTCAACTAGGTCCCATATACCATCTTAAATGAAGGCACAGAATGATTTCTTTAATGAAAATTAACATAAATACTTATATAGACACTCAAGTGGACACTGAAGCTATTTTACAAAAGGAAAAAGTTGAAAAAAAATTAAGTAAATTATACCCCTTTCCTTCCAAGCAGCTCAAATCATTTTGGGGATGTCTTTATTAATTCTTTCAATATTCCTACATATTTAATAGAGAAAACATTAGCCCACTTTACAGATGTTAACGAGAATATGAAAAAATATTAATAGTCATAAATTACACCTTAAGTTGCATTACAGAAAGACCTGGAAATAGGATTCAGTTTTCCTCTTGAACCAAAAAGATATTAATGAGTCCATACAGGTAACTGAACCTAACTCCTCCAACTCATAGTTTAAATCCATTTGTGAGGATACTGACACAAGGACTTTTTAGAAAGAATAAAATATACTCAAAAGTTAAAATACACTGTGTGTACACACACACACACACAACACGCCCACTACTTGATTTTCTCCATAATACCAAAAAAAAGTTTAAAAGTTCTAACACTTTGCATATACTATTCAAAATACTAGTTTACCTCTCTTTTAATAATGGGATCAGGATGGTCTAAGCATTCAATTATTGTCATCTGGTGCTGAAGAGCCAGAGTGGGATCCTGTTGTATAACATAGGTAAGAGCCTTCAGTCCTAGAAACAAAGATTACATTATTCAGTTGACTGAAAACAAATACCCAGCAAATTTCAAGAGCTCTCTTTGTAATTTCTGTCAAAATTATCTAATCATTTTGGGGCACCTGGGTGGCTCAGTCATGATCTCAGGGTCATAAGATCGAGCCCTGTGTTGGGCTCCACCCTCAGCAAGGAGTCTGCTTGAGATTCTCTCTTCCTCTCCCTCTCTTCTCTGCCCCACCCATTCATGGGTGCATGCGAGCGTCTCTCTCTCTCTCAAATAAATAAATAAATAAAATCTTTTTTAAAAATTATCTAATCATCTTACCTAAATACTTGAGATTTATTTTAGGTGACAGAACAAATTTTCCAATGCACTTGGCAGCCTTCTCAAGTAATTCTGATTTAGGATAAATAGAATAAACTGTATGGACACATTCAAACAGAATAGCTAGAGAAAGAAAATACAAAATATCAGGGATCATGTTTAGGCATAATAAAAAACATACCTGTATAGAACTCACAACAAAACAAACTAATTAAAAGGTCAGTTTTAGTAAAAAATTTTATTTATGAAAAATTTTCAAAGTTGGGAACTTTGTTGTTTTCAGGCTTAAACAGTAATTAGGATTATGTTACCACAGCACAATCTAAAGAGAATTATTTATATAAATAGATAAAAATGATGAATTCATTCATGCAACAAGTATTTACTGAACACCTCCTATTGTTGTAATAGTATGGATACAGCAGTGGTTAAAAAAAAAAAAAAAGACAAAAAACCCCTGTCCTTAATGATGCTCCATTTTCTGTTGTAACTGACATGGTTTCCTTTACAGATTCCTTCCATTCAGAACTTTCCTGCTATCAAATTGTGTTAGTACAAAAGCTTCTCATTACTCATCTAAAATCTTAACTTATTTAGATGCTTATAAGATTTCTGGAAAGCTAGTACAGGTAAAATTAATAGTTCAAAAATTGCATTTATTAGTCAACTTAGGCATAAATGAGCTGAAAAATAATTTAACAGGTTTTTAAAATTATTTTTCCACCAGAGCTAAGTCCCTTTATGCCTCAACTCTACAAAAATCTAAGAGTAAGTCTACAAAATGAAATAGAAGCCTCCCTGCTGCCTCCCCTCTACAATAGTTTCAAAAAAGTGCTTCTGAAGATTTCTAAACATAAAAACACAATGTGAAGTTTTGTTTTCTCTTCCAGAGCAACCCAGGTCCTAACCAAAATATCATCAAGTAAAAATGACCAAATTAAAAATTAATAACATTCTACCATTTGTGATACTGTGGTTTTATCATATGTATTTTGGATAGGGTTATGCACAAAATTTGAAGTTCCACTGATCCCGTATCCTTCAGATTAGACTTTACTTTCATATGAAGTAAGTCTCTATTGACCCCACTCTGGCAGGGAGATGTGGGTACCACCCAGTGGGTGTGGAAGCCCAGGTTCTCCACTCTGCCTCCTTGTTTCCTTCTGGATAGGGGATGGGAACATCCGCTGATACTATCCTCCTGGGAAAGGAAGGGGCATTTCATTAGTGCTCCCTACATGGCCTCCACTGACACTGCTAGGTGGCCTGAGTATCGCTGACCAGTGGTGAAGGCTCCGACTCTCCACCAGCTTCCTCTAACACCACCCCAGCAAAGAGGGGAGAGGTACTTCGTTAACCCCCTATCCCTTAATATGTGAAATCCAGGCTTCCCACATCATCTCCACTGACAGTGCACCTGGCAGGGGTGAAATTCTGGCTCTCCTCTTGGGATTCTCCACCACAAGTCCAGTGGAGGGCTAAGAAGCTGGTTACACCTCGTGACGTGGAATTCTTGGCTTCCCACTCAGTCTTTTCTGCCATGACATAATTTGCTGTGTGTGATGCTTGGCTGGAATAGAGAAGCTACTGCTATCTTGCTATTTTGCCCTTTTCTTGTCAGTCCTTTGGCTAGGACAACAGGCTTTTTTCTTGGGGCATTTTTGTCTGTGCCTGTCAACATTTCCAGGTTGCTGGCTCTCCAGTACCCAGTCTGGGAACTATGAGGCAAAAAGAAAACCCAGGGTACTCACCATGGTGGTGTTCCTTACATCCCAAGGTCCCTAACCAGTTTACCTTCATTTCTCCACCTTTCAGAGTCATATGCTAATTTGACATATAATATCCACTAAGTAGGAAAAACAGGGAAATGCACTTCTCCTTTTGATGGTTCTGTTCCTTGTACTCCATTTTATATAATTCTCCCAATTTATTGAATAGCTTACTAAAAATGTTACTCTCATCTTATCAGTACCCTGCCTAAAAAACTTTCATACCTCTGGATTTATACAGTATCAAGTCCAAACTCTTTTGGCTCTCACAAGAGGACCTCTGCAATATGGCCTTTCCACTGCTCCCACTATGAATGGTCCATGCAGGCTGCTGGTAAGTCAATATTCTCTGAAACAGTTTTAAACATCCCCACTTCTGCACTTTCTCTCATGTTCCCTCTGCCTAGACCCCCTAGACCTCCCTTCTGGCTATCTGAATCCTACCTACCTTTCAGGGCCTCATTACATCAATAAATCCTTATGTGTGTCCTCAGGCCCACAGTGATCTCTACCACCTCTGGACTCCTGTAATATTTATTCCCTGCACCACCCCTTAGCATTCTACCTTATACTGGTATTATGCTTTCATAAATAAGCTATTTCTCCCATTATATTGTAAATTCCTTGAAGACAAAGATTGTATTTTACACTTCTTCGTATGCTCTATATCACTTTGTACAATGCCTGGTACATAACAGTAGTCAATAAATGTCTTTGATGTGATTTATGTCTTGATTTAACTTTAAGGTAAGTTGTAATAATGGAGCTGTCATAAAAATATGGTTTAGAAGGTATAAAGACTAAAATTCAATCAGACAACTGATAAAAGTAATCTTCTTTTCTTTTAATCCAATTAAAACATATTACTCATTGATTGAACTAGTGCCAGATACTGGGATAGACACAGTCTCTTCCCTTATGAAGTTCATAATTTAAAATTCACATTCTTAAGCAAAAAAATATTTATGTTAGCACTACTAGATAACAGTCTAGTTATCTATAATAACTGTAAGTTATAAACCATATCAATACAAAAAGGGGGGGGACCCTAACAATGGAAAGTTTAATAAAGGAAATAAATAAAACAAAAGAAACTATAAGGTTTCCATGGCAAGGTGAACACTGGACTGACAGCCTACAAAGAAACAAACTGTTGGTGTTGGTCCCTGAGTATCGCTGGACTCTAGTGGAGATACCCTAGTGGAGAACATTAAAAAATATTTCCTCAGGTATACAGCATTCTCCAAATCAAAGGAACGGGTAACAGTGGCTATCTCCAAGAATGGGAATTGGGTGGTCGGTGGTAAGGGTCAAAGGGACACTTACTGTTCACTGTATACCTTTGTGTACCTTTTGAATTTTGAACCATGTGCATATATTACCTATTCAAAAAAATAAAATTAAAGCTGAAATGTCAATTACCAAAAAAAAACAAAAACAAAAACTTTCTGTAAGAAAAAGAAAAGCAAATCCTTAATTGATTCTAAACAGAATTCCTTGAGAGCCTTTTAAACTCTTATCCTACATGCTCATTATATCTCAAACAAAACTTTTTACTTGGCTGCCTACAAAGACTCTGAGACTTCTTTGGAGCTTCTGACAGTTCCTAGCCAAACCACCTTGCCAGTAAGGATCATCCTTACCTCTGGCCTGACTCTTCTCATTAGACAGTAGGATCCTAGATAATATCAACTGATCATTATGTTATACACTCATAAGGGCAGGGACTGTGTCTACCTCATTTTCCTTTAATCTCCCAGACTCATCATGGAAAAATAAATCAATCAACTCTTTCCTCAATCTGTACCTAGTTTACAAAACAAGTTTTTGTTCTGTAAGCCTTCAATAAATGCTGATTGAACAAGTGAATAAACCACTTTTATTGCCTTAATTACCATTTATTCATGCAAAGCATAAATCTATCCTTCAAAATTTACCATCTCAATTCACTATCATATATATTATCATTCTCGTACTAGTCTTACACATGCAATCCTTTCTCCTTATTCCTATTCCATCTTTGTCAAGCATTTTTCTTACAGGTAAACTAGTGCAATTTCTGCCCTCTAGTCCGCCCTACGTTTCTATAATCAATGTCCTTAAAGATTCAGTTTACCACTGTCTAAAAGAACAATGGTCTTCCTCCCCTACTTCACAGTATTTTACTAGATTAAGAAATGACTTCTCATTTGAGTTAACCTCTCAGTATCTCCTTACTGCTCTTCTCCAGTACATGCAAAATTCAAACTGTTTTACTTTGCTTCTGAGTATTTCCAAATACCCCAATTTCTTTACTGAGCTTTTTCAAACTAATCAATAAAGAACTAATAGTTCCTCCCCCTGGCTATTAAGATTGGAAGTTTTTGGGTTACTTTCCTAAGTCCTCCACCCCCAAATTACTCATCTCATATCACTAAATTACTTTATAAAATTGTATGCAACATATAGCCACTGCCTATATATTTATTATTCCATACATATATATGCTATATATCTTTGTCTGTAGTCTACTCTTCCTTCAGTTGTCTTCTTAAATATCACTTTTTCAGAAAAACCTTCCGTGTTCTTTCTCTTACTTAAGGCTAGCTGCTCTTTCTCCCACAGCACCCTATAATTCTCCTTTGTAACATTTACACCACCTGACCCTTTCCATCT
This sequence comes from Neomonachus schauinslandi, assembly GCF_002201575.2. Lineage (NCBI taxonomy): Eukaryota > Metazoa > Chordata > Mammalia > Carnivora > Phocidae > Neomonachus > Neomonachus schauinslandi. The sequence goes on along the minus strand of NC_058411.1, from coordinate 90,736,946 downwards.
AGTCTGTGAGATCAATGGGAATACTGTTTTATTCACAACTGTACTCCAAGCACCTTGCACAGGGACCTGACAAAAAACGGAAATTTAAGAAATGTTTGATGACTAGTTGACTGATTTATTTAAGAACTGTCTTCCTAAGTATGGAACAGATCTACTGTGTTAACCTTCACAGTCAATTAGATGCTTAGTGAATACTTTCAATATAAAAACAATTCTCTTTAAAATATTTAGAAAAGAGAGAGATAATTTTAATAATGAATTTAGGTCAACATTTAAAACAATGCCATAATTTCAAATTATTTCTATTAGTTATCTAATGCTTGCACTGAAAAATAATAACCCAAAGAACCATCTTAAAAATTAACATATACAATTCTTTTGGAATTTATAGTATTCTAACACACATTTTGTTACAATCCTGAAAAACACTGTTAATCGTTAGAGTAGCATTTACATATGTTACCTACCATATGTGACATTGTGATTTAGCTCGGCTCTTCTTAAGGATTCATCAAGAACATCATACATTAATTCACTTGTCCTGTTTAAAAGATATTTTATTTGCAGTAGAATTATAGTATTATAACTCAATAAAACAGTTTTTCAAACTTCTCTCTCTTTAAAACTGAGGATCTACAGAAAAGAAGTGAAAGAAATTCATTTTATGAAATTATGGGAATTTCACTTCTTCAAGATTCCATTGTTCTTTTTCTTGAGTTTAATTTCCTGCTTTATCAAAGCTGACTAGTCAATGGAGAGATATCCCTAAGTCAATCAACTCTTTCCTCTACCTGTACCTAATCTAAGAATCAGGCTTTTGTTTGGTTGAACATACTACCTTTTATAATTTTATTTATAATAAAATATGCTACCTGTTTCAAGTTACGACAGTAATATCTCACACATCCAGATTATTCCAGAGAGTAACCACATAGTTTTTAAAAAATATTCAAATACTAGTCTTTCTTTAAGCAGCACCAGGTTCTCTGGAAAAAAAATTTTAACTTTCATTTACGTAAAATATAAAGAAATTACATTTTGTGAAATGGGTTTCTATCATACCTATGCCTTTATGGTTACTGATTACATTTACAGTAGCTGGGTTGAGGTAGATACCGTAAGAAAATGCAGTGCTTTGTAGAGCACTCTGCCTCCCAACCTAGAAAAGTCCTCTGCAAGAGGTCAGTGTGAAACTGTGGCTTCTCAACTGGCATTTCTGTCTATGTTTTACAAATTCGAAAAGCACGAACAGAAAAAAGAACTACCATCAACATACAATACACGCAGTAGTCTTGCAGAGAAACTACACTGTAAAACAAAGAGATCAAAATAATGTGAGGCTACACAAATAACACATGATGTTACATCTTTTTCAGAAAACTTCTTTTTTCCAAATATATAGCTATAAAATTTAATTTGAAGTGCATGTGCTTTTATTCTGTCTTGACTAAAGTATAACTATCCAGTGAGAATCCAGAACCATATTCTAAAATCCTTCATTTTATTGCATAAGCACTTTCTCCAGACAATAACCACAAAGCAGACATTACAACCCTCCCCCCGCACCAAATTTGGTAATACTACACCTAGATTACAGTCTAGTTTCTCAATTTTAAAAGCCAATGTTTGCCATAGGAGTCATAATTAACCACATGAAAATGTGGAAACATCTGCAGACATGATCAAGCAACATTAATAACCTAAATCTAAGAATGCTATAAAACACAAGAAAATATTCAAACAACAGACATAAAAGAATATAAATATAAGAAGACTTTTCCATTAAATTAGCTCTTTCATTAAATACATTAGAATCTGTTATAAAATAACATTTTTACTTTGCTACACTGAGCTTAGCATGTCTTAAGAAACACAAGATTTGTGTTAACATAAAATGTCAGAGTTGGGACAAAGGAGAAAATATTCTAATGTTCCACAACATCATAAGAGTTCCACTCTTTGTTTATTTCATTGAGCCTAATTCTATTCAACTGAGCTCTCTGGAGGTAAGCTCTCTCTTTGTACATATTCTTTGTAACTTTGTACGTATTCCCCAAATTCATCCATAAAGGAAAGAAGAAAAATAATGAGTTAATGAATTTAGTAAACAACATACTGTCACTGGATCTTTTTAGACCAGTGAGGTCTGGTTGCATTACTATGAAATTCATGATTTTAAAACAGAATTCCAGGGCGCCTGGGTGGCTCAGTCGTTAAGCGTCTGCCTTCGGCTCAGGTCATGATCCCAGGGTCCTGGGATCAAGCCCCACATCGGGCTCGCTGCTCGGCAGGAAGCCTGCTTCTCCCTCTCCCACTCCCCCTGCTTATGTTCCTGCTCTCGCTATCTCTCTCTCTGTCAAATAAATAAATAAAATCTTAAAAAAACAAAACAAAACAGAATTCCAGTGAACTCCAACTAGAGCTACACAATAGGATAGGCTGGATTATATAAAATAAAATTAGGACAAACATTTGTAATGTGCATATCTACTCCCATCACCTCTAGTTTTTTTACTTAGGTTTCCATCAGGAATTGAGATTCAGAAACCCAGGAAAAAGTACCATAGCAGTACCAGAAGTGATACAGTCCAATTAGCTCTCATTAGGAGCTCGCAGGCACATGGACACTGACATTACACTGACAAGGCATTACTAGGAGCAAGAGCCTAGAAGACAATCCCTTTGTAAAGCACTAAAGAATTAGAAGGTACCCTACTGCAGAGAGAAGAACCATCTTTCATAAAGTCAAAACACTGATTAGCAAATTTTTTTTTTAGCATATATTTTCTTAAGACAGAAACACATCAAGGACTCAAGCCATGGTCCTTGCTCTCAAGGAAACTAAAATCTAGTTGGACTTGCTCTTGAACAGTTCAGGAAAAAATTTTTAAAATATGTGTGCACACATGCACATATATAGAGAGTGAGAAAGAATAATACCACAAATGCAAATAACTGATGTCTCTAGGTAAAGGGTATAAGGAAGCTTCTTGTACTTTCTTGCAACTTTTCTGTAAGTTTGAAAAACTATGGCAAAATAAAAAGTTACAAAAGATATATATAACTGAATAGACACCCGTAAGAAGTTTAATAGAAAGTATTGGCTAAAAGGGTAACTCAGACAAATGAATTAAGACGAAGCACTCACATCCAACCAGAGCAAAAGTCAGCAAACTATAGTCTGCAGGCCTATGCTGGCTAAATGTTTGTTTTGTATGGCTGCAGGATAAGAATGGTTTTTACATTTTTAAATTATTGGGGGGGAAAAAATCAAAAGAATAATATTTCACAACACATGAAGATTATATGAAATTCAAGTTTAACGTCCATAAAAAGTTTTTTTTGGAATACAACAATGTTCATTCATTTATGTAATGTCTATGGCTGCTTTTGAGGTGTACAACAGCAGGCTTGAATGGTTGCAACAGACAACATACAGCCCACAAACCTTAAAATATTTATTGTCTGGCCCTTTACAGAATGTTTCCCAATCCCTACGCTAGAATGATTAAGAAGGCTTCGTGAAAGATATGGAGCCTCAGAAGTCCCTATGAGCAGGACTTAGATAAGCAGAGAGCCAGGATTATCCTAGCAACCTGTTACGTACTTCTTACAGTGGTTTATTTATCATTATTAAGCCAATTAAACATTGGGAGAATATGACTTATGAAACTTCTAGGTGACGGGCTATCAGGGTATCAAGTTTACTTAGAACAGTTTACCTTTGATCATCTTTTCCTAGAAGTCCTAGTATCCTCAAGAGCTGGATTTGTAACCATGGTGCCGGCACACTGTGGTAATTGAAATCTACTGGGAGCTTTCCTCCAACTACTTGCTTCAATATTGTTACAAAACTCCCCGTCAAGTCCTTATATCCAGATGAATTTTCCTATATCCAAAAAACAAAACAAAAAAATGTTCTGTTAATAATAATGTCTTATCTGGGCGCCTGGGTGGCTCAGTTGGTTAAGCGACTGCCTTCGGCTCAGGTCATGATCCTGGAGTCCCGGGATCAAGTCCCGCATCGGGCTCCCTGCTCAGTGGGGGGTCTGCTTCTCCCTCTGACCCTCCCCCCTCTCATGCTCTCTCTATCTCAGTCTCTCTCTCAAATAAATAAATAAAATCTAAAAAAAAATAATAATAATAATAATGTCTTATCAAATATAAAATAGACCTGGTTGAAATGCCATACAGAATCTAACTTAGTATATGTTCACTTAGAAGTTTCATGTGCACATTTAATGAAACAGTACTCTAATCTAATTAGTTTGATTTCTTCCTTGATGAAACTACTCTGGCTACCTGATCCAAAGCTGTATCATCCCCCAAAAAGCTTCCACTAATACCTGTCCCCACACAGTCTTAATCACATTTCATAAATTCTTGTGATTACATCTTATATAGAACTTTTACTAGACAATATCAGCAATTATATCAAAAAGGGAAAAGAACTGGCATACTGAAAAGGGGCAGTGTTATTTCTACTTTTGATGAAAATCAAGGCCTGTTTGCAATCTCCGAAATTTGTTTGCAAAAGACTTCTCACGTAAACAATCTAAATGTGTTCTGGGTGGAAGAGCACAAGGCACAGTCAAGACTACTCAACCATTCAAACCTCCCCCAATCAGTGCATCTGCCTTTTAAAAATTAATTAATCCGGGCGCCTGGGTGGCTCAGTTGGTTGAGCGACTGCCTTCGGCTCAGGTCATGATCCTGGAGTCCCGGGATCGAGTCCCGCATCGGGCTCCCTGCTCGGCGGGGAGTCTGCTTCTCCCTCTCCCACTCCCCGTTTGTGTTCCCTCTCTCACTGTGTCTTTCTCTGTCAAATAAATAAATAAAATCTTTAAAAAAAAAAAAAAAAATTTAAAAAAAAAAAAAAAAAATTAATTAATCCTATAGTATTTAAACATACCTGTGTTTCTGAGTGAGTGTGCTTTGCTTATCTATCTGACTAATCTCTTGGACTGGGGAAATAACATATACATTCTTCAAAGTAAACATCAGATTCTTCACTATAATTTTTATTTCATTATCAAGGGCACATTTTTAGAAGGGAAATAATAGCTCTTTCAAAGTTTAGTAAACATTAGAGGAAAAATAAGATTTAACATTTGACACAGTATAATGTAAGGAGTCAACACTGTAGTCCATATACCTTGCACAACCCCCACTGGCTCTCCTCATTTCTATAAGCTATAAAGTTGTATAAAAGAAAGTCACTGTTTCGGGCACCTAGGTGGCTCAGATGGTTAAGTGATCAGAGAGTCCAAGGATCAGGCCCCACAACAGGCCCCGAGTTGGGCTCCGCACTCAGCAAGGAGTCTGCTTCTCCTTCTCCTTCTGCCCCTCCCCTGCTCGTGCTCTCTCTCTTTCTCTCTCTCTGATATATAAATAAAATATTTTTTCTTTTTTTTTTTTATTAAAGATTTTATTTATTTATTTGACAGAGAGAGAGACACAGCGAGAGAGGGAACACAAGCAGGGGGAGTGGGAGAGGGAGAAGCAGGCTTCCCGCAGATCAGGGAGCCCGATGTGGGGCTCGATCCCAGGACCCTGGGATCATGACCTGAGCCCATAAAAAAATATTTTATTGGGGCACCTGGGTGGCTCAGTCGTTAAGCATCTGCCTTCGGCTCAGGTCATGATCCCAAGGTCCTGGGATTGAGCCCCGCATCGGCTCCTTGCTCCATGGGAAGCCTGCTTCTCCCTCTCCCACTCCCCCTGCTTGTGTTCCCTCTCTCGCTGTGTCTCTCTCTCTGTCAAATAAATAAATAAAATCTTTAAAAATAAATAAATAAATATTATTTTTTTTAAATTTAAAAGAAAGTCACTGCTTGAAAAACCACAAATCTGCAAATTTCAATCTTCTTCTATAGCTACTATTTTTCCATACACCTTTAGTTAACTCAAAAAAACCTAGTCATTTAAAAAAACAGACTAATTCTGTAATGTGCCTACAACTCATGCACAACTTGCAAAAATTACTATTAAAAAGTCAACAGTAAAAACTTGAAATGTTAATTAAGCACTGTACTGAAAAATCTGAGTTTTCTTTTAATTCCATAATTACATTTTTCTAATGGCAACTACTCAATACCTCCTGAAATTTCCAACTTACCTTAATCATCCTAAAGTATATGTGCAAAGAAGCAGCCATGACCCCAACATCTCTGTCACAAAGTGCTTTCCGAAACTTAATGTGAATATGCTGTACTTGATTAGGAGCAATGAGGTGGAATTTATATAACGCCAGAACAGCTTTTCTTCGTATAATCTCCCTAAAGATAAAAAATAAAATCTAAACAAACCATCTGACTTGTCATGCATTTAGTTTGAAAAGACTGTAGATGAGATGATTTTAAAATATCAGCTATTACCTTAATATAAAAAGAAAGAATTATACATTTATTATTTCTTTATTCTAATCCACCAAACTATAAAAAGTGGTTATCTCCAGGAGGTAAGACCTCAAGAGACTAATTGCCCACGTTATAAAAATCTTTAGTTACATAATTTTTGGTAACAAGCACGTATTTATTATTTTTGAAACCAGAACAAACAAGGAAGAAAAACAAACTCCTTAATTCCCTAATTCCACTTTTGAAAATCATCTCTCTAGAAACTGGGAAAAGAATCAACAGTTCTAATCTATAAGAGGTAATTCTGCCTAGTAATATTAAACAGTCTTTTTATTAATATTGAAAATCTCATTAACATTCTACCTTTTAATATTTCTTTTTTTGTACCATGGGCAAGCATATTCCAAATACTTTAGGGAGGCAGGGCAATAGAAAGGGAGACTCACATTAAAAGATGTTACTCTTCCCCTTGCCCAGCTCATGTTTCAAAAATGTCATTACAGTGAAGAAGAAAGTAGGAGCACCTGGGTCTCACTGGGTTGAGTATCTGCTGTCAGCTCAGGTCATGATTATTGGGGTCCTGGGATCGAGCCCTGCATTAGGCTCCCTGTTCAGTGGGGAGTCTGCTACTCCCTCTGCCTCTCCCCCCCCGCCACCCTCTCACTTGTGCTTGCTCTCTCTTTCAAATAAATAAAAACTTAAAAAAAAAAAAACAATGAAGAGGAAAGTATACACTAACCCTACACTTAATTTGTAACAGATAATGTCTAGCACACAAGAAGCAAAAATAACAACCCAAATTCTAATGTAATTTCCAAGGAGGTATATTCCTTGTTATTCTCACTCATGCCTATTTCTAAATATTTCATATTTGCAGGCTATGCTGGCAGTGCTCATAACAGCAGCAAATGTCACAAAAGTGAAACATGTGCTTTTAGGTATTTCTGTTACCTTAAATCACAGAATCTCAAAATTGAGATTATTCAATGCAATCCTCTGTGTTCCAGTCAAGAATACCTTTTATAAGATTCCTAACAAATGTCAAACTTAGCTTCTTCTAAATTCCATTAACAAGCAACTCACTATCTTCCTAGCCAAACTATGCCATGATGGAAAATTATTTTTACAGAGAGAGCAAAAGCAGACTAACACAAGATTTGCCATTAATATTATTAATACTATGGTGGCTGTAAACTACATCTCAGTGTATTGCTATTGAGTGTTAACCAATTTCAGTTCTGAGAGAGAGTAGGTAAATGAAGTAAGATAAAAGAAGGCAAACACTCAACAGGCTCAGGAATCCACAGGCCTAACAAAAGACATCAGGAGACCTGGACAGAGGCTGGCACAGTGAAATCTGAAAGTCAAGTCCAAGTCACATCTTCTTTGTCACATCCACTGGCCTACCTATAGCTCTGACCCATGTTCTTCTGCATGGAGTTAGGTATGGCCATAACAGCAGAAGCAGAGTTTCAAAAAGTCTAACTGGTGGAAGACAGGAGAGGCCAGGTTTTGAAATTAGAGTACATGGGAAGCAATAAGGAAAAAATTCAGTTCTCAGAAGGATTTCATACAAACGCTCAGTATTTGATTACCACAAAAGAGTGGGGATATGGAAAAATTGCATAAAAATAATGCTCTGCTATGATCAGATCAACCTGTAATTATCTAAGAAAAATAGTATTTTCTTTCCAGTAATTAATTGTCTATAGCCATCATTTGTTCTGAACACAGATCTGACATAAATAAAACACTAAAGCAAGTCTGAAAAGCCTATGAAGTTATTCTATAATTCTTAGTAAAAGCTATCATTTTAGCCAGAAGATTCATGGTCCAAAATTTCTGAAAGAATACAAATCATAAGACAACATTTTATAATCTCAGAATACTAAAAATACTAGCTTAAAGAGACATGTAAAATAAATATTGCATGAATAACAAAATTATTAAGAATGTATATATAACTAAAATACTGTAATCACAAAAAAAAAAAAAAAGGAAAAAGTGATTGCAAACTTCTTCCTAGCCCTAAAGGTTATGAAGTTAAGAGCTTGCTTGAAAACAGAAAAAAAATGAAATAAAACAAAACAGGGGCACCTGGGTGGCTCAGTCAGTTAAGTGACTGCCTTCGGCTCAGGTCAGTATCTGGGAGTCCTGGGATCAAGCCCAGCATCGGGTTCCCTGCTCAGTGGAGAGCCTGCTTCTCCCTCTGCCCCTCACCCTGCTTGTGCTTTCTCACTCTCGCTCTCACTCTCTCTCTCTTAAATAAATAAATAAAATCTTTAAAAAAATTAATTGGTGAAAAAGTAAGTCAAGCTGATAAAGAGAATTAATCTTATAAGATTAGCAAAATACTACAAGTTAAGGTTTATCTGGATATATAATGCTATAAAACAGAATTTGAACGCTGCAGTTTTGCTATGAAAGCAACCCCAATACATTGAAGCTCTGCATTCATAGTACTTGAACCACTGCCGGATTTTTTCCATTATTTCACTTTATCCTCAAAACAACTTTGTGAAAACTAACATGCTTCAACCAACCCCATATAGCCAAAGGAAAAACAGGACCACTGCTGGTTAGTGGTAGAACTGGGAGGAAAGCCACGGATTCCTGACACTAAACCTCACTGCCTCTCAATTTAACTTTAGAAATCTGCCTGGCGGGCGCCTGGGTGGCTCAGTTGGTTGGGCGACTGCCTTCGGCTCAGGTCATGATCCTGGAGTCCCGGGATCGAGTCCCGCATCGGGCTCCCTGCTCGGCAGGGAGTCTGCTTCTCCCTCTGACCCTCCTCCCTCTCATGCTCTCTGTCTCTCATTCTCTCTGTCTCAAATAAATAAAAAATCTTTAAAAAAAAAAAAAAAGAAATCTGCCTGGCATTTTCTCAAACCCACATAAAATAAAGGACGATGCTATCAGGGATTTTTTGCATTATATCTGGCACTCAAAGAATAGCCTCCACCCTAATAGCATTAAGTTAAAGTTATAATAAATTTTTTAGTTTGAATTTTTGTTTTGAAATATATAGTATAGCCACATATCCAAAAATAATTTACTTACTTAGAATGTTGAAGTTTATCTTCAATTAATGGAAGAACAGCTGGAATCATTTCTCGAGGGAAAATCTGGCTGACGATAGTAAGTGCCATACACACTTCTACCAGGTTAGTGCTCTGCAAATCCTGATGTAATGATTAAGCAAACAAAACATTCAGTGCAAATTTTGAAACTTGGGGTTAGTGAGTTCAACATGGCAATGGTCCTACATACTTAACAGTTTTCTACTAACTTTATAATTAATTTGTACATTCAGTATGGATCCTGGAGAAAAAGACAACAGCTGGAAAAGTGCATCTGACTAAAAGTCTTCAGAGATCTGCTTTCAAATGAAACCATAATAACAGCAGCAGGTGCATGTTTCATTTAACCCTTAAAACTGGATTAAGTTCTATTATTAGCCTCATTTTACAAACTCAGAAACTGATCCAAAAGATCTTTCTAAGCCCATTCTGTAAGGCTGGCTTCTTCCAAAAATATCTAATTCAATATGATTGTCAGCTGCCTGGAAGGATAATTTAAGACTTCATATTTACCAACATACAATACAGTACCTTTACAACTGTATTCACAAGGAGAAGCAGCAGTTCATGATTTTCATGTAGAAATAAAGAAACAGCCAAATAACCTATAAAATTTGAGGGGAAAAGTCTCATTATTACCTGCCAAAAATGAACTTCTCCCAAGAAATTAAACAAAGCAATAATATATTCAAAAATTTAAATGTCCAAGTTAACAGCTACTGGTAACTATAAAGACAGATTGCAAAATATGAGGTTCAAAAACTTCAGGAAGATTTCAGATGTTCTTTATCCTAAAATCTTTCATAATTATATATCATAGGATATACCTGAAATGGAAAAGAGGCTATCTGTACCAAGAAATATATGCCTTCTATCTTCTGTGCGTATCTCTACGCAATCAAAATATTTTCTATCTTGTAGCCAAACATACAACTGTTCAAAATCTAATAGCTACTATAGTTACTAGGGAGTTACTGGCTATTTGTTAGTATTGAATGAGCCACCTAATACCAACCTATACGGTGTAAATCATATATTAAGCCATAAACAATACCCTATTTTCTCAATATGAAGATACACTATTGAAGGAATAACAGTTGTTGAGGAAAGAAGCACTGTCTACCACATTAAATGTAATCACTGATTTAAGTAAGCATTTTTATTTCAATATTAAAACATAAAAAGTACATCTTAGGATTGAGGAAATACATTAATACTATGACAGATGCCATGTACATGGACTCTAGATACTCCAAGTCATTTTCTTGTCACCCTTTCATACTGATAACATTTGTAAGACAGTTACTATGGGTCAGTACATTACAAGCCTCACCTCATCCAATCCTCACAACTCCATGAAGTATTATTATCCCCCAAAAGAACATGAGGCCCAAAAAGGGTAACTGCACAAAGTCTATGGCTATTACATGGTGGAGCCAACACTCAAACCCAGTCAGTAGGAGTTAGCTCATATTTTAATACCTATGCTGTCCTGTCTCTCCACACAGTCTACACTGAGGTCTTATTCCCTGACTTCCACCCTCATTGTTTTCCATTCTTCCCAATTCTTTCAGTCCTCTCATTAGGAATTCTAATGTCAACTGTCCCCATCATTATCCACACACTGTGTGTGTGTGTGTGTGTGTGTCTGCTGGGAATCATGGGAAAGCTGTTAGAAACTACCTATTCTCACAACCAAGAAGTAGCAGCATGAGAAAGAAAAAAGAATATACCCAGGGGCAAGAAAGAATTGAGAAAAACCCTAGGGAGCATTTAAAGAGATTAAGTCTTATCAGATTGCTGAGCACTCATGTGATCAGCTATAGTATCACCCACACGCAAGTCACCAATATCAAGGTATGAGAAGATAAACAAATTCAAAGACCATCTCAAAAAAACCCTTAATTCTATCTGTTATAAAAAATATCCTAACTATTTTGACACTCAGGATACAGGGGAGAGAATATTTGGTGACTCAAAAGATGAAAAGGTTCCAGAAGACACAGAATAATGACTATGATTATGGAATATGTTTGAGATAAAAGAGTGACATATAGGATAAGAACACAAGCTTTGACTTATAGAAACTTGGGTTTACATTCAGGATCCACCGTTTATTAGCTGTATGACCTTGGACAAGTGACTTAACCTTTCTGAGCCTCAGTCTTCTCCTCTCTCGCAAGATAAAGCACCTAACATAATACCTGATCTAATGTACTGAAATGTATTTTATTCAACAATATTCCTATAAAAAATAAGAAGGCGTCTCCATCAGAGAAAGCACCAAAGCTATTCCTAGAAATTTCAGGAGAGCTGAAGAGGCAATAGCACCAGAGTGAAGACATACAGAAGGTTTAAATATTATCTTAAAAAAAACAACTTCTATTCATTAGCACACATAAAAAATGTCATAATACCTACAGATATATGTCCCTCTACATGGCAATAAAATATTTCCCTACGATCATAAACCTCAATAAAAATGATTCTGAGGTCTCTGTTAAAATTTCTATAACTATGAATAACACATGTACAAGGTTATTCACTGCAACATTATTTACAAAAGCAAAAAATAAAAAATAACCCATATGTCCACCAATAGAGACCTGTAAAAACTATGGCTTATCCATCCATCCAATGAAAATGATGCAACTGTATAAAAGTATGAAGATGTCTAAACAAGGTGTAGAATAATCTATATAGCCATGCTATCTTTAGTATAAGAGAGAGCATTCGAATATACAGGTGCATTTGCTTGTTTTACAAAAAGAAACAATGGCAAGATTAATCAGAAACTAATGAAAATAGTTACCTATGGGAGTAAGGAACAAACTTGGTAAGAGCGGCTAGAGATAAAAGTGAGACTTCTTTGATTAAACCTTTTTATAAGGTCTTAACTTTTGAAAAATATAACACTTTATATATTTTTTAAATTAAGTAGAAAATGAAAAAAATTATATGAAAGTCTAAGAAGCACAGCATAGCAACAGCTGTAAAAAATGAGAGCACCAACCATTGTTTTCAAAATTTCCCTGCCTTTAGGGATCTTAGAATTAGTTCGAGAGCTAAAACATTAATACATGAAAAGGCAACACCATAAGATGACAGATAGTAAAAGCCACCCAAGTGATCACAGAAGAGTTAAAACTTGATTTGGAATACAAAGAGGGACAGACAGGATGCCAGAGGACATTACCCTTGGAGGGAAGAATACAACAAATCTAGAAGAGTGGAGTGAGTTTCAATAAATAGAATACTGGGTGCACCTAGTCTCAGAATCTTTACCAAAATATCTCCCTCCCCCACCCCATCATCTGACAGAGGTGAATATAATTTGTGAAGAATGCTGGTCCTTGAAAACATGACACTATCAACTCCTCTGAATAAAGAACATGTTGTATTCCTATATTACTCTCACGTGTTTCCTTCTTGAATTCTGATACACAGCTGAACCTACGTGAGTAAAAGATTTAAGTCCTTAATTTAAAGGATATTTCCTAATAGCCCTAAAGGTTGATTAAAGAGACAAAACACTTTTTAAAAGATACCTCTAATCTTCACAGCTAACATTTATGAAACTAAAAACAGTATATTTAAAATTATTCAAGTCAATTTCAGTTTTTAATTCTATAAAGAAACATTTTTGATCATTAAACTGAGGTCAGACAGAATTTAAAATCAGCTTTATTGAGGTATAATTTACACACAAGAAAATTCACTCATTTTTTAAGTGTATGGATTAATGAGTTTTGACAAATATAGTCATCTAACTATCACAAAAACAGGCAATTTTTAATCTTCTCCAAATTTCCAAAATGCTATGGATCAGTAAGACTGATTTCTCTTATAGGTTTGAGTTTTTGAAGTGTTCTCTTCTAAAGCTTTGGAAATTATAAGGCAGTGTTCTAAAAACACACTATATACCCACCATCACTGATTTTACATAGCTGCTGGAACTTTAAGGGCAACATTAAGTATAAAAATCTTACACACATACATACCTACTCTTTTTTCTAAAAGGTTTCCTTGTTGTGCCAACTTGATTGCATGTATGTAGCCAAAGGAAGCGTCATATCCAAGCATTTCACAATATATAAGTCTCACCATACATTCCTTCATTATTTTCTGCAAAGCAAAATATCCAGTAACTGCATAAATAAATAGAATACTTTGATTTTTTAAAAATTATGTTGCAATCATTTCAGAGGGAAATCCCTTAATCCTGGCATTGAAGAAATAAAACATACACATATTATAAATTCATAACCTGAAGTCAAATTTTATAAATAAAAGTTGCTCTAAAACTTAGCTTACCAACAGTACTGATTATAGTAAAATTATTTTAACATTTTGTTAGTGGCAACATTATAAAATAAATCAACTGTAGCTATTTCTTTTTTTTTAAGATTTATTTATTTATTTGAGAGAGAGCGTGCATGTGCGCAAGCAGGGTGAGGGAAAGACGGAGAGGGAGCAAGAGACTCTTAAGCAGGCTCCATGCTCAGCATGGAGCCCAATGCCAGGCTCGATCTCATGACCCCAAGATCATGACTGAACCAAAATCAAGAGTCGGACACTCAACTGATTGAGCCACCCAGGCGCCCCAACTATAGCTCTTTCTAAATCTAGGTGTCCCTGTGTAAAATTTGGTTATAATATGAGACACATGGTCTTCAGACAAAATTTCACCCATAGTAATATGACTTGGCTTCTAGATTGGAGCACATCATTTTAATATACCTTGCCAAATGAAAACATCCATAAAATTCCCAAAAGTTGGTAATCATTTGTAAAGAAAATAATTTTTACATTTAAAAACCAAATTGCGGGCGCCTGGGTGGCTCAGTTGGTTAAGCGACTGCCTTCGGCTCAGGTCATGATCCTGGAGTCCCGGGATCGAGTCCCGCATCGGGCTCCCTGCTCAGCGGGGGGTCTGTTTCTCCCTCTGACCCTCTTCCCTCTTGTGCTGTCTCTCATTCTCTCTCTCAAATAAATAAATAAAATCTTTAAAAAATAAATAAATAAATAAATAAAAACCAGATTGCACCCAAACTTTCTTCAGATTTATTTTGCTGTACATAATATGCAATAGTTTGTTTTACAGGCATTCTTTTTAAATAACTCTCAGTTATCAGGAACTGAAGGGCATGGTATCATTAATAGTATTACTATTCCAATATTTAATTTTTTAACTGGGTCTTTCAATATTTACAACACAAGCTAGTAAGTTGTTTTAGGAGATTCTACAATTTGTTTTATTAGCATAATAATATTTGCATTCTCAATAATATTTATAGCAAATTTTAATCATAAATAAAAAATATAAATAAAATGTGTTTCAAAATAAGCCCACAGCCTATTTTAATATCTAAAAATTACCTAGGGTTAGTATATTACATAAAATTCAGGTCACTTATGTTTAAAGTAATAAAAGTTAATTCATTAGTATGTTAAGACTACTAAATACTGAAAAAAACAAGCTTAAAAGATACTGGAAGTTCTTCTTCAAAGGCTTCCACATCTGTGGACCCTGGGTGGCTCAGTCGGTGGGCATCTGCCTTGGGCTCAGGTCACATCCCAGGGTCCTGGGATCGGGCCCCACGTTGGGCTCCCTGCTTAGTGGGGAGTCGGCTCCTGCCTCTCCCTCTGCCTCCCCACTCATGCTCTCTCTCATGCTCTCCCTCTCTCTCAAATAAATAAATAAAATCTTAAAAAAAAAAAAAGGCCTCCACATCAATAAGGAGTGAAAATATTCATCTAATCCATTAAGTATCATCCCTGGTTTTATAACTTTTTTTAAAAAAGATTTTTTTATTATTATTATTTATTTATTTGACAGAGAGAGAGAGAGTGAGCAGGGGGAGCAGGAGAGGGAGAAGCAGGCTCCCCACTGAGCAGGGAGCCGGATGCGGGGCTTGATCCCAGGACCCTGGGATCATGACCTGAGCCGAAGGCAGCCGTTTAACCGACCGAGCCACCCAGGCACCCCAGTTTTGTAACTTTTTATCTCAGAGTCTTTCAAAGGTCATTATGAGATCTATTTAATTAAAATTATATTGCATACATTATTATTCTCCTCGTTTTAGAGAAGAAAGTCCATTCCCCAAAGCAGAAATTTTTTTTACAATTTCTCTAACAAACTGTCATGCAACCTCTACCCAACCACCTCAGGAACAGACTATAAAGCATGCCCAGAGAGGCACCTGGGTGGCTCAGTTGGTTAAGGATCTGACTCTTGATTTTGGCTCAGGTCATGATCTCAGGGTCTTGGAATGGAGCCCTGCATGGGATTCCATGCTGAGCGTGGAGCCTGCTTGAGATTCTCTCTCTCCTTCTCTCTCTGCCCCTGCCCTATCATGCTCTCTTGCTCTCTCTCTCTTAAAAAAAAAAAAAAAAGCATGCCCAGAGTTGCATGTCCATTATTATTACAAAATCTTCCTTCTAAACTCTGGCTCCCTAACTTCTACCTATTTATCTTATTTCTCCAGATGTGTCAATTATAAAAAATGGAAATCAAACAAAGTAAAAGGAGAGATACCATTTCTGCTTAACATTTCTATCAAGTATCATGAATAAATACCACAATGATTTCATACATATACACACATATACATATCTAAACACACACACATATACATATATACACATAAATATAACAGATTAATTATGCTTTGAGCTTCATTTGTCCAAATATTTCTATGATCATAAAAGGAAATATATACATTCTCTTAGACTTTAAAAATGTTCAAGTCAAAAAATGGGCAAAAGACATGAACAGACACTTCTCCAAAGAAGACGTACAAGTGGCTAACAGACACATGAAAAAATGTTCATCATCATTAGCCATCAGGGAAATTCAAATCAAAACCACACTGAGATACCACCTTATACCAGTTAGAATGGCAAAAATTGACAAGACAAGAAACAACAAATGTTGGAGAGGTTGTGGAGAAAGGGGAACCCTCTTACACTGTTGGTGGGAATGCAAGTTGGTACAGCCACTTTGGAAAACAGTGTGGAGGTGCCTCAAAAATTTAAAAATAGAGCTACCCTATGACCCAGCAATTGCACTCCTGGGTATTTACCTCAAAGACACAGATGTAGTGAAAAGAAGAGCCATATGCACCCCAAAGTTCATAGCAGCAATGTCCGCAATAGCCAAACTGTGGAAAGAGCCAAGATGCCCTTCAAAAGATGAATGGATAAAGAAGATGTGGTCCATATATACAATGGAATATTACTCAGCCATCAGAAAGAATGAATACCCAACTTTTGCATCAACATGGATGGGACTGGAAATTATGCTAAGTGAAATAAGTCAAGCAAAGAAAGTCAATTATCATGTGGTTTCACTTATTTGTGGAACATAAGGAATAGCATGGAGGACATTAGGAGAAGGAAGGGAAAAATGAAGGGGGGAAATCGGAAGGAGAGATGAACCATGAGAGACTATGGACTCTGAGAAACAAGGGTTTCTCAGAGAAACAAGACTCTGAGGGTTTTAGAAGGGAGGGGGGTAGGGGGATGGGTTAGCCCAGTGATGGGTATCAAGGAGGGCACGTACTGCATGGAGCACTGGGTGTTGTACGAAAACAATGAATCGTGGATCACTGCATCGAAAACTGGTGCTGTATTATATGGTGACTAACATAACATAATAAAATAAAATAATAAAATAATAAAAATAACCCCCCAAAGAAGAAATGTTATTCATGTACACTATTGTGTTCATGCAAAATGATCAGCCCTATATTTTTATTAGAAGAGGGAGAATACTCCCACCGTGACTTACACATAGAAGGCACTCACTACATATTAGCTGAATAATGTTGCTTGGCAAAATCTCATTATATGAAACCACATGAAAATTTAAAGGAAAAAACTTAGATCTTAATCTAACTATGTAGGGACAGTGGCCTGCATATAGTGGCTACTCACTAAATAGCTGCTAAAAGAATGCTGTTTGAGAAATCAAGTTATATGGAACTCAAGTTCTAAAATAACTGGAACTTGATTTAGCTGTTGTGCAATACACTGTTTTACAGCAAGAAAACCATTCTTCTACCTCGTTCACCTATATTCCAAGATGTAGAAGAGTAAAATGAGAGATCTATAATAAATAATTAAAACAGTAAGATCAGCACTGGGGTCCCATGAGAATTGCCACATTTATGTAATTATCATCACGTTGGCATTGAATTGACATCACTCAAGCAAATCTTGCTCTGGTGCAGCCAGTCAATAATAAAAAGCTTAAGCTGATGTCTGACTTGCTACCATCCATAACTGATTGTGACTATGATAAATTAGATTTTAGCAACTGATCAATTAGACGCCACTACAGACTCCATAGTGGACCAGATTTCAAATATAAAATGTACTGGCACTGACTATGCAAACTTACCAGTGTTGTTGTAGGAGCAGAAACAGTTGCTTTCAGATTACTCAGTTCCTGCTGGATTAGTTTCTCTTCCTCCTAAAAAAGTGAAAGTATTTAAATGCACGAATAATGGTCTTTTCAAACTATAACAGTATTTCTTAAAAAGAAAAATATAATTCATAATACTTTCAACAACAAAAAAAAAACATTATTTTAAAAGACAGTTCTAAAAATTACGTGCTTAAGATTAGCCTAAAGGCATTGCTCCAAACCCTCCCAGTCATTCCTGGAAAGAATAATCCACCATTCCTCTTTCCTTCACTTAATTACTGTCCCCTCAAGGACAGTTTAGCAGAAAATATTTTGTTTTGTTTTGTTTTGCTTTGCTTTGTTTTGAATTAAAGGTGGAGAGAAAGAAGAAATTTTTCATGTACTGGTCCAGGATAAGGTTCTCACACCTTGCCTTTAAGAGTAAAAAGTCCTGGGGCACCTGGCTGGCTCAGTCAGTGTAGCATGCAACTCTTCATCTTGGGGTTCTGAGCTTGAGCCCCACATTGGGTGTAGAGGTAACTTAAAAATAAAAAGATCTTAATAAATAAATAAAAGTAAAAAGTCTTCATAGAAAAGAGAAATAGAGAAAGAAGGAAGAAATAGAAATCAGTTTTTTCCCCTTAAGCTATACTCTTCCCTCTTCTTTTCTCCTTATTCCTCATATCCTTTTCCTCACTTCTCATCTCTCTCTCATACACACAACAAATACACCAATGTGATTACTTCTACTGCCTGCATTGAATTTCATCTCCTTAGCACACTTGAATACTGGCCCCATCTTTGGCTAACATAATGCTATCTTTAAATTACATATTGAATCAGCAGATGTCCATTAGGTAGCTTACTCAAGAACTACTCATGAGGTTCTGCCACATTTAGATATCTTATGTACAGTTTCAAATACAATTTAAGACCAAAAATAATTTTTAAAAAAAATTTCACTCAGAATCTCACAGAAATTAGTAAAAGACAAAATGTTAAGACAAACAGTATCATGTCCATAAATAATGCTTTCTGAATGTGAAGCAGAAATACAGCATCCAGCAGAGCATCATCTTATTTCAGCTTAAAAACAATGTTTTAAACCCCAAGGGCACTTTGAAGAAAATCCTTCTTCCTGTCATTCCTTCCCTCTGGGCACTTATATGTCATTGTATATTGCTTATACCCGTCTTAAGCCCAAGATGAAGGACCAATTCCTTAGGGAAAAGAAAATTTTACTCTTTTTCGTCAGTGTCTAACACATAACCTCTTTCATAAATTAACTTTTGAGCAAATTACGACATAACAAAGTATCTTACACAATCCGTTCAACTATCAAAGTTTGTGGAAACTTAATACTTTCTAATATAACTAGTCATTTTCAAAGCCCATCTGAGGCTGAGATAACAAATTTTACATTTTGGGAGAATTAACGCTTTTTCTTTGCCCACCCGGTTGGTCTAACCTAAGAACCTCAAGCTCCCCAAAGACGCTGAAACAACAGGTTCAGAGGGCAGGGTCTGTTCCGGTGTGTGAAAGAACTGGAGAGAAAGAACCTTTGTAGAAGGTAAACAATGCTGACACTCCCACAGCTCTCGGTATTTTCACTCGCTTGATGGCTCATCTCATCCTCGAACAACCTATGGAATACGTATTGGTACTTTTCCACTTCAACGTTCAGGAAACACACGGAGACTCAAAGATTAAAAAGACCAGCCCCGGATAATAATGACTCAGTGTCACGGCCAACTGTGGAAACTCGGCCTCCCAGCTGTCAGTCCGGGAAGGAAAGTGACGCTTCCAGACAGACGCAAGGACCGACTGACACACACGCAGTCCGTAAGCCCCGCCGGAGGGCCGGCCCCGGGGGCTCGCCGCCGGACTCGGGCCTCCCAGCGCGGGGGGCCTCCGCCCCGCGCCCCCGACCTCCCGGCCCGGCGAGCACGTACGTGCTTGGAGGTTAGCGCGGTGATGCCGCGGACCAGGCCGCCCAGCCGCGAGGAGAAAGACGTCTTGACGCCCGCGGGCCCGCCAACCGACTGGTTCTGCAAAAACAGTCCCGGCAGCGCCGTCAGCGTCTTCTCCACTATGTCGCTCATCGCCGCCGCCGCCACCGCCCGCGATCTGGTCGCCGCCCGGCTTCATGCCCAGCCCCTGCCCAGCCGCCGGCCCGGCCTCCGTAGACACTTCCTGTTTGTTTGAAGAAGAAATCTTTATTCGCGTCCAGCGTGGACAAGGACAGTGTCGTTCTCGAGAGAGGCCGCCCGAGGGCGCGAGAGTCCGCGCGGCGAAGGGCGGCTAGGCCGCCGGCGCGCGGTGGTGACCTCCTGGGGAGGAATAGAAGTACCGCACGGTCCGGTTTCGACGGCAACCCCGGCGTCTCACGCCCGGTCCCTCTTAAGGTAGCCGCTGGGGCCGGTCCCTCTCACGCTTCGCCCTCCAAGGTCTCCCTTTCCGTTTAGACGCCTCCGCGCCGCGCGAGACCGCATCGGGAGGCGCACATTGCTGGCCCCCATTCGGCCTCCGCTCCCAGGCTGCGGGACTGCGGGCAATCCGCCCCCACCTCCCTCCACCCGCACCCCGAGGGGCGGGACGGCCCGGGCGCCCAGCGCCACGCGCGGCCCGGGCCCTGAGGGAGCTGGTTACACTGGCGGTGTCGAATGACTGCGCGGCTGTCCTGCGGCTTCCTCACGCCGGGGTGTCGCGGTCACTGCCGCTTCCTAACCACCCCTCTTCTCCGGGGACTTGGGGACCAGTCGGGAAGGGGAAGGAAGTGGGCGCGAGGCCACCCCGCCCCCGGCCGACTGCCCGGCAGACGAGGCTAGGTGTTCCTGCCCTACTCGCACCCAGCGCTCCGTCCTTTCTCATTTCAGAGCTGATCACAGTGGCCACTACAGAAATACCTTATCTCCCTGTGGAGGGGATAGTTTATCAATTGCTGTTACCCCAGCTTCTACCTAGAACAGAATCTAGTACAGTGGTTCTCAAAATGCCGTCTGGTGACCTCTGAGGGTCTCTGAGACCCTTCCAGGGGATCCACGAAGTCAAAGCTCCATGCCTAATACTACTTAAATGTTTGCTCTTTTCGCTCTCATCCTTTAAGGAGTATACAGAGAAGTTTTCAAGAGGATAGTTGACTTAAGAGCTTTGTTGGCTGGTGAAATGTGTGCTTGAGTACTCCTCTGTTTTCTGGAACCTTCTAAGGCTTAGGGTATAAACATGTGCGCTTTCAGAGATTAACTGTTTTTCCTTAGTACTTCTAGTATGTTCTTACAAGCTATCTTCCCTTATACCTAATTTCTGTAACCCCATCAATCATCCCCCGCCAATAAATGGCTTTTTGAAACCCCTAAACTGTCCTTGCACCTATGAAGAAACACAAGAAAAAAGTTCGTTTTGTTGACTTGCTTTGCAAGAATCATTTTTAATTTATTGAAAAAGTTTCTAGATGTTTAAATTTTATTTAAAACTGTTACTCTTTTAGAATTTAATATTTTATTCAAAATAAAATTTTGTCTCTACCCTTTTTAACTTTAGGTTCTTTCGTTGGCTTACAAAAGGGAGATTAGAAGACTTGCTTTCTCAATCTTCCCACATCTAAAGATGCTGAAAAATATGACATTGACCTCAATATCAGAGGATTCTCTGACTCAGGTAAAGGGAAGAATGTGGGCAAAACTGTAAGAAAGGAAAGGGAATTGAATGTTTTAAACATAGTAGGCTCTTTAAAAGTCAGAGCGTTTTTGTTACTTTTCAAACTAGAAATGAAAAACCCACTGAAGCATCGTACAGGTTAAATTATT
This sequence comes from Neomonachus schauinslandi, assembly GCF_002201575.2. Lineage (NCBI taxonomy): Eukaryota > Metazoa > Chordata > Mammalia > Carnivora > Phocidae > Neomonachus > Neomonachus schauinslandi. The sequence continues at coordinate 90,715,291 of NC_058411.1, read as the reverse complement.
GTGTTGCACTGGCTGCAAAAGGGCAAATGATAACTGAGAGACTAATAAAGCCTGTACATTACTCAGGAAATGCCTGCTGGATGAAAAATCCATCAAAGAAATCATGGCCAAGCTACTTTCCATAGATGCAGTAGCTCAACAAATTAGAAATTTAGTTGCGGGGCGCCTGGGTGGCTCAGTTGGTTAAATGTCTGCCTTCAGCTCAGGTCATGATCTCAGGGTCCTGGGATAGAGCCCCGCATCAGGTTCCCTGCTCAGCGGGAAGCCTGCTTCTCCTCTCTCCCACTCCCCCTGCTTGTGTTCCCTCTCTTGCTGTCAAATAAATGAATAAAATCTTTAAAAAAAAAAAAATTTAGTTGCAAATGTAAAGTCTGTGATAACATCTCATCTGCAAAATTATATTTCCTTGAAGATGAACAAAAAAATTATATAAACATAGATGAGATGAGATGTAAGAAAAATTATGTAAACATAGATGAGATGTATCTATCCAGTGTCAGCACTAATACTTGAAGATCTTTTATAAAATGCTTGGCAATAAACACAAGTAGTGCTGAAATAGAGCACTGACCAATTTTTTTTTTTTTTTCACTGACCAATTTTTTTAAAGTAAGTTTATCCTGGAACAACTGTGCTAATATTTGCACTAATGGTATAAAAGCAAAATTGGGCAAAACTGCTGGCATCTTGGCACAAATCAAGGCAGAGGCTGCAAATTGTACTCTTCACCACCATACACTCCCATTGGGGGAGGGGGAAAGCCAGTTTACCTTAGAATATCTTTAATAAAGCAATAAGAATTCTTAATTTTGTTAAATCTCGACCTCTCAGTAGATTCCTTTTATTTTTTTTTTAAAGATTTTATTTATTTATTTGACTGAGAGAGACACAGCGAGAGAGGGAACACAGGCAGGGGGAGTGGGAGAGGGAGAAGCAGGCTTCCCGCCCAGCAGGGAGCCAGATGCGGGGGGGTGGGGGGGGGCTTGATCCCAGGACCCTGGGACCATGACCTGAGCCAAAGGCAGACGCTTAACGACTGAGCCACCCAGGTGCCCCAGTACATTCCTTTTAAATACAGTGTGTGACAAAACTGGAAGTACACATCAAGCAGTTCTGATGCACAACCAGGGTTCCTCAGGGGAAAGCACTTGTGAACTTGTTTGACTTGAAAGCTGAACCAGCCACTTTTCTTCATTTATTAACAAACAGTAGCTTTCTTGAAAATGAACAGCAAGTCTGTCACTTCAAGGAAAATAACTGAATTTGTTGCCACTGATAAAATTTAAGCTTTCATGTGAAAATTACAGTTTTGAAGAATGTGTTTCTACCACCAGGAGTTTTATAATTTCCCAATATGTGAGAACTGTTTTGTTAAGATTGGAGGTGGTATTAATGAATGTTATTTTTTGATCATATATAATTAAATGTGTCCGCATTTGGAAGATCTTTATAACTCAGTGAACCAGTATCTTCCAAATGATCAGTGCATGATGTTATAAAATTATGAATGGACGAAAGATCCATTTGAAGTGCCTATAGCCCAGTGATTTTAATGTAACCCAGGAGAAAAATTCACTGATATGTTTTCAAATTCCACATTGCAACAAACCTTTAAGAGACTATTTCTTGTTGAATTTTGGTGTTGTACTAAAGAAGAATATCCACAATTATTTGAAAAGGCTATAAAAATACTCTTTTTTCCCCAAACTCCGTATCTGTGTGAGACCAGATTTTCTTCATAAACATCAAATCGGCTGGTAATGGCTCCCAAGGGTATGTCCACATCCTAAGCCTTGAAACCGGTGAATAGTGAAACTTGTGCTGGTGGGACTGGGTTAAGGATCTTGAGATAAAGAGATTATCCTGGATTATCCCAGTGAAGCCTACATGCCATCATAAATGTCCTTATAAAAAAGAAGCATAAGGAGATTAGCCAGCATACAAAAGAGCAGTTGGTGCAGAGATAGGGGAAGAGACTGGCTTCATTCCTTCCAAATGAACGTGAGCAGCCACCAGATTCTGGAAGGGGCAAGGAGAGAAGTTCCCTCTGGAGCCTCTGGAGGGAGCACTTCCCTGCCACACCTTGATTGTGGCCCAGTGAAACTGATGTAGGACTTCTGGCCCCAGAACTGCAAAAGAACATATTTCTGTTGTTTTGAGCAGCCAAGTTTGTGGTAATTTGTTACAGCAGCCCCAGGAAGCTAATACAAACCCCAAAGCAACAGATTAAATAAAGAACCAGGCATGAGAATCCAGCTGTTTTATGTTAAGCCTGACAGTAAAGAGATTTGCAAAATTGTGAAACAGTGCCATTCCTCTCCCTAATTCTTTTTGTTCTGAATATATAGCTGTTTTTTGTCTTTTTAATGTTATTAATATATAATGGGTCTATTTTTTGCTATTTTAAAATTAATTAATAGTTCAAACTTTTCTGTTTTATTTTTTAATTTAGTAAATATATTTAGATATAACCCATATAAACAAAAGCTTTTGGAGTTCCCTGATAACTTTCAAACATGCAGAGGGGGTCCTAAGACCAAAAAGTTTGAAAACTATCTAGTACATGGTAGGTACTCAATTATTTATTGAAGTAATTTTATGTATTAGTCAGTCATGTCATTGATACATGAATACAGGCCAATGAACAGAAAAGGAGTTTAGGGGTAAAATGAATGGTTGCAAGAGAAGAAGACAGAAGAGTTCTTAGAAAAGAGAGAAATTTGGGAAAAAGACAAAATTATCTCCAACTGACCTGATTATGAAGGAGAAGTTGCTGGAACAACTTCCAGAGCTTTCTACCCAGTGTGTGATCTGGGCACAAAGATTGTTGAAGCCCCACCAATTTCTACCATTCCTCCTCTAGGTTCCATCTTGCAAAGCTAGAAGTTGATAATAGAGGTAAGAAACAAATGTCAAAAGCCAGAAGTGAAATGCCTGGTAGGAAAAGCTACAGAATTATATAACAAGACTTGCTAAGATTTAGAATTATAGGATGTGGAAATTGGAAGAAATTTGGGTGTCATCCATGTATCCAATCACCTAATATTGCAGAAAAGGATACTGATATAATAGGCTGTGGAAACCACTTGACCAAGGTCACACAACCTTAGGGGCAGAACTGAAATTGCAGTCCTAAATCTAGACTTTGAGCTTGGAGCATTTTCCCCTTATTTTTATGGATTGACAATGAAGAGGTTGCCTGTGGCTTCCTGTTCGTAGACTCTGGCTCCAAGTCCTGCCATGAAATGAAAGGGATATGGATGTTCTCTTTGAAGCTTGTAATTTTAGACTGTCTATTTTTTCTCTAAATATGGGCTCTTCGTTCTCCTTTTCCCATCTCCACCTTTATCCCAGGTAATTTCACTCAGAATGACGGGATTGAACCTATTAAATTAAACCCTCTAGAAGTGGATTTCCTCTCTTCTTCCAGTCAGGGAGGAAGGTGGCTCTCATTGAGGTGAAAATAGGGCAGAGAAATGTCTCAGTACATTTTAAGAAGGTACGGTGGTCCTAAGACTGCAGTGGGTCAAACTAATTTATTCCTCACATGAATATCAGCAGCCCCACCACTTTCCAAGCAGGACTGTGTCACTTGGAAATATATACAGATTTGTGAAAAGGTAATGTTTTTCTTCTGCATTTCCTCAGCTTCCTTTTTAAAAACTTTTATTTTGAATGGATGTTAAATTCTCTTCATTCAAAACTCAAAACGGGGCGCCTGGGTGGCTCAGTTGGTTAAGCGACTGCCTTCGGCTCAGGTCATGATCCCAGGGTCCTGGGATCGAGTCCCGCATCGGGCTCCCTGCTCCGCGGGAAGCCTGCTTCTCCCTCTCCCATTCCCCTTGCTTGTGTTCCCTCTCTCGCTGTGTCTCTCTCTGTCAAATAAATAAATAAAATCTTTAAAAAAAAAAAAAAAAAAAAAAACTCAAAACGTATAAAAGGTACTGAGAAAAATCTTCCTCTCTTCCTGTCTCCCAGCTGCCCACTTCCCTTCCCTAGAAACAACTGCTACAATCTTATTTCTTCAGAAATATATCATACATACATGTTAGCTTTCACTCCAAAAGTCTTAGATTCTACCGCGTGACCACAGAGAATTCAGCCCACTTCTTCTCAAGATGTATCTCTAGGGAATCATTCTTTCATAGAACATTTTCCCAAAAAATTTGTGCCTTCACTTGATGGGACTATTAAAGACAAACAACAGTTGTTCATGCTCACTTACTGCAAGGTTGTCATGCTGTCCAGGGAATGCGTCTGGCAACCATGTGAAAGGGGAGTTCCAAGGACATACAAATATCCATGGCTCCAGATCTCACCTGTGTCCTCAGCCAGACTCTCCCCTAGGCTCCAGGGGAGTCTAGTCTATGCTATTCCTATTCCTAAGTCCCTCAACTTCTAAACTCCAGTTAGCTTTCTTCATCCCTTTGCTCTTGAGTTTAGCATTTGGTCATGTTTTACCTGTGAAGCTCTTGTCAGCTCTCACCAATAATTCTGATTTCCTACTCCAGCTAATTTGCTTCCATTTACCCCTAATAACATGGTTAATACATCTCCAATTGCTCTGTTTCCCTTGCCACCGTCTCTGTCCTGGATTATTGTGAAAATCTAATTATCACCCACTATCACCAATTTCTTCTCTTTTCAGCCAACCCTTCAGAGAGAGCTTTCTATCTCAGAAATCTGATCATGTTATTCTCAGTTCAAAATAGTCAAGTGGATAAATGCGAACTCCTTACCAGGGGACATAGGCCTTGGTACCTTTCCCATTGCCTGCCTCTCTGGCATTCTATCCTACTAAGCTTAGGTTAGCATTTTTTTGTTTTAGCAATATCAAGCTGCCAACGGTTCTCTAATTATGCCACGCTTTTAACTTTCATGTTTTTGCACATGCTGACTGCCTGGTATATTCTTCCACTCTTAACTAGAAAATTTCTATTTATCCTTTAAAACAGAACTCAGGCAGTCACTTCCCCTATGAAGCCTTCCCTGCCCCATGTTTGTACCTTATACAACCCCTACTAAAATTGAATTGAAATGATCTATTTATATGTCTCTCTCCCCAGTTAGAACCAAACCCTCAGGGATAGGAGCATGTTTTTCTTATTCTCAATTCTAGTGCAGAATCTATATTTATTGTCATGGGAAAATATTCATGATACGTTGATGTAAGTGAAGAAAACAGGTTATAAAACATATGTATGTATGGAGGTGCTGGATAGCTCAGTTGGTTAAATGTCTGACTCTTGATTTCAGCTCAGGTCATGATCTCAGAGTCGTGAGATTGAGCCCTGTGTGGAGCCTGCTTGGGATTCTCTCTCTCCCTCGCCCTCTGTGCCTCCCCCGATTTCTCTCTTAAAAAAGGGGGGGGGGCACCTGAGTGGCTCAGATGGTTAAGCGTCTGCCTTTGGCTCAGGTCATGATCTCAGGGTCCTGGGATCGAGTCCCGCATCGGGCTTCCTGCTTCTTGGGAGCCTGCTTCTCCCTCTGCCTCTCTCTTTCTCTCTCTCTGTCTCTCATGAATAAATAAATAAAATCTTTAAATAAAAAAAAAGGGCGGGGGTGTTGCGCCTGGGTGGCTCAGTCGTTAAGCATCTGCCTTTGGCTCAGGTCATGATCCTAGGGTCCTGGGATCGAGCCCCGCATCAGGCTCCTGGCTCAGCGGAAAGCCTGCTTCTCCCTCTCCCACTCCCCCTGCTTGTGTTCCCTCTCTCTCTATGTCTCTATCTGTCAAAAAAATAAAAATCTTAAAAAAAAAAAATGTATGTATGGTTTGAGTCTGTCTTTGACAAAATACATGTCAATCTCACACTTACCACAATTTGTAAGTATAAAATTATTTGCTGGATTTATTTAATGTCTTTCTCGCCACTAGACTAAATGCAACTTGAAGGCAGGGATCAAGTGTTTACCACCATTTGCTTAGCACCTGGCACAATTCCTGACACTTAATAAGCACTCATTTTACATTTCTTAAAGGGTGTACATAGAAAAATATTTGGACACATAAATACCGAAATGTTAAAGGTAGTTGCCTAGGATGGTGGAATTATGATTACTCTGTATATTTTTCTTTATGCTTTTTGGTATTTATTGAATTTTTTAAAATGATAATATATTACTGTTATAATCATAAGGAAAATTAAAACCTTTTTAGGAAGGAAGCAAGGAACTAGGAACGCAGAGGTCCATCCAGGTCCCAACTCTACCTTCTCTGTCAAGATAGATTAAATGCGTTTGCCTCAGAAATGGGATTTTTGGGAGCTGAGAGTGTCAGGGATTAAAGCAGAATCAGAGAAAGAATTATGAGGAAAAAGACACACTAGAAGAACATCTGGTTATTAGTTCCCCACTACTGGCAATAATCTGTGAGAATATAAAGTACCCATTGATGACCATCTCCACTAAAACTAATCCCTAAATTTGTCCTAAAGTCTAAGCAGTTCATTTGTCCTAACATTTACCAGTGTTTCTTAACTTGTTAAAAGAAATTCATTGTAAAAGGTATTCTGTGGCTAAATTAAGTGGGAAATGCTGCATACTTTTTTTCTACTCACAGCCCCGCTCTTACAAATGTGCAATGTATCTTGGCATATTCATGACTCTGTGAAGTCCTATAATAAAGAACCCCATTTAATTTTGTTTAACTCAACATTTCCCAAATATTTGCAACCTATGAAACAGATTTTTTACCAACCAACAAGCTGGTATCTCATAAATACCTGCTTGATAAACACAGTTTTATCTAACATAAAAATGGATTTCAGGGCAAGACTTCTCACATTGATGAAGAAAGGAGATAAACAAATCCTCTCTATGGAAAACAAGTATAAGGCAAAATTATCAAAAATATCCATTTCAGTGCTCTAGAAACCAATCAGATGCACACAACAAATTGAGAAGTGTCAATTATTAAAAATTCTACACATCAGGTAAAAATGGTCTGTGTCGTTTGTCCCAGAGGCTACTCCTCCATGCCCTACTGCCCTATAAGTTTGATTGGTGATGTAATCTATCAAGGTGGAGCAAGTCATGAAAACCTCTTTTAATATGGAGACAAATGTGAAAAATCCAGTGGCATCTCCTGGCCTGAGGTTGCAGTCCTTATTGGGGTAAGCAATTGATCAAGGATTAGCCAGTAATATAAAAAAGAGATCAGGAAATAGATAGTCATAGATAGTGGCTCTCCATCCATCACTGGCCAACCAGAGGCTGCATGTACACAGAGGAAACATAACAGGTCCTGCTGGAAAGTAAAAGTTAAGCAGATGTGAAAACTGCCTAAAATGTGAAAGTTCTCTCCAAACCACACATATATCTAATAGCAGAGAATGGAAGTCCTACTGGCTCTGGGTGTTTGAGCACAACCTCTGATGAATCCTGGACTAACCACTAAGCTATGCAGGTACAGGATGACCCCTAAAAAGCCAGAGACATCAGTAAGCACACAATGTGAGGGAGACAGCCACAGATTTAGTCCAGGCAGGTTTAAAAAAAAAACAAGCAAAGGGAAAAACAGCAACAACTATCACTGGGGCTAGAAATCAGAAACCAGATTTGCTACAGAGTTTTATCTAAAATGTCCAGCTTTCCTGGAGGCATCACAATTTTGGACTTCAAGTTATATTATAAAGCTGTAATGATCAAAACAGTTCAGTACTAGCACAAAAATAGGCACATAGATCAATGGAACAGAGTAGAAAACCTAGAAATGAACCTACAACTACATGGTCAATTAATTTCAACAAAACAGGAAAGAATATGCAATGGGGAGAAAGACAGTCTCCTCAACAAATGGTGTTGGGAAAACTGGACAGCAACATGCAAAATAATGAAGTTGGACCACTTTCTTACACCTTACACAAAACATAAATTCAAGGGACGCCTGAGTGGCTCAGTCGTTAAGCGTCTGCCTTTGGCTCAGGTCATGGGTCCTGGGATCAAGCCCCACATTGGGCTCTCTGCTCAGCAGGAAGCCTGCTTCTCCCTCTCCCACTCCCCGTGCTTGTGTTCCCTCTCTCGCTGTGTCTCTCTGTCAAATAAATAAATAAATAAAATCTTTAAAAAAAATAAAATAAATTCAAAATGGATTAAAGACCTAAATGTGAGACATGAAACCATTAAAATCCTAGAGAGAACACAGGCAGTAATCTCTTTGATATCTGCCATAGCAACTTCTTACTAGATATCTCTCCTGAGGCAAGGGAAACAAAAGCAAAAAATAAACTATCAGGACTTCATCAAAATAAAAACTTCTGCACAACGAAGGAAATAATCAATAAAACTAAAAGGCAACCTTTTAAGTAGGAGAAGATATTTGTAAATGACATATGTGATAAAGGGTTAATATCCAAAATATATAAAGAACTTATAAAACTCAACACCCAAAAAATGAATAATCCCATTAAAAAATGGCCTGAAGACATGAATAGACATTTTTACAAAGAAGACATACAGATGTCCAGCATACACATGAAAAGATGCTCAACATCACTAAGCATCAGGGAAATACAAATCAAAACTACAATGAGATATCACCTCACACCTGTCAGAATGGCTAAAATCAACAACACAAGAAACAGCAGGTCTCTTTTCCAGCTGGAACCAGGGAGGGTGGAGAAGAGAGGGAAAAGAAGGTTCCTGCTGTGCCAGAAACCCTTAAGAAAGAAGTTTGCCCAAAAGAAATGCAAGGAGGAAGCTTATCTATGAAAAAGCTAACCATTACCACAAGGAATATAGGTAGATGTGCAGAACTGAGATTTGAATGGTGAGGATGGCAAAAAAAAGCTGGCAACTTCTACATACCTGCAGAAACCAAATTGGCATTTGTCATCAGCATCAGAGATATCAGTGGTGTGAGCCCAAAGGTTTGAAAGATGTTGCAGCTTCTTCACCTTCGCCAGATCTTCAATGGCACCTTTGTTAAGCTCAACAAGGCTTCAGTTAACATGCTAAGGATTGTGGAACCATATATAGCATGGGGGTACCCAAACCTGAAGTCAGTGAATAAATTGATCTACAAGTGTGGTTATGGCAAAATCAACACGAAGTGAATTGCCCTGACAGATAACACATTGATTGGTAAATATGGCATCATCTGCATGGAGGATCTGATTCATGAGATCTATTCTGTTGGAAAATGTTTCAAAGAAGCAAACAACTTTTTATGGCCCTTCAAATTATCTTCTCCATGAGGGGAAATGAAGAAAAAGACCACCCATTTTGTAGAAGGTGGAGATGCTGGCAACAGGGAAGACCAGATCAATAAGCTTATTAGAAGGATGAACTCAGGTATCTACCATGATTATTTCTGTACTCTGTTCAGTTAATCAATAACTACTTTCAAATGGAAAAAAAGAAAAAGAAACAACAGGTATTGGCGAGGATGTGAAGAAAGGGGAACTCTCCTGCACTGTTGGTGGGAATGCAAACTGGTGCAGCCTTTCTGAAAAACAGTATGGAGTTTCCTCAAAAAGTTAAAAATAGAACTACCCTATGACCCAGCAATTGCACCATTAGGTATTTAGCGAAAGAAAACAAAAATACTACTACGAAGGGATACATGCACCTCTGTGTTTATAGCAGCACAACCACAATAGCCCAAATATGGAAACAGGCTAAATGTCCATCAACTGATGAATTGATAAAGAAGATGTGGTATTTACATACAATGGGATATTACTTAGCCATAAAAAAGAATGAAATCTTGCCATTTGCAGTGACATGGATGGAACTAGTGAGTATAATGCTAAGCAAAATAAGTCAGAAAAAGACAAATACATGTGATTTCACTCATATGGGTAATTTAAGAAACAAAACAAATGACCGGGCGGGGGGGGAGAGAGAGAGAGAGGCAAACCAAGAAACTGACCCTAAACTATAGAGAAGAAACTGATGGTTACCAGAGGGGAGTGGGGGGGGGGGATGGGTGACATAGGTGATGGCAATTGAGGAGTGCACTTGTTGTGATGAGCACCAGATGATGTATGGAAGTGGTGAATCAGTAAATTATATACCTGAAACTAATACTGCACTGTATATTAACTAACTGGAATTTAAATAAAAACTTTAAAAAAAATAATAAAAAAATAGAATGTCCAGCTTTCAACAACAAAATTATGAGAAGCAGGAAAATATGATGTATACTCAGGGAAAAAAGCAGTTGATAGAAACTGTCTCTGAGTGGGCCCGCATGTTGGATTTAGCAGACAAAGATTTCAAAGCAGTTATTATAAATACATTCAAAGAACTCAAGGAAATCATGTTTAAATAATTAAAAGAATATATGAGAGCAATGACTTAACAAATAGATAATAAAGAAATGTAATCTATTTTTAAAAAGAGAACCAAATGTAAATTCTGAAGTTGAAAAGTATAATAGTTGAAAATTTACTTGAGTTCAACAACAAATTTGAGATGGCAGAAGAGTAATCAATGAACTTGAAGGTAGATTAAAAGAAATTATTCAATCTTTGGGCGCCTGGGTGGCTCAGTTGGTTAAGCGACTGTCTTCGGCTCAGGTCATGATCCTGGAGTCCCAGGATCGAGTCCCGCATCAGGCTCCCTGCTCAACAGGGAGTCTGCTTCTCCCTCTGACCCTCCCCCCTCTCATGCTCTCTCTATTTCATTCTCTCTCTCAAATAAATAAATTTTAAAAAAAAGAAATTATTCAATCTTTAAAATTGAGAGAAAAAAGAATGAAGAAAAAGAAACAGGGGCGCCTGGGTGGCTCAGACGGTTGAGCGTCTGCCTTCGGCTCAGGTCATGATCTCAGCGTTCTGTGATCGAGCCCCGCATTGGGCTCCCTGCTCCAGCGGGGAGTCTGCTTCTCCCTCTCTCTCTGCTGTTCCCCCTGCTTGTGCTCTCTCTCTCTCTGTCAAAAATAAATAAAATCTTTAAAAAAAAAAAAAAGAAAAAGAAACAGCCTCAGCGACCTGTGGGATACCATCAAGTATATCAACATAAAGGTAATGGGAGTCCCAGAAGAAGAGCGAGAAAAGGGGGTAGGGTAGTTAGAATACTTAAATAAATAATGGCTGAAGATTTCTCCCATTTGATAAAAAATACAAAGAGAAAAATATTCGAAACAACAAACGAAAAACAATTCTCATTTAAAAGGGAAAACCAATTCAATGAATAGCTGACTTCTCATCAGAAACAATGGCAGCCAGAAGATGGTGGTATAATATTTTCAGAACTGAAAAATCAAGAATTATATATTTAGCAAAACTGGTCTTTAAAAATCAAAGTGAAGGTCTTCATTCCCTCATGAAGGCTCCTGTGTTATGTAAAACTTAAATAGATCTGTATTCTTTTTACTGTTTAAAAAAAAGAAAGTGAAATAAAGACATTTCAAGATAATCAAAGAATTTGTTGTTAGTAGACTTGCCTTCTAAGAAATATTAAAGAAATTTCTTCAGGGGTGCCTGGCTGGCTCAGTTAGTAGAGCATGTGACTCTTGATCTTGATGTGAGTTCAAGCCCCACACTGGGTGTAAAGTTTATTTAAAAAAAAGGGTGGGGGGAGAAATTTCTTCAAACTAATAGGAGATGACACCAGACATTAACTCAAACTATACAAAGAAATGAAGAACACAAGAAATGGTAACTGTAAGAGTAAATATAAAACACTATTTCTCTCTTTTTTTGGTAAGAACTCCTTTAAAAACAAAAGATTGTATAAAGTAAATCATAACACTGTATTGATGGGTTTAGAACATGTACAGATGTAGTATGTATGATAATAATAACATGAAGGAGCAATAAGTGGAACTACATTGGAGCAAAATTTCTATATTTTACTGGATTAGTATTATTCCAGTTATTATTAATCTGAAGCAGATTGTGATACATTAAGATGCATACTATAGTTCCCAGAGGAACCACTTAGAAAATAATTCAAAAAAATATAGTAAAAAATTAACATAGGGGGCGCCTGGGTGGCTCAGTTGGTTAAGCGACTGCCTTCAGCTCAGGTCATGATCCTGGAGTCCCGGGATCGAGTCCCGCATCGGGCTCCCTGCTCGGCAGGGAGTCTGCTTCTCCCTCTGACCCTCCTCCCTCTCATGCTCTCTCTCTCTCTCTCTCATTCTCTCTCTCAAATAAATAAATAAAATCTTAAAAAAAAAAAAAATTAACATAGGAATTAAAATAAGATAAAAAATATTTATTAAACATAACAAAAGACAATAAAAGAGGAACAGAAGAACCAAAAAAGAAAAAGATGTGATATATAGAGAACAAATAGCAAAATGCCAGATGTGAATCCAACATATTCTTAATTATATTATAAATCTGAATGAGCTATTTCCTTCATTTTGTTAATGTGATGTATTGCACTGATTGAGTTTTGTGTGTTGAATTTTCCTTACATTCCAGAAATAAATCCCACTTGGTCATGGTGTATAATCCTTTTAATGTGCTATTTTATTCTGTTTGATAGTATTTTGTTGAAGATTTTTGCATCAGTGTTCATAAGGGATGTTAGTCTGCAGTTTTCTTGTAGTATCTGTCTGACTTTAGTATAAGGATAATGCTAGCTTCATAGAATTTAGATGTGTTCCCTCCTCTTCAGTTTTTTGGAAGAGTTTGAAGAGGATTGGTGTTCATTCTTCTTTAAATGTTTGGTAGATTCACAGTGTAGCCATATGGTCCTCGGCTTTTCTTTGTTGGGAGGTTTTGGATTACTGATTCAGTCTCCCTACTAATTATGGATCTATTCAGATTTTCTATTTCTTCATGATTCAATTTTGGTAGATTGTGTGTTATTAGGAATATATCCATTTCTTCTGGGTACCCAATTCATTGGCATACAGTTGTTCATAGTATTCTTTTACACAGCAATCCCCTCCTTATCTCTGGGGGATACTTTCCAAAACCCCTAGTGGATGCCTCAAACCACAGATGGTACCAAACTCTATATATAATATGTTTTTTCCTATACATGCATATCTATGGCAAGCTGAATTTATGCATTGGGGGCACACTAAGAAATTAACTGCAGGGGCGCTGGGTGGCCCAGATGGTTAAGCGCCCGCCTTTGGCTCAGGTCATGATCCCAGGGTCCTGGAATCGAGCCCCATATCGGGCTCCTGGCTCAGCAGGGAACCTGCTTCTCCCTCTCCCTCTGCTTCTCCCCCTCCTCATGCTCTCTCTCTCTCTGTATCTCTGTGTCTCGAATAAATAAAATCTTTAGAATAAATAAATAAATAAAAAGAATTTAACTGCAATAACTAATAATAAAATAGGACAATTAAAACAATATACTGTAATAAAAGTTTTGTGAATGTGGTCTCTCTCCCTCTGTCTCTCAAAATATTGTCTGTACTCACCCTTCTTCATCTTGTGATGATGTGAGGTGATAAAATGCCTATATGATGGGATGAAGTGAGGTGAATAACGTAGATACTGTGATGTAGCATCACGCTACCACTGACTTTCTGATGCTATGTCAGAAGAAGGATCATCTGTTTCTGGATAACAGTTAACCACAGGTACCTGAAACTGCAGGAAGGGAAACCACAGATGGGGCGGGGGGGGGGGGGGCTGCTATAATTCCTTTTAATTGTGGTATCAGTTGTAATGTCCCTTTTTTCATTTCTGATTTCATTTAGGTCTTCTCTCTTTTTTTCTTAATCCAGTTAAAGATTTGTCAATTTTGTTTGTTAATCTTTTTAAAGAATAAATTTTAGTTTTGTTGATATCTCTATTCTTTTTCTTTTTTTTTAAGATTTTTTTTTTTTAAGTAATCCCTACACCCAACATGGGGCTCAAACTCACAATCCTGAGATTAAGAGTTGCATGCTCTACCAACTGAGCCAGCCAGGTGTTCTTCCTCTATTATTTTTCTATTCCTCATTGCATCTGTCGCTGCTCAAATCTTTATTATTTCCTTTCTTCTGTTAGCTTTGGGTTTAGTTTTCTTTTTCTAGGCCCTTAATATTTACAGTTAGATTATTGATTTGAAATCCTTTTTCTTCTTTAATGTATGTGTTTACAGTTATAAATTTCCCTCTTAGAACTATTTTGCTGCATCTGAGAAGTTTTGATATGTTGTGTTTTTATTTTTATTTATCTCGAGATATTTTTTAATCTCCTTTGTGACTTCTTCTGTGACCTATCGGTTGTTTAAGAGTATGTTGTTTAATTTCCTACCTATTTCTGGTTTTCCTTCTGTTACTGATTCCTAGTTTCATTCCATTGTGATCAGAAAAGATACTTTGCATGTGTGTGTAATTTCAACCTTTTTAAATGTATTAAGATTTGTGTTGTGGCCTAATATATACTCTGTCCTAGAGACTATTTCATCTGCATTTGAGAAGAACGTATATTCTGCTGTTGTTGGGTAGAGTGTCCTGTATATGTCTGTTAGTTCTAATTGGTGTATAGTGTTGTTCAAGACCTCTATTTCATTATTCATCTTCTTTCTGATTTCTATCCATTTTGGAAAGTGGATATTGAAGTCTCCAACTATTATTGTGGCGCTGTATTTCTCCCTTCAATTTTGTGATCGAAGTGAATGGATTCCATGTTCATGGATTAGAAAGAATCAATATTGTTAAAATTGTAATTCTCCCTAAACTGATATATAGATTCTATGCAAAACTTCTACAGCCTTTGGTGCAAACAGCAAGCTGGTCTTAAATTTTATATAGAATATCCAAAACAATTTTTAAAAAAGAACAACAAAGGGGCGCCTGGGTGGCTCAGTCGTTAAGCGTCTGCCTTCGGCTCAGGTCATAATCCCGGAGTCCTGGGATTGAGCCCCGCATCGGGCTCCCTGCTCATCGGGAAGCCTGCTTCTCCCTCTCCCACTCCTCCTGCTTGTGTTCCTGCCCTTGCTCTCTCTCTCTCTCTCTGTCAAATAAATAAAATCTTAAAAAATAAAAATAAAAAAAATAAAAAAGAACAACAAAGCTGGATGACTTACAATAGCCAATTTCAAAACTTACTATAAACCTACAGTAATCAAGACAGTGTGATATTGGTGTAAAAACAGGCAATATATATTATGGAACATATGTATTAATGGAACAGGATTGAGAGTCAGAAATAAATTCTTACATTTATGGTCAATTGATTTTTTTAAAGATGTATTTATTTAAGAGAGAGAGCATGGGTGGGGAGGGCAGAGGGAGAGAAAAACTTAAGCAGATTCCGCATTGAGTTCATAGCCCGGCATGGGAGTCGATCTCACCACCCTGAGATCATGACCTGAGCCGAAACCAAGAGTCTGACACTTAACCAACTGTGCCACCCAAGCACCCCTATGCCCAATTGATTTTCAATGAAGTAGCCAAGACAGTTCAATGGAGAAAGGACAGTCTTCAACAAATGATGCTGGGACAATTTGATCTCCATATACAAAAAAAAAATTTAATTAGACCTTTACCTCACAGCATACCCAAAAATTAACTCAAAATGGATCTTAGATCTAAATGTAAATGTAAAACTATAAAAGTTATAGAAGAAAACATAGGATAAATTCTTCATGACCTTGGGCTAGGCAGAGTTCTTGAATATGACGTGCAATCCACAAAACAAAATTGATAAATTGGACTTCATCAAAGTGACAACTTTTGGGCTTCAAAAGAAACTCTTAATAAGTTCAAAAGATAATACATAGACTACAAGAAAATATTTACAGGGCACCTGGGTGGCTCAGTTGGTTAAGCAACTGCCTTCGGCTCAGGTCATGATCCTGGAGTCCCTGGATCAAGTCCCGCATCGGGCTCCCTGCTCTGCAGGGAGTCTACTTCTCCTTCTGACCCTCCCCCTTCTCATGTGCGCTCTCTCTCTCTCTAATTCTCTCTCTCTCTCTAATAAATAAATAAAATCTTAAAAAAAATATTTACAAATTATATATCTGGTAAAGGAGTTCCATCCAAAATACACAAAGAACTCTTATAACTTAGTTTGAGAAGACTAATAATCCAATTAAAAAATGAGGAAATGCACATTTCACCAAAGAGGATATATGAATGGCTAAAAAAGCACTTGAAAAGATAGTCAACATTGTTAGTCACTAGAGGAATTCAAATTAAAACCACAATAAGATAGCATTACACACACACTAGGGCTATAATTAAAAGGACAGACAATAATACCAAGTGTTGAAGAGCATGTGGGGAAATCTTTATATATTGCTGGTAGGAATGTAAAGTGGAAAAGCCACATTGTAAAACAGCTTGGTAGTTTTTTAAAAAGCTAAACAAATTTGCCATATGACCTAGAAATTCTACTACTAGGTATTTACCCAAGAGAAATGAAAATTTATGTTCACACAAAGACCTGTACATAAATGTTCACAGCAATTTGGTTATTCATAGTAACCAAAAGCTGGAAACAACCCAGATGTCCATCAACTGATGAGTGGATAAACAAAGTCGTATGTCCATGTAATGGACTATTTTCAGCTACAAAAAGGAATGAAGCACTGATACATACTACAACATGTATGAACCTTGAAAACAGTGTGCCAAGTGAAAGAAGATAGTTTAAAAAAACGACATATTGTATGATTCCATATATATGATATGACCAGGAAAGATAAATCTTTGGAGACAGAAATCAGATCAATAGTTGCCTGAAATTGGAGGTGAAACTGAGGATAGACTGCAAATATTATTAAGGAAGCTTATGGGGTTTTGGACATGTCTAAATCTAGATAGTAACTGGTTGCACAGCACTAGAAGTTTACTAAAAACCATCAGCTGTATGCTTACAATGGGTGAATTGTATGGTATGTAAACTATATTTCAATAAAACTGTAAAATTGTGAAATGAATTTCAGAAATGCTTGTCCGTTACTGATGGACAGTTTGCTACAGGATCTTTCTGGGACTTAGTGACCAGAGATGCATGCAGAAATGGAAAGAGAAACGCATCTGTTTCAAAAAATTAATACCTTAATGAGGGCCTATAGGGAGTGACCAAAAAAAAAAGTTCAAGAGAGAAGGCTTGGGAATGACCAGAAATTGTTCAGGAAACTCTCCAGGCTGAGAGGCAAGGCCTAGAAAAGGAGACATACTGGGTAGAGTTCTGGGGACTGCAATGGTGGGGATTTAGGCAACTTTAAAGAACACAGTTCCACCCTCATACTCAAGGGGGCACCAGAGGAGCAAATCTCAGTGTGACTGCAGACCTTTCCAACCCCTGAAGGCAGGGCCTTCTCCTGAGTTCATTGAAAACCTGACCCAGGTTCTTCAGAGACCAGGACTCTCAATTTTCTTTTATTTTCTTACGAAGAGGGAGGGAGAGGGAATTTGCCTGAAGGTGGCTTCCTTTTAAGTCTGAAAATGTGGCAGGAAGAGCCAAGAGAGGCCCTGTGACCTCTCTCCAGGGGAGAGGCAGTGATTACAGCCAAAAGAAACTGCCCTAAGAGGAGCTTTTTCAGAATGACACATGCTATTTTCTTCCTCTCCCTCCGTGACTCAGATTCATATTTCACACAGACCTTTCCCTGTGTTTTCTTTCCTCTGCCTTGACCACTAGCCAGCAGACTGTGTCCACAGTGTTTTCCCACTCCTGCTCCCCAGGCAGGATCAGTCTGGTAAAAACATTAGCTAGAAGAGATCTGGTATTTACCAGGTAAATTCCTCTACAAGTACCTTTGCAATGAAAACCTCTATTTAAGAGAGTCCTCCACAGCCCAGCTTAGATCTCACCTAATTCAGGTCATAGTCAATGAAACAAAATTCTAATCCATACCACACATTTGGACAGTCCAGTGGCACTTACTTATAAAAAGATTTGACCTGTAATACTTTCTTTTCCCCAAAGAACTTAAGAAATAAGTCGAGGCAAAAACAGAGCTCCTTCGGTAGTTGAAGAATATTTTCCCAAAGGCACTTGTTTTAAAACTCCAGTTCCCAGGAAATCTCTGTAAGAACTTTTCCCAATAGTCTACCCTACCTGGACAAGAAAGAGAGAGAGGCTCTAGATTTGAAAAGCAGGGATCTTCTCAGAAGGAAACCATGGGAACTTTCTCAGTATTCAAGCAGGCTCTGGTCCAGAGCATTGTAGAAAATGATCAAGGGATCAGAAATGAATCTAGTTAAAGGAAACAAAAGTGGCATACCAAAGAAGTGAGAGTATGTTGAGGCCTGAGGCCATACTAATGTACTAATGAGAGTCAAGTCTTTAAAAAATACAGTACCTAGATTATATGACAGAATTTATTACATCAGTTGTTCTTACATAGTGCTAAGAGCAAGATTCTTAAAGGGCATCATTACTGGGGGAAGCCATTTTCTCCCTCTCCCAGGTCCATAAAATAGAAACTTCCACTTCTTCAAAATTATGAAGAGTATTTGCCTTCCTGCTTATCCTCCCCAGGTTCTCCCCAAGGAAGGACTGACTTACCTGACTGTGGCACTGGGGAAGGAACTGAGCATGCTCAGCTACTTCTGCGCCTTGTCCTGGAAACAGGCTGCCCACCAGACAAGTGCATCCCCACCCTGAGTCCCAAACACACAGAAGTCTAGGGTAGAGTAATAGGAAGTGTGGTTGCAAGCCCTGACGTGTGGCTCCTCCACTTTGGCCACACTCCCACCAAAAGTAACACTTTTCTCTCAGTATGTCTAATTCGTGTGTCTGTTTCTCAAAAGCTTCTGAACACAAAGGGGTTAAGAGATGCAGTTTATTGTCTTCTTTAAAGCCTCCAAATCAAGACTTTGAGTAACCCTGCCTCTGAAAAGTTTGAAAACCAGTGAATAACCCAAAGAAATGACTCTAGCAGGAGACTAAATTTACCATATGCCCTTGAGCAAGGGGTGAGCTCCTCAGTCAGGAAGGGAGGCCACCTCTCCCAGAAGAGAGTGCAGCTTGAGGGGCTTGCACATGGGGCAGTGAGGGATGAACGGACAGCTTCCCAAGAGCCTGGAGTGGGGACACCAGCATCACTGCCAGATTCTCTCATGTCTAAAGTGTGAAGTGGTAGCAAGAGCCCCGAATTAGGACCTAGAAAACTTGTATTGAAATCCCAGCTCTTATCAGATCTTCAGCCTTCACCAATTTTGAGCCTCGGTTGCCTTATTTGTAAATGAGCATAAATAGCATTCCCACCTACCCTGCGGATTACTGTGAGAATCATTACATCATGTATATGAATGTTATATGTACACTGGAAAGTACGATAGAAATACAAGATCGCATGAAAAAATGGTGAGGATAAGGTATTTGAAGATATTTTGGGGTAGAAGAGCTGGATATTTTCCATTTACTCCTCCAGATCCACTCTCCAATCTGATCCATGTTCTGGAAGCTGAACTTTCTGAACATCAATGGGCTCCCTGGCCTGTTGGCTGCCAGTTGAGTTTAATTGAAGTGGAGCTACAGAGGGGATTGGAGAGAGGGTGGTTCAGCTGCCTGGATCAGATTCCCCAGTATTCTCCCTGCTGGGTCTCTTCAGGTTGGCTGCACCTCTCTATGAAGGGCACAGCTCAAGCCTTCTCCACAGTTTTCCCCCAGACCAGGAGCATTGCCATCACCAGAGAATGTGTGAAAAATAGTTCCTCTAGTCCTACCCCAAACCTACTGAAGCAGAAGCTCCAGGGTAAGGCCCAGCAATCTATGTTTTAACAAGCCCTCCAGAAGATTCTGATGCACACAAAATTTGAGAACCACTGCTGTAAGTAACTGCTGTACTCCCTTTCCTTTGCTTGCAGCTACTCACCCTGGGATACTGTCCAATCCCTTGTTGCTTCCCCCAAACCCTGTTTACCTTTGTAAATAGTCCTTTCATTATCCTCTCTTCAAGTTAGTCATTTTGAGCATGCCATTGTTTCCGTTCGGTAAACTAAGAAATGATGTAACATCCTTGTGAGACATATGACTAAAATCTGAGGGTTTTGTGTGAGCTTGGGCTGTAATGTTGGTTTCTACCAAGGGCTTTAGTCTGAAGAGGGAAAATGCTAAAATAAGTTGCTACTTGCAAAAGGAAGCTGCTGGTATTTCTTTCATTTGGCTAAGGCCAAAGCTCTAGTGAGCTAAATTCATACTATTTATTTTTCATTTCACACGAAAGTTGATTGGGCCAAGATATACCATTTGAGCTGCTGTGGAAAATAGACAAGTTCAAATGGTCAGTCTGTCCAAAGTGTGTAATGCCTAAGACAAAGAGAGACTTTTTCTAGGTTGTTTGTTTCCGCAGGTCTCTGGTCACAGGAACTCTCCTTGTTTCCAGGGTGTAAATCTGAGGCAGAAATATTCAACAGAGGTCAGCAGGGAGCTTCGAGTAAATCCCACTCCAACAAGTCATTTCCTTCAGGAAGAAGCCTGCAGTCAGGGTAAGAAAGAGGCTTTGGGAAAACTCAGCCCAAAGTGCTAACTAACCCGGGTTTTTCTTGCCTTTGCAGATGTACACTGCTTTTGCCTACAACTGAAGAGACTGGTTTTCAAAGTGGCATCTCTTATTTACGCATTATGATTTATTAATTTAACCACCAGTAAGAACTGGACCCTGAAAAATGGTGAGGCAGGCTAAGCTTGTCTTCACATTTTTTCTTTAATCCACTTTTTAAAAACAATTCTCTATCTACCCTCCACCCCCGAAGTCCATGGTATCCTCAAGCTATAACCTGTCCTGTTTATAGCCTACCACTTGAACAACCTTCCCGGATTTTCTCCTCTTTGAGCTTTTCCAGAACACACTCAGAATTAAGAGGAGCAGGGTCCTATCCCTCAGGGCCTAATGCTGATGTGATCATCTAATTAGCCCTGGTGGACAGTGGCTTACTGCTAGTAACCCTCCTGCCCAAGGCAGCCCACAAGAGTAGACCCATCTCAGGACAGCCAGCCTTGATGCCTAAGAGCTATATGATCTTGAGAATATTACGAAGAAAGATACAAAGAATCATAGATTCTTGGGGTTGAAAGGGACTGGTACCTGAATACATATCCTAAAACACTACCAAGCTATTATCTACCTTCCCTTTAATTTTCTACTGAAAATAATTTCTACCACTTATTGAGCACCTCCTGTGGGCCAAGGCCTCTTCTAGGCATGTTGTATACATTATCACTAATCCTGAAAGTAACCCATCAAAGTAGTTAGCACTAACCCCAGTTTGCAGTTGTGGAACTGAGACTTGATAGAGAGACGTAGTTCTGAGAAAGTGGCAAAGCCAGGGTTCGTATCCAATTCCAGTTGGCCCGGAAGTCGGTGCTCATTCCACTTGACTGTGTGATCTCCTGAGAGATCCCATTCTAACTCTGCAATTGAAGCATCCTTTATAATGACCTGAATTCTGTCTTCCTCTACCTCCCGCCCATCACCTCCAAGTTCTACCCCTCTGGGTACAACAAGCAAAATTGGCTTCTTCTTCCACATGCCACTTTTTCAGATATTTGAAGACTCCAAACTACTCTAACCATCCTGAAAATATTCAACCTTTCCTCCTATGAAGGAAGTCCCTTTACTATCCTACCAATTTCTCTTCAGTTTGTCTATGTCCCATAAACCAACAACAGCCACAGGTTGAGTTTTAATATACATACAGAAAACTGCACAAATTATAAGTATACAGTGCAATTAATTTTTACAAAGTAAGCGTTCCTTCCTGGATTGAGAAACAGAAGCATTACCGGATCCCTAGAAGCCCATGCTGTCCTGTCTCTGCATCCCCCAGAGGTGACCACGACCCTGACTTTTAACACATGCATTGTATAGAAAGCAGACAGTCTGCCTCCTTTTGTGTCTGGCTTTCTTTGCTCAACATTGTGAGAGTTCCATGTCATATTGTGTGGAACTGTAGTTAGTTTGTTATCATTGCTTTCTGTGTACTTTTCTTTTTTGTGTGCAGTAAATGCAACTTTTTTTATTTTATTTTTTTATCAAACTATAGTTGGCATACAATGTTATATTAGTTTCAGGTGTACAACATAGTGACTCAGCAATTCCATACATTACTCAAATGCTCACCATGATAAGTGTAGTTACAATCTGTCACAATACAAAGTTAGTACAATACTATTGACTATATTCCCTATGCTGTACTTTTCATCCTAGTGATTTATTTATTTTATAACTGGAAGTTTGTACCTCTTAATCTCCTTCACCTATTTTGTTCATCCCTCTACCCACCTGTGGCAGCCACCAGTTTGGTCTCTGTATTTATGAGTCTGTTTCTATTGTTTGTTTGTTTGCTTGTTTCAATTCTACAAATAAGTGAAATTATACGGTATTTGTCTTTCTCTGTTTGACTTATTTCATTTAGCTTTATACCCTCTAGGTCTATCCATGTTGTTGCAAATGGCAAGATTTCATTGTTTTTTTATAGCTGAGTAATATTTCATTGTATATGTATACCACATCTTTTTTTAAATTTTTTATTAATATATATGTATTATTTGTTTCAGGGGTACAGGTCTGTGATTCATCAGTCTTACACAATTCACAGTGCTCACCATAGTACATACCCTCCCCAGTGTCCATCACCCAGCCACCCCATCCCTCCCAACCCCCTCCACTCCAGCAACCCTCAGTTTGTTTCCTGAGATTAAGAGTCTCTTATGTTTTGTCTCCCTCTCTAGTTTCGTCTTGTTTCATTTTTCCCTCCCTAACCCTATGATCCTCTGTCTTGTTTCTCAAATTCCTCCTATCAGTGAGATCATATGATACTTGTCTTTCTCTGATTGACTTATTTTGCTTAGCATAATACCCTCTAGTTCCATCTACATGTTGCAAATGACAAGATTTCATTTTTTGATGGCTGCATGATATTCCATTGTATATATATACCACATCTTCTTTATCCATTCATGTCTCAATGGACACTTAGGTTGTTTCCATATCTTAGCTATTGTAAATAATGCTGCAATAAACATAGGAGTGCATGTATCTTTTCAAATTAGTGTTTTCATTTTCTTTGGGTAAATACTCAGCAGTGGAATTACCAACTCATATGGTATTTCTACTTGTAATTTTTTTAAGAACTCCACACTGTTTTCCATAGTGGCTGCACCAATTTACATTCCCACCAGTAGTGCATGAGTGTTCTCTTTTCTCTACAAGCTTGCCAACACTTGTTTTTTCTTGTCTTTTTGATGGTAGCCATTCTGATTTATGGGAGGTGATGCTTTCTATGTAATTTTTTTAATGTGGTAAAAAATATATATAACAAAATTTACTATCTTAGCCAGTTTTAAGTGTACAGTCCAGTGGTATTAACTACATTCACAGTGTTATGCAACCATCACCACCATCTATCTCCAGAACTTTTTCATCTTTCCAAACTGAAACCCAGTTACCGTTAAACAGTAACTCACCATCTACCCCTCCCTCAGCCCTTGGAAACCACCCTTCTACTTTCTGTCTCTGTGAATCTGACTAGATACTTCATATAAGTGGAATCAGACACTATTTGTTCCTTTGTGACTGGCTTATTTCACTTAGCTTCATGTCCTTGAGTTTTATCTATGTTGTAGCAAGTGTCAGAATTTCCTTCCCTTTTAAATCTAAATATTCCTTTGTATGGATATGCCACATTTTGTTTATTCTGTGTGCTTCTTTTTAAGATTTGTTTATTTATTTGAAAGAGAGAGAGCCCACAGTGTGGGCGGGAGGGGCAGAGGGAGAGAGAGAGGAAGTCTTAAGCACACTCCACGCTGAGCACTGACGGGGGGGCTCGACCTCAGGATCCTGAGATCATGAGCCCCCATTCTGTGTGCTTTTTAAAGCACATTGTCTTATAGCGTACCCAATGTTTCTGGTGGGTCTAGCATGAGCAGGTCCTTTCCACAACTCCACCACCTCACTCCCACATTCATTTTCTCTTGCTTCCAATTCTGGCTCTCCTCTGGACACAATGCCCCTGTGCCGTATCCATCTTTGCTTCCCCAGCACCTAGCTCTGAGTAGAAATACAGTGAACAATATCTGTTAATAAACAAATGAATGGAAGTAGAACAGCCCCATGAAGTCCCTCCTTTTTACCTTTCTGAGCCTGTTTCTTCATTCTTAAAATGAAGGGTTTGAACCACGGATTTCACAAGTCTTGCCTACTTTAACATCTCTGATTTTATGACAGACTCACACTTAACAAAACTCTTCAGTGACCTATTCCAAGGGTTTGGCTAAGAAAAACAATAACAGTAACTTTTAAAGCTACACTTACATGTTCTAGTTTATGTAATTTCGGTTTATTCCCTTGGTAATCCTGTTACGTAGCGTGAGAATTTAAGGCTCCGTGAAAGAGTATTCTGGACAAGGAAACAGACTTGCAAAGTGGGTTGTTAAGGTGGTCCCCCCTAGGGAGAACTTTGCCAGCCTAATTTCTTTCATTCCACATCTGAACTGACAAGCTTCCCAGAGTATGTAGCGGGGAGGTAGAGTGGGGTGGGGAAGGGCACTGTAGGGAAGCTGCAGTTCCCAGCCCAGTCACTAGGTGGCCCCTTAACTGCACCCAGAGGGGACAGATGAAGAAAACAACTCCAGCCCCAGAGCCAGGATGGTCCCAAAGGGTCAGTAAACCGAATTAGGCTTTTTCTTGGAGCCTTTTCAGATAAAAAATAGTTAGGAGGCCCTGAGTATTCTGAAATACACTATGACTGGCATTGGACTTAAAATGCTACTCACTCTGTTCCTGGATAAGTTAAAAATCTGACCACAATACCTTATCCTCCATCTTGTGACTTCTGGATCTTATTCTCTCCTCTCCTCCTTCTCCCTCATCCATTAGATTTTTATGAGAGACACAAAGCCAGATTTTGATGGGCCATGGTTGAAACACACTGACTTAAAATGTCTCAAGGGACAGTAAGTTTACAGGTGGATCAGTAGCTTTCCAGCTGGAATTTTTAAAGGACACTAAGCTTACTGTCTTATAAAAGAGAACACTCTCACACGTATTTCAAGAACATTTAGAACTTCTGTGTCAGATTAGATCAAATCCATACAAATAAGTAGTCTCTCCTTGGCAATTGCTGCTAATAAAGTGGTGTATATGTCTCCAGGTATTTTTTCCAAAGTACATAGTAGCATATGTTTCTTCTTCTTTTTTTAAAAAGACTTTACTTATTTATTTGATAGAGAGAGGGATAGAACACAAGCAGGGCGAGCAGCAGAGAGAGACGAGAAGCAGGCCCCGCTGAGCAGGGAGCCCGATGTGGGGCTTGATCCCAGGGCCCTGGGATCATGACCTGAGCAGAAGGCAGATGCTTAACTGACTGAGACACCCAGGCACCCCTGTTTCTTCTTTATAAAAAGGAAAACTGAGGCACCTGGGTGGCTCATTCGGTTACGTGTCTGACTCTTGATTTCAGCTCAGGTTGGAATCTCGGGATCTCGGAGTCATGAGATCGAGGCCTGCATCAGGCTCCTTGCTCAGCGGGGAGCCTGCTTTTCCCTCTGCCTGCCTCTCTCTCTCTGACAAATAAATAAAATCTTTTTTTAAAAAAGTCTATTATAAAAAGGACCATTGATTATACCATAACACCCATTAACCTTACTCCACATTCTCTTCTCTTATGTTGAACATCCATGGGTTTTGGTAAAGTTGTGTTCAATTATTTCCTATTTTATGTTTTTAAAATGATTAGTATTATTCTGTCCTCCCTCAGAATCCTTAAGTGTTTTGGCATTTCTGCTACAAAGATATTTTTGCCAATTCCTACCAATTTTTTGCTATCCTTTCAAATTTGCAAATTTGTTTACTGAACCTAGGTATATTTTTTAGGGTGATTTACAACTTTTGAAACATAGTGCTCTATTATATTATTGTTGTTTCCTTGGTTACAAGCACTACTAACTTCGGGTGGGATTAGCACACTTTTATTGTTCATTCTGTTATTTTCATGGAGGTTCTGTGACCTCCTATTGTATTCATTCTTTAACATTAGTAATGTCCTGGTGGGTTAAAAGCAGTAAAAAAATCAGAGACTAAATAAATAAATAATTAGCTGTCTTAGAGACCACAGAGAAAAACTTCAGCCTACACATTAGCAATGTGTAAGGATAAAATGAAGTAGCCAATGTGAAAGCCCTTTGAAAAATACAAATGTATGGCATGCAAATATAATATTTGGCTTGACTTCAAGTGGAAACCAAGAGCTGCTGAAATAATGGCTTCTTAGGATTTAGCAAATGCCTGGGGTCATATATCTGAGGAAAGAGCTGGAAGACACATAACCAGCATCATTTCTTAAACTAGCTGAATATTCTACATTGTTTACCCACAAATGTTCTGGCTACTATTGTAACTTAACACATTTTAGTAACAGGGTAATGGGAGAATGCATTTTTTTTTTTTTTTCAGTAGTCTTGAGATTCCAACAACTATCAAGGGACATAAATCAGCACGAAGTCTTCAAAGTGGCTGGTCTAGCAAGACAGAGCCAGTGTAATGTGGCTTTTCTATTAGCTTGGCTATAAAGTTGGCTATTAACTTAGCACTTAATTGGATCCTCCTACAGTGGAATCATAAGAGCATTCAGTCCTGCAGGCTAGAGAACGTGTTGTACCTGTTGAATAGTGTTTAAGGTCCTTTAAAAGTCTGGTTATAACTGAGTAATGACTAAACATGGCTTTATTATATCGGACTTTTAGAGGTGATAGGCATGGTTGTCTACCTACACAGAACTGTGTGCAAACAGCTGCATCTGAATCCTAGCTCCACCGTTTATAAACTCTATGTCTTTGTTTGTATGTTTTAGCCTTCATGAGCTTCAGTTTTTTCATTTGTATAATACAGGTAACAGTACCTATCCTTCTTCCTTCATGGAATTGTAAGAATTAAGTTAAACCATGCACAGAAAGGAGTTTTAGGGACTTAAGCACTCTATACCCATTAGTTACGATTACTGAGTATAACCACCATATTTTACCAATGAGGAAGCTGAGGCTCAGAGAAGCTAACTGATTTGGCTAAGGATCGATCTATGGTGGCAGAGTTAGATCTAGAACACAGATCTCCAGGCCTCTTTTCTTTGCAGTGTATCAATCAGTGCTGTTTTGTGACATTTTATATAAACTAAGGTCTCCATCCATGACTCATTTACATACAATTTATTAGCCAGCTATAATAGGTCATTAAAATTTAACTTCAAGTTTGTTAGAAGCTAGATTTAATTACTGTGTATGTGTAGATGCATTACTGAACTTCCAGCTAAAACTATAGCTAGGCTAGACCCTAAAGGGAAAAGTTTTTTGTTTTTATTTTGCATGTCAGTGCTTGGCTAAAACTTCTGTTTTTGTAAGAGAGTCACATGAGACAATCTAAACTCTAAATCTAATTATGAGGAAGAATCTACAAAACAAACTCAAACCTTGTATGAAAGCCAAAACTTTCATTGTACTTTCATAATCTTTGTAAAATAGCTTTTTTTCTCTACCTTCATCCTAAAATATATTTCAAACTGGTATTTTAACATAAAGATGACCAATTGTTGCCTCAAAGATATTCTTTTCTTTAATTCTTTTTTTTTTAAGATTTCATTTATTTGAGAGAGAGCATGAGCAGGTTGGGGAGGGGCAGAGGGAAAAGGAGAAGCAGACTCTCCACTCAGCAGGGAGCCTGATGTGGGCTTAATCCCAATACCCTGGAATCATGACCTGAGCCAAAGGCAGACAACGCTTAACCGCCTGAGGCACTCAGGCACCCCCAAAGATATCTTATTCTAATATTATTTTTGTCTCAATAGATTCACTTATCAATAATGTGTCTGTGAAAATAGCATTATATCTAAAGGCACTTCTCTGTTTTAAATAAGGCTGTTCTGAGTTTTCCCTTATCCTTAAAATTTACAATGGATTCGGACTAAATAATGTCTAAAATTTGCTTATGACTCTAAGCTCTAAGATCTAGAATTCAGAACTATAAGAACAAACTAGATCAGTATTTATTTTTCCAGCTATACTTGCATGGAGAATTGGGGCTAGTTTCTCTTCCACAGAAAAAAATACATTCAGGCATGTTGAACCTTGGGGCCTTGTTAAGGAATGTCTCTCAATTCTTTGTGAGTTTTTAGTAGCTTAATTTTACAGTGTTCTATGATAGAGACTGTCTAGAATTTATATCTTAAGATTTGGGCCCATGTCCTGGCTGATTTTGAGGAAGATATTAAGCCTCTCTGAATCTCAGTCTTCTAATCTTTAAATGTGGTTATTTCAACAGGATGCCCAGAACTTATAAGATTTTTAAAAGATTAGGGGGAGGGTTGGCAGGCAACTAAAGAATCTCAGAAAGAGACTATTTCAGAGCTAGAGAGCTTTTCAGTCTCAAAAGTGGTAAAACTTGACTACTCATTGTTGTCACCTTTGTTCTGGTGAAATGACCTAACTGCACCCTCTACAAAAAGTAAAATTTGTTGCCTCCCTGGGTCATGGAGAACACTCTGAGGAAACCTAAACCCTGATGTTCTCAGAGGAGAGCTTAGCTAGGTATTCTCATTGGTAACACAATTGTTAGCTTCTAAGTCTGTGCTTATCTCTGCCTGCTTTGTCACTTCTGAGGTAGAGGCAATGTCTCCTTTTCTTTCCGTACAAATCTAAATGGATGAGGGCAGCCCTGTGCCTTGTGCCTGGGGAAATGTGTACTCTTGCCAGAGAAGGTGCTATCCACAAACCTGAAGCTGAGGCCCTCTAGATGTTCACATCTAGAAAGTGAGGACAATGAAACTGACCTTAGAATGTGGCTGTGGGAATTAAGTGAGCTAATGCGTGTAAGCCTTCTGGCACATAAGGTGCTTGTTAAATGATAGCTATTATGAATATGCCCGGTATTGTTTTCCTGAGCCCTCCTATGGCCTCGTCCTCTGGCAAACAGAGGTGGGAGGTGGTGAGGAGAGGTGGCAGGAAGCAGAGCAGTGCTCAGTGCGCAGCCCTAAACAGGTGCCGGCCCATATGGTCAAACCCAACTCCTGGAACATGCGTCTGCAAACCTTGGGCAGGGCTCTGGGCAGCAGCTGCACAGGATTAACAGCAGTGAGAACCAAAAGCAGACTGTATACCTCGCATCCTCCCAGAGCTGGCCCAGAGAGACATGAGACTTGCATGTAGTTCAGCCAAAATGTAGGCAGGAGACAAACGTTTGGCCCCTAGTTTACATAGGCTTGCATTCACCAAATGAAACTTCAAATACAAGAGACACAGCCACATAAAACAAAGGGACTGCTGCCAGGGAGCATGCCCAGGATGGTATGACCTTGGTTTTCACTTCCAGTAAATATTCTTCCCTTTAAGCAAGTGACAACTAGAGCAGGAGTGTGAAGACACCGCTGAGTGCCATTTTGCAAGGATTTAACAAATCTGAGTCTTGGGGATTTGGGGTAATGGAGCACATGGAAGTTTCTTCTGATTAGTCGTATAAAGAGATAGTAAGCAAAGCGACCTGCAGAGTAAAAAGGGGCAGCAGGTGTGAAGTAGCTGTCTAGGGGATCAGGTGATACGATGGAGTAGCCAGGGAACATGGAGGGCCGCAGGACGTCCGTGATTTCGAATTTTAACTGAGTCCAGTCAGCATGCTTGTAGATTTCTCCCCAACGCTTTGAGGTGTGAAGTCAGTAGGACTTACTGTAATTAGTTAGGGTTTTGTCAGGTAAAAATATGAAAGGAAAGAGGGGCAAAGAAATTGGGAGTATATGCAAGGTTCATGAATGGAAGCTGGGGAAGGAGGGAAGTGAGGACACAGGGAAGGTGAAGGGTGATGAGAAACGTCAGGGTCAATGGATTCTAAGTCCCAGTGGGGTTGAGGACATTCTTTAAGCAAATTTTGGCAGTACAAATCTTTTTTTCCCCCAGGTGTTTAAGTGTGGAACATTTCCTTCCCATCTTCTTTATTCCCACCTTTTTTTTCCCTCTTTTCACAGTTTTGTTCTCTCCAAGTTCATGAGGGGTTGCTACTTGCTTTGCTGAGAAAGAGTGCAGATTCTTGTACTCCTGGCAAAGAAGGAGTTAAATGGTGTTATTTGGAAGTCCTTCTACATTACCCAGATGTGGCTTAGAGATAGGATTGTGCTGATGTCCTTTATTTTTCTCCTTAATTTACAAAGAGCTCTCTTATCTGACATTCTGGTGCTTTGTTAGAATTTTCTTAATAATACAGCCCTACTACAGAGCAATTTTTGGGGAGAACTGCAATCTGACCCTTAAATTGGGGCAGGATTCTAGCAAAATAGAGGCCTCCTGGCCAGAGCCTCTGCTCAGATTCCTAACAGCAACACATTTCTCATTAGAATGGCTGCAGGAGATCCGATGACAGAGGCAGTTCTATGAGTTTGTTGTGCTGGTCTTTTCATTTACCTGAAAACTATCTTAAATGATTGCTTTCCAAATGCAGTGACACAGCAGTCTGTTTTCTAGAGACGTTCCATTCAATAAACACCTTGCTCTGAAGTTTTTGCCCTGGCAATCCTGGAGGTGCTTGAAAGCAGAATGAGCAGGTCACAGAGGCATAGAAAGAATAGAGGATAATAGAATCTGTAAGATTTGAGGATCACAAAAAGTGAAAATGATCCACTGATATGTTCACCTCACCTGCCTTGCTGGAAGGGACCTCAAATGGTCTTCACGTTCATCTTCCTGCCTCCACACAGGACAGCAGCAAAGCTTTCTGCCCACTTGGAGATTAGGTCTATCGCTATCAATGCTTCAGGAATTTTAAAAGTTGATCTTATATTTATCTTTGAGCCGATTTACTCTTCCACACTTTTACTCGTTCTTCTACTGACTATTAAGTTTGACTCTTAAGGGATATTCCTAATTTGCAAAGTAATTCACTCCTTGTTGCTGTTACAAACACGTCTAATTTTTTTAATTATCCAGTTACCACAGGAAAGTTAATCATGATAATCTAAAGCTTCTGTCTTGACTTTTTGGTTTTTTGAATTTGTGAAAAAGCACAGTTTATTGTCAGGTGACTTGAATTCTCCCTAAATTCAACCTCTTGCCTTTCCTGGCACTGTAGAATGGTGAACAGAGAAATAGAGCTGAAGTCAGAAGCCTCAAATCCCAACTGCACCATTACAAGCTGCATCATCACCATTTATGTTACTCCTGATTTATAGCCCCAATTTTCTCATCTGCAAAATGTAAAAAAGCATACCTATGCCCCTAATAAATCAGGTAACAAATGTAAAAAGCATTTCTAAAATGCTAAATAGAGACTCCTGGGTGGCACAGTCTGCTGAGCTTCTGGCTCTTGATTTTGGCTCAGGTCATGATCTCAGGGTTCTGAGATTGAGCCTGGTGGCAGGATCCACGCTCAGTTGGGAGTCTGCTTGAAATCCCCTCTCCTTCTGCCCCTCCTGCTCATGCTCTCTCTCTCTCTCTCAAAGAAATTTTTTTAAATGCTAAAATATTGTAAAAGGGTGTCTATTTTTAGGTTTTACTCCCAGTTGCCCCATGTTAGCTTATTTGGGGTCTCCTTGGGCCCCTATCCTTCTCTGCTCTTCTTGTTTTTGCCCAACTTTCCTTCTCCTGTCCCTAGTGTCCAGCTGTCCTTCATGGAATGTTGTTGTAGCAGAAATCTCAGAGACTACACAAAAGCTAAAAATACAGCCAAGAAAGAAATTAATACCAGTGTACAGAGACCTTCTTCCTGCTAAACATATTTCTTAGAGGGTGCTATGAGACTGAGCGAAGGAGAGGAGAGAGAGCAAAAAGCAGATGGGGATGCCAGTGACGAGAGCAGGAGTGGGGGAGAGGGAAGAGCAAAGGAGCTGGGAAAGAATCTACTAGAAAAGGAGGAGCACAGAACTCATGTCACCCCCCCAGCCTTTGAAAGGAGGGGAAAAGGACAGTATAATTCCAACAAAACATGAAAGTATATGAAAGGGAGTTTATACAGAAAAGAGCAAAGAAAGCACAAGAATAAAATTCTTTTCAGGAAGGAGAGTATCAAGTTGCATTGCAGGCAGGCACGTAATAAAGCTATGATATAGTGAGCATAGTTTAGTGAGAATATTTGGTTCCTACAGCCAATTGCTGGGAGGAAAATGTAAATCGCTGTTATATTTGTACTGCAGGTAAAATTATCCCATGGCCAATGAAAGAGAGAAAAGGGATTTGCTGCAAATGTGTTTGGGACTCATGCTGTTAAACTCAATCCACATGATAGAATGTGGAAGATGAACTTAGAAGAACACACAGTCCTATCTGCGTGCTTTCCTTCCCCAAGGAATCAAGTGGCACTCTGCAATAACTTAGAAGTAGGAGTTTTCGACAGACACTTGGGAATTGGAAGAATGAAGGAATTGGAGGAGGAATTCACTGGGGGAGTAGGGGGGCCTAGATGGAGCAGCAATCCTATTAGGGACTAGATTCTTTCTAGTGGAATTTCTTGAGCAGGGAAACTGCTAATACCTAGGCTACCCTGTAATTAAAGGAAACTAAATAAGCCCATTTGCAGACCTAGGTTCCCGTGGAAACATCATGACCCAATCTTCAATCTCTTCTGACACGTGGTATGTAAGTTGCCTTTCTCTGAGCCTGGGTAAAGACAGACAGTAGCACACCTTATTATGTCCTGGTCTCCCACCCCCACAAGACTATTTCAGAAACTAATATCAGAGGTAACAACCAGGATAGTGAGCTAAGGTTGGGAGAATTATATCCTGCATCTCCAGACTCTCCAGGGAACAAAACCACAGAGGTAAACTATTTCTGTTTCACATTGCAAAAGTACCCCATGACTCATCCTTTTTTTTTTTTAATTAGTCCTTCTCTTTCTGATCACATCCATCTCATCTCATGTAATCTTTGTTACCCCACTGAAAACAGGAGGATCGGTTTCCCATATAATGTTGTTTTGAGGTTCACCAAGTTAATTTCACTCCTACTTTGGCTTCTCTGAAATCAGTTACTTTATGCAAAATTGAATGTAGATGCCTTATGTACAGGTTGATCAAGTTGCCGGTGAAAAGAGAGGCTCTCTTTTGTTGGCTGGGGAGACTAGACTTTCTTTCCCATACCATTCAAGTAACTCTCCCAGCTGCCAGGCCTCTAGGTAGTTTTCACAGTCATAGGCTCTCTCCTTATGCCCTGTGGCCAACAAAAAGAGAAAACAAAAAAACTCGAGGCCATTGGCCTCAAAACTAGGACTTGATGACTTCTGAAGTCTGATTTCACTTGCAGGTTTAGGATCCTAAAGCTGTGGCTTCTACCTTCACATCCATCCAAACAAGGTAAGCAAAATTCATAACTCCATTTTACTAGGTCATCATGTAAAGGAAAGCACAGAGGGAAAACTAAAATCTTTTGCCTTGAGAGCTCTATTTCCACTTCAAATAGAGCCAGTGAGACTGATCAGAAAACAGCTCCCAGGTGTTATCACAAGGGAAGGCAGGAACAGATCCTTTGTATAAATCAGGAATGTTCTCAATCTTAGAATGGGACACAAACTTAGAAGAGCCAGTCTTGTACATAGAAATACTCAAATATCAGAAAAACAAGTACATAGTGCCCCTCCATGTTATGGGGCTTAGAGAGGTTTATCTTTTTGTTTGTATGGGAAAATTAAAAGAATACCAAATTATATTTTGTGTTCATACCAATTACCAAATAATATGCCCTAAATATAGTCCATCATATTTCCCTTGATCTTTGAAATAGGCAAGTAGGTTTCATTTTCAGGAGCTCCCCTTAGCAAAAATGTGCTCCCAGCATTATATCCACCCTTCATTACTTGACTCTTATCTTTTTGCTCTTAACTTAATAGGTTTATAATTTAACTCTTCCTGTTTCTTGTATTATAAAAGCAATTTGGAAGAACAAAAGGTATACAAAAGAAATGCATTGTTTTAAAGTAACAATAAAGGTCATAACCTTCAGTCAATGAAAATGCTTTTCTTCCTATTCCAAACCTATAGAGATAAAACACAAACAACAATAACAAAACAGTTAAACACATAAATAAGTTCAAAAGCAAGAGAAGGAAGTCTCTAGATGCCAGAACTGAAGCAGAAACTAAAAGCCGTAACAGGAAGCAAGATAGCAGCAAGGCAACCAACCTATCAGGTGCCTTTGCATAAATCAGAAAATGGACCGCCCTCTGAGTAGATTCACTCTTAGAGTGCAGAACTTGCTGAGTTCTGAGTTCTTACTGAGTCGCACCACATTGTCCAAGTGCCATTGTATAGGACATAACCTGCACAATGGTACACAGTGGCGCTGATAAGTGGGAGCAGAAGCTACATCACTTAGAGAGGTTTTGAAATTGGAAATAGGTCTTAGGGGCTGAGGGATAGAGGTGTTTTTGTTTTTTTTTTTAAGATTTTTTTTTTTAATTTATTTATTTGAGAGAGAGAGAATGAGAGACAGAGAGCATGAGAGGGAAGAGGGCAGAGGGAGAAGCAGACCCCCCGCTGAGCAGGGAGCCCGATGCGGGACTCGATCCCGGGACTCCAGGATCATGACCTGAGCCGAAGGCAGTCGCCTAACCAACTGAGCCACCCAGGCGCCCCGAGGTTTTTTTTTTTTTTCAGATATATTTATTTTATTTGAGAGAGTACACGCACATGATAGAGTGGGAAACCTCCCCTTCTCCTCCCCTGCTTGCACTCTCTCTCTCTAAAATAAATAAATCCTTTAAAAAATAATAAAATAAACTTAACCAAGAAGGTGAAAGACTTGTACTCTGAAAACCATAAAACATTGATGAAAGGAATTGAAGACAACACAAATAGGAAGATATTTCATGCTCATGGATTGGAAGAACAAATATTGTTAAAATGTCCTACCCAAAGCAATCTACAGATTTAATGCAATCCCTAACAAAATACCAACAGCATTTTTCCAGAACTAGAATAAATAATCCTAAAATTTGTATAGAATCACAAAAGACCCTGAGTAACCAAAGCAATCTTGAAAAAGAAAAATAAAACTGGAGATATTACAATCCCAGATTTCAAGATATACTACAGAACTGTCATAATCAAAACTGGTTTTGATTTTGTGCTGGTATGGTACCAGCACAAAAATAGACACATAGATCAATGGAACAGAATAGAGAGCCCAAAAATAAACCCACAATTATGTGGTCTATTAATCTTCAACAAAGGAGGCAAGAATATGCAATGAAAAAAAGACAAGTCTCTTCAACAAATGGTGTTGGGGAAACTGGACAGCTACACACAAAAGTATGAAACCTGACCACTTTCTCACACCATATACAAAAATAAACTCAAAATGGTTAAAGACCTGAATGTAAGACCTGAAATCATAAAACTCCTAGAAGAGAGCACAGGCAGTAATTGCTCTGACATTGGCCATGACAACATTTTTCTAGATATGTTTCCTGAGGCAAGGGGGGAAAAAAGGAAAAATAAACTATTGGGACTACATCAAAACACGAAGTTTCTGCAGAGTGAAGGAAGCAATCAACAAAACTAAAAGACCGCCTACTGAATGAGAGGAGATGTTTGCAAGTGACATATCTGATAATGGGTTTGTATCCAAAATATATAAAGAACTTACACAACTCATTACGTAAAAAAAAATAATCCGATTAAAAAATGGGCAGAAGACATGAAGAGACATTTGTTCCAAAGAAGACATACAGATGTCGACATGAAAAGATGCTCAACATCACTAATCATCAGAGAAATGCAAATAAGAAATACAATGAGATATTATCTCACACCTCTCAGAATGGCTAAAATCAAAAACAAAAGAAGCAAGTGTTGATGAAGATATGGAGAAAAAGGAACCCTTGTGCACTGTTAGTGGAAGTGCAAACTGGTACAAATACAGAAACTGGTACAGATACAGAAAATAGTACAGAGTTTCCTCAAAAAATTAAAAATAATTTTACCATATGATCCAGTAACTCCACTACTGGTATTTACCCAATGAATATGAAAACACTAATTCAAAAAGATATATGAACCCCTATGTTTATTGCAGCATTATTTACAATAGCCAAATTATGGAAGCAGCCCAATATGTCCATCAATAAAATAAACACATAAAGAAATGTGGTATATATACACAACGGAATATTAAAAATCCTGCATGATTTCACAAATATGTGGAATTTAAAAAACAAAACAAACAAACAAAGAAAAAAAAGAGAGACAAACCAAAAAACAGACTCTTAACTATAGAGGACAAACTGATGGTTACCAGAGGAGAGGTGGGTGGGGGGATGGGTGAAATAGGTGAAGGGGTTTAAAAGTACATTTATCTTGATGAGCACTGAGTACTATAGAATAGAATGTTGAATCACTATATTGTTTGTACACACTAATATAACACTGTATGTTAAATATACTGGAATTAAAATTTAAATAAATAAGTTTCTCTGAAAAAAAGAATACAAAAACATTAATTCAAAAAGATATATGCACTCTTATGTTTATTGCAGCATTATTTACGGTAGCCAGATTATGGAAGCAACCCAATTTCCATCAATAGATGAATGTATAAATATGTAGCATATATATACAATGGAATAGTACTCATTAAAAAAGAATGAAATCTTGCCATTTCCAACGACATGGATGGACCTAGAGAGTATAATACTAAGCCAAATAAGTTAGTCAGAGAAAGACAAATACCATATGATTTCACTCATATGTGGAATTTAAGAAACAAAACAAATGAGCAAAAGGAAAAAAAAGAGAGGCAAACCAAGAAACAGACTCTTAACTATAGAGAACAAGCTGACAGTTACCAGAGGGGAGGGGGAGTGGGGGATAGGTGAAATAGGTGATGGGAATTAAGGAGGGCACTTGTGATGAGCACAGGGTGTTGTAAGGAAGTGTTGAATCACTATATTGTACACCTGAAACTAATATAACACTTTGGGATGCCTGGGTGGCTCAGTCGTTTGGGTGTCTCTCTGGCTCGGGTCATGATCCCTGGGTCCTGGGATCAAATTCCACATCAGGCTCCTTGCTCAGCGGGGAGCCTGCTTCTCCCTCTGCCTGCTGTTTCCCCTGCTTGTGCTCCCTTGCTCTCTCTCTCTCTGATAAATAAATAAAATCTTAAAAAAAAATAACACTGTGTGTTAAATAACTGGAATTTAAAGAAAAACTTAAAATTTTTTAAAATTATAAAACACAGAATTAGAAAATCTCTAATATTCAGTTTAATGAAATAGTTGATACAGGTAGAGCTCATCAAAGAATGAAACCACGAAGTAAATGTTATTGGGTTGGAGAACTTTACAATGAAGGGCTCAGCCTGTCACCATCTGAACCTACTGATTCATCTCAGCATTGCTAGTAATGATACAATCAGACATGCAAGTCTCCTGATTTGATACAATATGGCACCAACTCTGAAGAATTTTTTTCAAAAATATTGAGCCTGAGACTAACTTTGCCTCTCTTGACCTGGTTTCCAATGACAGGAAAAAGGGATAGAGGAATAAGTTAGATGATCCCATAAGGAGATAGACAAATTCAGAATGTGGGACATTCCATAAGACAACTCATCTATTTTTTTCTGTAGGTCAATGTCACATTAAAAAAAAAAAGGGTGGGGGGGGGGCCTGGGTGGCTCAGTCAGTTAAGTGTCTGACTCCTGATTTCGGCTCAGATCATGATCTCAGTGTTGTGAGATCAAGCCCCACGTCGGGCCTGCATCAGATTGGAGCTGGGTGCGCAGCCTGCTTAAGATTCTCCTCTCCCTCTGTCCCTCCCCACCTTCTATAAAATAAAAAGTAAATGAATCTTAGAAGAAGGACTATACTAGATCATTATTCTCACCAGAGATGATTTTGTCCTGGGAGGAACATTAAACAATTTCTGGAGACATTTTGGATTGTCTTAATGTGAGAAGTGCTACTGGAATCTAGGGAGTAGAGGCCAAAATGCTGCTAAACATCCTATAATGCACAGGAAACCCCAAACACCAAGAATGATCTGTTCCAAAATGTCAACAGTGTCAATTTCCTATGCTAAAGGAAATTGAAACGACACAATAATCTAATTTTGTGTGTGGGTCTTATCTGGATCCCGATTTAAAGAAACCAAACCACAGGAAGACATTTTTGAGACAGGGAAATTTGAACATAGATTAGGTATTCAAGGATACTGAAGAATTATTACTGAGTATGATACTGGTATTGTGTGTGGTATGTGAGAAAATGGGCCTAATTTTCAGAGGCACATACCAATGTATGTATGGATAAAATGGCATGATGTTTAGGGTTTTCTTTAAAATATTTCAGCCAAAAAAAAAAAAATTACATAATACTGTTGACAAAATATTGTTAAGTCTAGAATCTTGGTGATGGCTTTGTGAGAGTTCCCTACACATGTGTGTATATTTGATAAAATGTTTCATTCAAACACAAAGAATATTATTCAGAAAGAAGAATTTAACCCAACAGGAAAAAGGAATAGGCAAGAAAC
Source organism: Neomonachus schauinslandi (assembly GCF_002201575.2). Taxonomy (NCBI): domain Eukaryota; kingdom Metazoa; phylum Chordata; class Mammalia; order Carnivora; family Phocidae; genus Neomonachus; species Neomonachus schauinslandi. Next base: position 90,676,998 of record NC_058411.1, on the reverse strand, counting down.
AATGAATGTCATTCATGGAGGAATCCTGTTGGACTGTGAGGACCCTCGTTCAGACTAGAAAGCATATATATGGTAAGAAGCTGGTGCCTATACAGATCCTGAGATGAGCTGCATGGTGACCAGGCACTTTGAATCACAGTTCAGTGAGAAGAAACAAGGCCTCTTTGCTCACTGAAAGGTAATATATCTGAGAAAAAGAAAGTATTTTAGTGGGTTCATTCTAGTTCAGAAGCTATGGTTACACATATTTGCTGAAGAACAAGATTTTTCTCACTTTATTTTTGTAGTAGAGGCTTTTGAGAAATTAGAATACTCCAAAAATTTTTAGTATCAGGAAAACCACTGAGCTAACAAGGAAGGAATCTTCTAGTGTGCCTCTTGTTTCTCCATATTTTCAAAGAGACTATCATTTTTTTTACATCTCAATTAATTTGATGACTGTCCTCTCAGAATATTAGGGACAAGGTGATTTTCTATTTGAGTTTCTTTAGCTTGTTATCATGCAAAGTCCAGACACCTCATATGACCTCATTAGTGTGGGTGCAGTGATGGGTGTGTTCCTCATGATTGGTAGTGACATTGGTGGAAAGTCAAAGCCATACTTGCACTGGCCAAATAGAATCCTACTGTCTGCTGGAAAGCAGCTATGGAAAAAATCATTCACTTGTATTGCAGAGGTATGGACCACAGTATAAGTGATTTTCACTGGGTAGTGGGTTGGATGATGCACTCCCAAATGAGATATCCAAGTTCTAATCCCTGGTACCTGTGAATGCAACTTTATTTGAAACAGGGTCTTTGCAAATGTAATTAAGTTAAGAATCTTGGGGTAAGATCACCCTAGATTTAAGATGGACCCTAAATCCAATGGCTATGTCCTTATAAGAGAAGAAGAGTAGAGACACAAGAGGGACACAGGGGAAAAGCTGTGTGAAGTTGGAAGCAGATATTGGAGTTATGCAGCTACAAGCCAAAGGATGCCGAGTATTGCTAGCTGCCACCAGAAGATAAACATAAGAGGGAGGCATGGAATGAATTCTCTTTCAGAGCCTCCAAGAGGAACCAACCCTCTCGACACCTTGATTTTGGACTTCTGGCCCCAAGACTGTGAGTGAATAAATTTCTGTTGTTTTAAGCCACCAGTTTGTGGTAGTTTCTTATGAAGATCTGGGAAACTAATACAATTGATATGGGGCAGATTCTCACAGAAATAACGTGATGCATTAAAAGAAATGACTCAAATTCTCAAATGACCTCCACTTGGTTATTCATTCATTCATTTTCTCATTTATTAATTCGTTCATCAAATATCCACTAATTATATACTTGGCTCTAAAATGTAAACTGGGACTTTTTAAATTCTTTGACAGATTCTTGTCCAGGTAAATTTGGTTACTGCTAACTTCTTAGGTGGGGGAAAGTTTATTGTAGATATTTTGCACTTTGCTTCAAAAGAGCTGTTATTTCTGGATTCCTGTAAGTTACCTTTGCATTCTGCCTAACAGTTGGCCAACAAATGGCAATAACAAAAATTAAAATGAGACTTTTCCGTTTTCTCAGAATTTCATCTAAGGCCACAGAGTTGAAGATAAATGGCAATAAATATTTCCACACTAGGAGGATAGGTGCTAGATTCATCTTTGCAGGATTTACAAAAAGATAAAACCCTTATCACACATAATCTACATATAAAAAAAGAATTTGCTAGAAAAGGAGTCACTGAAAGGGATTCATAGAAGCAAAGGGTGTTGAGATTTTTTTCCTCTTAGAAAGACTCTTTACAGCTGTGCTACGTGTACATTGCACAACTACAGGGGGCACCATTCACCCTACAGTCATAAGAGATTTATATAGTGTTATAACAATTTTCCAGCAGATGGCGGTAAAGTATCTGGAGGAGTAAGGTCCTTTTCTTAACTCACACAAGGTCATATAGGCTAGTAAAGGCTCTGCTCTTTTTCTTTCTTCTCCTCCACACTCTCCCTCAAGCCAAGTACATAGAATTCCAAGAGAATCTTCAGAGATGTTGGAATTGCCTGCAACAGGTGAGACTAGCATCTCATTCCTTGGATGAAAGCTGGCTGAGTTACAGAACCTCTGAGGCCTACCCCAGGCTACTAACTATCAAAGCAGAGCTGGGAGACCTGAGAGAGCTTGATAAGGATTCCAGGAGTCTTAGACTTAATGCCTGTTCTTATCTGGAGAAGTCTGAAGGCAGGAGACTGGCTAGAACTACATGACAACAAGACAAGGAGAGGGGAGTCAGAGCTAGTTGCACTGCACTTTAGCCACTTGGCATGTCAAAAGTGCATGAATTCCTTGAGCCAAATGGACACCCTGGCTATAGGTAGCCAGGTGTGAACTCTCTGAAAGAACCTTGTCTGAGGTTCTTGAAATCAGAGTGAGTCCTCCAACTTTGTTCTTCTTTAAGATTGTTTTGGTGATTCTGGGTTCCTTATATTTCTATATGAAATTTAAGATCAACTTGTCAATTTCTACAAAAAAAGCCAGCTTGGATTTTGACAGGAATTGTGTTAAACGTGTAGATCAATTTGAGGAGAATTGTTTTCTTTCTGCTACTGAGTAGCCACCCCACTTTCCCACCCCTGCATCCCCTGCCTCCACCCTGCCAAAAAGAGAAGATTTACAACTAGAGGACAGAAAAGGTGAGGGGAGATCACCAAAGGTTACCCAGAGAAAAGATTACCTTTGGCATAGAAAGGTATGTGGAAGTCCACGACAGTTTTGCCAAAGAACCCATAAAAGTGTTCCACAAAGGAGAGACATTTGATCACAGAGAGCATTCCACAGCTAAAAGAAAACTATAAATAGCCCCAGCCTTTGCCCATTTACCTGTCATCCATTCATCCCTCCCTACCCTGGAAGAGCCACAAGCTGCAAAAAAGCAGAGAAAGAAAAGTAAAAATTAAAACATGTTCTGCCTCCCTTTCCTCAATGTGGGTTCCCAATTTACCAATCAAGCCTAAGGAATTACTACTCACTGTATACACTTCTGTTCTGTCTGTAGAGAACCTAGATTTTTATTTGGTGGTCTTCCTTCCCCCATGCAACTCATGTGCATTAGGGGAAGCTAAACATCCTAATGACAACAACCCACTCTGTACCACCCCAACACTAGTTCTTATACTCTGACAACTATTAAACATAGTTCAAAGAAATTTTTAAAGACCTAAATAAATGGAAAGACATCTCGTGTTCATGGGTCAGAAGCCTTAATATTGTTAAAAGAAAACAATTCTCCTCAAATTGATCTACACGTTTAACACAATTCCTGTCAAAATCCAAGCTGGCTTTTTTGTAGAAATTGACAAGTTGATCCTAAATTTCATATAGAAATATAAGCAACCCAGAATCACCAAAACAATCTTAAAGAAGAACAAAGTTGGAGGACTCACTCTGATTTCAAAATTTACTTCAAAGCTACAGTAATCAGGACAGTGTGGTACTAGTATAAGAAGAGGCATATAGATCAGTGAGGTAGAACTGAAAGCCCAGGAATAAACCCTCACATTTACAGTAAATTGATTTTCTACAGGATGCCAAAACAATCCAATTGGGAAAGAATAATCTCTTCAACAAACCATGTTGGGATAACTGGATATTCTCATGCAAAGAATTAAATTGGATCCCTTCCTCACACCATACACAAAAATTAGCTTAAGATGGATCATAGACACAATTACAAGAGCTAAAATTATAAAATTCTTAGAAGAAAACATAGAAGTGGCACCTGGATGCCTTAGTCAGTTAAGCGTCCAACTCTTGATTTCAGCTTAGGTCATGATCTCAGGGGCATGAGATTGAGCCCTGTCTCAGGTTCCACACTGGCTGTGGACCCTGCTAAAGATTCTCTCTCTCTACCTCTGTGTCTGCCCCTTCCCATCCCTCTCTCTCTCTCTCTAAAAAACAAAGGACAACATAGGGGTAAATCTTCATGACCTCAGATTTGGCAATGGTTTCTTAGATATGACACCAAAGCACACATGACAAAAGAGAAAAATAAAAATAAATAAATTGGGCTTCATCAAGATTAAAAACCTTTGTGCCTCAAAGGATATCATTAAGAAAGTGAAAAGACAACCCACAAAATGGGGGAAAGTATTAGCAAATTCTATATTTGATAAGGGACTTGTGTCAAATACATAAAGAACACTTACAACTTAATAATAAGAAAACCCAATTTTATTTTTTTTAATATTTTATTTATTTATTTGACAGAGAGAGACACAGCGAGAGAGGAACACAAGCAGGGGGAGTGAGAGAGGGAGAAGCAGGCTCCTAGCTGAGCAGGGAGCCCGATGTGGGGCTCGATCCCAGGACCCTGGGATCATGACCTGAGCTGAAGGCAGTCGCTTAACTGACTGAGCCACCCAGGTGCCCCGAAAACCCAATTTTAAAATGGACAAATGATATAAACAACATTTCTCCAAAGAAGACATAATGGTCCATAAACACATGAAAAGATGCTCAATATCATTAGCTATGTGGAAATGCAATTTGCATATGAAAATCCAAATCAAAACAATGAAATACCACTTCAAAAAAATGGCCATTAGGGGGCCCCTGGGTGCCTCGATTGAACATCAGACTCTAGGTTTTGCCTAAGGTCATGATCTCCCGCTTGTGGGATCCAGCCCCAGGACTCTGTGCTCAGCCAGAGTCTATCTGGGTTTCTCTCTCCCTCTGCCCCTCCCCCCATCTGGATGGATAAATCTTAAAAAAAAAAAAAAGCCATTAGGATGACTGTAGGGGTGCCTGTATGGCTCAGTTGGTTAAGTGTCTGCTTTCCGCTACGGTCATGATCCCAGGTCCTGGGATCGAGTCCCACGCTGGGCTCCCTGCTCAGTGAGGAGTCTGCTTCCCCCTCTCCCTCTGCCCCTCTTCCTCGCTCATTTTTTCTCTCTCTGTCTCTCAAATAAATGAATAAAAATCTTTTTTTAAATAAAAAAAGGATGACTATTATGACTATAATAAGAAAAGACAGATGATAATTATTGATGAGGATGCAGAGAAATTGCAATCTTCATCCATTGTGCATGAGAACATAAAATGGTGCAAACACTTTAGAAAACAGTCTGACAGTTCTTCAAATGATCAAGCACAGAATTATCATCACATGACCCAGCAATTCTATTCCTATGTATACACCCAAGAGAAATGAAAAATATATCCACACGAAAACTCATACATAAACGCTCATAGCAGCATTATATATAATAACCAAAAAGCAGATACAACCCAAATGTCCATTAACTGATGAATAGATAAATAAAATGTTGCACATCCATACAGTGGAGTATTATTCAATCATAACAAGGAGTGGACTATTGACATATGCTACAACATGAATGAACCTTCAAAACACCTTGCTACTTGAAGGAAGCCAGTCACAAAGCCTACATAATGTATGATTCCACTTATATGAAATATCCAGAATAGGAAAATCTATAGAGATAGAAAGTAGATTAGTGGTTGCCTAGGATGGGGGGCCTAAGGGGAGATGAGAACAGGGTTTTTAGCAGTGATGAAAATGCTCTAAGACCTTGGTGATGGTTGCACAAGTCTGTGAATATACTACTAAGAACCATTCGATTCTTCACCTTACTTTAATTTTTTAAAGATTTTATTTATTTATTTGAGAGAGAGAGAATGAGCAAGAGAGAGAAGGAGCGGGGAGGTGGGGGGGGTGGAGCAGAGGGAGATGGAGAAACAGACTCCCCACTGAGCAGGGAGCCTGACACGGACTCTGATCCTAGGACACTAGGATCATAACCTGAGCCACCCAGGCACCCCAATTGTTCACTTTAAATAGGTGAATTATATGTTAATTGCATCTCCATAAAGCTGTTTTATATATTTTTTAATTTTGAGGTCCATCCCTAGAGATTGCAATTTAATTGTATTGGAGCATCAGGATTTTAAAAAATTTCTCAGGTGATCCAAATGTGCAGCAAAGCTGAGAACCATTGACATGAACTAATCATGGTTAGTAACTTATTAGAGATTGTTTTAGGCATGGGCATATATACAAGTCAACAACGAGATACAAGAATTTTGCTTGGGGTTTCTTGGACAGCTTTTTATGAGAGTTAAAGGAGAAGAAACCTCCTTTTTTGAACATTATATCTGAAATTGCAGCAGCTGTCTTGTAAACATGAAAGGAGTTAATCCAAGGACAAATCTGACATACTAAGGATGGCAGAGAAGAAATATGTAAAAGAAACTGGGACCTCGATTACTTAATTCAGCTGCTGAATTATACAGTCCTTGTTGTTTCTATGTCATTTATTTCTGCTCTAATTTTTATTATTTCCTTTCTTCTGCTGGGTTTAGGTTTTGTTTGTTCTTTTTTTTTTAATAATTTTTTTAAGATTTTATTAATTTATTTGTCAGAGAGAGAAAGCACAACCAAGGGGAGCAGGAGATAGATGAAGAAGCAGACCCCCTGCTGAGCAAGGAGCCCGATGCGGGACTCGATCCCAGGACTCTGGGATCATGACCTGAGCCGAAGGCAGACGCTTAACCGACTGAGCCACCCAGGTGTCCCTGTTCTTCTTTTTCTAGCTCCTTTGGGTGTAAGGTTAGGTTGTTTATTTGAGATTATTCCTGCTTCTTCAGATAGGCCTGTATTGCTATAAACTTCCCTCTTAGAACAGCTTTTGCTGCATCCCAAAGGTTTTAGACCATTGTGTTTTCATTTTCATTTGTTTCCATGTAATTTATTTCTTCTTTGATTCCCTGGTTGATTGACTCACTGTTTAATAACATGTTATTTAACCACCATGTATTTGTGGTCTTTCTAGATTGTGTGTGTGTGTGAGTGTCTGTGTGTCTATGTGTCTGTGTGTGGTTGATTTCCAGTTTCATAGCATTGTGGTCAGAAAAAAATGCATGGTATGACTTCAATCTTTTTGAATTTTTTTTTTTAAAGATTTTATTTATTTATTTGACAGAGAGAGAGATAGTGAGAGCAGGAACACAAGCAGGGGGAGTGGGAGAGTGAGAAGCAGGCTTCCTGCCGAGCAGGGAGCCCGATGTGGGACTCGATCCCAGGACCCTGGGATCATGACCTGAGCCGAAGGCAGATGCTTAACGACTGAGCCACCCAGGCGCCCAATCTTTTTGAATTTATTGGTACTTGTTTTGTGGCCTAATATGTGATCTATTCTGGAGAATGTTCCATGTGCACTTGAATGTGTATTCTGCTGATTTAGGGGAATGTTCTGAATATATCTGTTAAATCCTTCTGGTTCAGTGCATCAATCAAAGCCACTCTTTCCTTATTGATTTCCTGTTTGGATGATCTGACCTTTGATGTAAGTGGGGTGTTAAAGTCCCCTGCTATTATTGTATTATTAATTAGTTCCTTTATGTTTGTTATTAACTGTTTTATAGATTTGGGTGCTCCCATGTTGGGTGTATAAATACGTACAGTTGTTACATGCTCTTGTTGGATTGTCCCCTTTATTATTATATAGGGTCCTTCTTTGTCTCTTGTTATAGTCTTTGTTTTAAAGTCTATTTTGCCTGATGTAAATATTGCTACTCTGGCTTTCGTTTGACATCAATTTGCATGATAAATGTTTCTCCATCCCCCCACTTTTAATCTGCAGGAGTCTTTAGGTCTGAAATGAGTCTCTTGTTAGGCAGCATATAGATGGGTTTCATTTTTTTATCCACTCTGTCACCTTATGTCTTTTGATTGGAGTGTTTAGTCCATTTACATTCAAAGTAATTACTGACAGATAATGTGTTCATTGCCATTTTGTTACTTGTTTTGTGGTTATTATTGTTGTTGTTTTTAAGATTTTATTTATTTATTTGACAGAGAGAGAGAGAGCACACAAGCAGGGGGAGTGGCAGGCAGAGGGAGAGGGAAAAGCAGACTCCCTGCTGAGCAGAGAGCCCGGTGTGGGGCTGGATCCCAGGACCCCGAGATCACAACCTGAACGAAAGGCAGATGCTTAACCGACTGAGCCTCCCAGGTGCCCCGTTTTGTGGTTGTTTTTGTAGTTTTTCTCTGATCCTTTCTTCTCTTGTTCACTTTCATGGTTTGTTGGCTTTCTTTAGTATTATACTTGGATTCCTTTCTCTTTATTCTTTGCGCATCTATTACTGGTTTTTGATTTGTGGTTACCATTAGGTTTGTATATAACATCTTCTGCCTGTAGTATCTATATTAAGTTGATTGTCACTTAAGTTTGAACCTTTTCTTTACTGCTCTCCCCCTCCACCATGTTTTAGGTATATAGTGTTATATTTTACATCCTTTTATTTTATGAATTCCTTGACTGATTTTTACAGAAATATTCTTACTGATTTTGTGTTTTTTACCTTTCATACTCTCACTTATGCTCTTTCCATTCAGAGTCCCCTTTATTTTATTTTTTTATTTAAATTCAATTAGCCAACATATAGTACATCATTAGTCTCAGGTGTAGTGTTCAACAATTTATCAGTTGCATATAACACCCAGTGCTCATCACATCACGTGCCCTCCTTAATGCCCATCACCCAATTACCCCATCCCCCACCTACCTTCCCTCCAGCAACCCTCAGTTTGTTTCCTATAGTTAAGAGTCTCTCATAGTTTTTCTCCCTCTTTGATGACTTTCCATTCAGTTTTCCCTCCCTCCCCCTATGATCCTCTGTACTGTTTCCTATATTCCACATATGAGTGAAATCATATGATAATTGTCTTTCTCTTATTGACTTATTTCACTCAGCATAATACCTTCCAGTTCCATCCATGTCGATGCAAATGGTAAATATTCATCCTTCCTGATGGCTGAGTAATATTCCATTGTATGTATATACCACATCTTCTTTATTCATTCATCTGTTGATGGACATCTGGGCTCTTTCCACAGTTTGGCTATTGTGGACATTGCTGCTATGAACATTGGGGAAAGAGTCCCCTTTAATATTTCTTGTAGGGTTTAGTGCTCATGAATTCCTTTAGTTTTTGTTGGTATAAGAAACTCCTTCTAGGGGTGCCTGGGTGGCTCAGTTGTTGAGCATCTGCCTTCAGCTCGGGTCATGATCCCAGGGTGCTGGGATCGAGCCCCACATCCAGCTCCCTGCTCGGCGGGAAGCCTGCTTCTCCCTCTCCCACTCCCCTGCTTGTGCTCCCTCTTTCGCTGTGTCTCTCTCTGTCAAATAAATAAATAAAATCTTTAAAAAAAAAAAAAAGAAAGAAACTCCTTCTAATCTGAATGCTAGCCTTGCTGGGTAGAGTATTCTTGGGTGCAGATTTTTCCTTTCAGCACTTCGAGTATATCGTGCCACTCCTGTCTGGCCTACAAAGCTTCTGATGCAAAATCTGCTTATGCCTTTGGGGTTTCCTTTGTATATAACTGTCTTCTCTGGCTTCTTTTATTTTTTTTTCTTTATTACTACTTTTTGCCATTTTAATCACTTTATGTGTCTTGGTGTGGACCTTCTTGGGTTAAATTGGGGGGGGGGAATCTCTGTGCCTTCTGGATCTGGGTATCTGTTTCCTTCCCCAGATTAGGGAAGTTTTCAGCTATTATTTCTTCCAATAAATTTTCTGTCCCCTTTTCTCTGTCTTCTTCTGGGATCCCTATAATGTGAATGTCATTACACTTGATGGAATCACTGAAAAGACTATTATCAACTCACATAATTTTTTTTTTTTCTCATTTCCTCAGTTTGGTTACTTTCCATTACTCTGTCTTCCAGGTCATTAATTCATTCCTTTGCTTCCTCTATCCTGCTATTTTATTCCATCAAATGCATTTTTAATTTCATTTATTGTGTTCTTGATGTCTGATTGGCTCCTTCTTCTTTCTTTGTTAAGGGTCTCACAGATGTTCACTCTTTTCTCAAGTCCAGTGAATATCTTTATGATCATTACTTTAAAGATTTTTTTAAGATTTTATTTATTTATTTATTCGAGAGAGAGAGGAGGGACAGAGGGAGAGAGAATCTCAAGCAGACTCTGTGCTGAGCACAGAACCCAACATGGGGCTCAGTCTCACAACCCTGAGATCATGACCTGAGCCAAAACCAAGAGTTGGACGCTTAACTGACTGAGCCAGGCAGGTGTCCCTTCATGATCATTACTTTAAATTCTCTATCAGGCATATTATATCAGTTTTTCCTTAAGTCTCTTGTGGTTGGGTCCTGATCTTTCATTTGGGACATATTCATCAGTCTCCTCATTTTATCTAACTCTCTGTGTCTGTTTCTGTGTGTTAGGAAAGTTGCTACATCTCTTGCTCTTGACAGTAATGCCCTTATGAAGATGAGGTCCTGTAGTGTCCTGCAGTGCAGTGTCACCTGTTCCCTTGGGCCTGGTGCTTCAGGGAGTGTCTTCTATGTGTGTGTTGTATGTGCTCTGCTTTTGAGTCCTAGCATCATTTTCCTCCTTTTCAGTTGTTTGCAGAGGCTCTCTTTGCTTATTGTGGGCAATGTTTGGTCCCCAACAGGAGTAGGGCACTTTTTAACAAGGTGTGTGCTGGTCTGTCTGTGAAAATGAGACCTGCCACTGCCCCTGCACTGAGGTCCCACAAAACACATGGGTTTGGAGTCAAGGTTTTATTTATCCACATGCTAGTTTGTAAAAATTCCTGAGTATAAATTATCATTTCTCCTTTATTAAGCTATCTGTTTAATTTTGCTTTTTTCTACCTATCTTGATTTTATCCTGGGGTCTATTGGTTTCTGTCAGATTTTTTCTATTTGTATTCATTGCCTTTTTTGTTTCTTGCTGTTTTGTGCCTTTTACTCCAGAGGTATCTTCTTTCCAGTGTGGGAAGAAGTCATACACAGTATCTGTCTGGAGATATAAACTGTGTAACATTTTAAGATGTTCCTTTAAATCTATAATGTTTATGGAAGTAAAATCCAGGTTATTTTCTTGTCCTTAGTATCTGTGAGTGACCATTCATCCAGGGTAATCAGGGTCTGAAAGTTTCTTGATCCTTTTTGGTATTGATAAAGAGAATACCAAACTTGTTTGAAGGGTTACTGTAAGCATAGAGTGACTTCAGCCCACTAAACCTGTACCCTCCAAGGTGTTGGCTCCTAGTTAGAAGATAAATATCCTCTAAATGGAGACCATGTTTGCTAAGGGCTATTCTGAAATTCAGAGTCTGGATTTGGGCCCAAGGTCTAAAACCCTAGACCTATAAGCAGGAACTGAACTGGAATGAGTTACTGCGTTAGCCCTGAAGGTGAACATGGAGTAAAGCAGGACTTGTGGAGACCCTGGAAATGACAAGTGCCCCCTTCTCTGGAAAGATTGCACAGCAAACTCCCTGAGTCTTCCTGACACTAATGGCTATTGTCGAATCAAAATATCAAGTCAATTTCCCTTAGGAAGAAAATCTTGACTTTACACTCTGTGATACTTTTTATTTTTCCCCCTAGCCCCAAAATAGAGGCTTTTTTGATGTTGTTTCCTGTCTCTTTGTTTGCTGACTGCTAACCCTTCTACTACTTGTCAGGCCAGCTGATCAACAAACATCTCTGTATGTGGTCCTATGCTGGGAGGATGTCTAATAATTCAAGGAGTTGGAAACCCTTCTGATGGGACAGACTTGCAGGGAAAGGGGAAAGGTTTCTTCCCAGAAACCTAGTAAAGCTTAATTACAATGTCACAATTCAGGTTGCCCTCCCACTCCGTGGTTCTTAACCCTGATTGCATATTAGAATCATCTGAGAAGCTTCCCACTTCCAGATGATTGAGTCAGACTCTCTGGGGTCTGAATCTCCAGGATTGTTATTTTTTAAAGCTCTCCAAGTGATTCCAGTGTGCAGACAGGGTTAAGAATCCCAGCTTTACATTTAAGAATGTAAGTTCATATGCTGTTATGACAGTCTCTACTGCCTAAGCAGAAATCATTGATCAACCTAAGAAACACATGGAGAGATTTTCATTCTCTTTGTTTCTCACCATGTAAAAAAACTATCCAAACCAACACTGCTCAGCATGACACCACTGGCTGATGCAGCACATTCCTGACAACCATTATCCTGAGGTCCCTGTGAATCACTACACAGGTTTTTTTAGTTAGTCCTATTCTCCTCCCACATGGGAGTGGGAAGAAGCTGTCTCCATTGTAATAAACAGCGGACTAGGTAGGAGACAGAAGACTTGGATTCTAATCTCATTCTTCCCCTAACTAGTTGTAAGGCATGAGGCAGATCATTGTAATATCTCTGAGAATTTATAAAATGGGATGACTTAATTGTCTGGTCTTTCTATTTCACAGACTTGCATGAAGATCAAATGAAATGTGAAAACAATCATAAATCATAAATTGCCATGTCAAGATAACAACATGACTATGTGCTTAAGAGCCCATGGGACAGAGCAGAGCTCCTTCTTCCCTTATTTTCTCTAGGTAGCTCCTAATGCAGTTTCCCCTTTAGTCTTAAGGGAGAGCATGTAGAAAAAGAGGTGGAGAGAGAGAGGCACATGTATAAGAGGGTGTTTTTGCAGTGTTTAGAAAGGAATACCATGCACCCATTGAGAAAATGAGATCGTTCTATATGACACACACAGAGCAGAACGATGTTAATGATACATTGTTAGGTGAAAAAACTAAGTTGCAATATAGTATGTAGGGTATGATCTCATTTAAAACTTCTATAAGAATAAGTTTGTTAGTACATGAAACATGTCTAGAAGTATACTTTCCAATCTGTCAACACCAGGATTGATTGGGAAGGAGACTTTTATTTTTTCTTTGTACATTTCTGTTATATTTGAATAGTTTGGTGATGAGTGTATTTCGTTTTCATAATCTTCAAATACATACTAAAATGCAAATTAAGTTTGCATTTCTTGCATTAAGAAAGAGAGGTGGTGAGGGTTTTACAGCCTAAGGTTAGTAAAGAGTCAGAGAAAATGTAATTGCCTTCAAGTTGTTCTCATGCCTGGGTCCAGACAAAACATGCTCCAAAATTATCCAGTTCTCACAGTTTATTTAATCAACAACTTTAAGAATTCACAGAGAAGATAAGAGGTGGCAGAAGGTTGAAAATGGTCAAGGGTTCTGCTTTTCAAAAAGAAGGAAAGTATAGCTTCTGAAAATCGCAAACTACAAAGCTTGAGACTGATCAGGAAAAGTCTAGAATGGATTATTAAACAACTGGTGAACATTTAAAAGGGCATATGGTGATCATCAGCTGACATGGATTCACTAGGAACAAACCAAGACAAAATAACCCATTTCTTTTTGGTAGAATAACTAGATTATCATAGTAGCTCAGGGAAATAGCATAGACTTAGTGTATCTTGATTTCAGCAAAGCTTTTCACAAAGTCTCTTACGTCATTTGGGAAAATGTGTAAAATGCAAATTATTAAGTGATTCATAGCTAGTTAAATATCATATCCATATATTGGGGTATATGTATCCAAGAGAGTGTTCATCTTTGGTCCCATTTTCTTTCACATTTTTATCAACAAAATAGAGAAATTGAAGACACAAAGATGGAAGGACTAGCTCACTAGCTAAACCTATATTCAAGATATTCTTAGTTTATTTGAATGTTAAGCTGAAACCAGTGAAGGAGCTAATGGGTTATAGGATAAGAAATTTCCATTCCATGTAAGAAAGACTTCTTAACTACAGTTGTCCAACAGTGGATTAGGCATAGGTTCTCAGTCAAAAAAAATCTGGAGGGGGTGGAAGATGGGCCCATCAAATGTTCCCACAAATGCAAAATTGTATGATTCTCACTAAAAAATTAATAACAGACACTAAGTACTAACAGATTGCAAAGATAGTGGAAGACAATATAGGGCATAATGTTTGTTTTCATAGAGAAAACAAATCCTGAATGGAACCCTGAAGAATCAGTAAATGGGTATAGATGCATGGAAGAGGATATGTCATTCTGGGATGTCATAAAGCATAGAAGCAAGACTAACATGGCATTTTCCAGAATTGGGAAATGACTGACCTGGCTGTGGCTTTGGTGAATAAGAGAAAATAAGGCTGGGGCTAGATAGAGAAGATCTGAAGCCAAAAAAGAAGTTTATCCTATCAGTCAGGCTCTGCTTTCAAGCATCAGAAACCAAACCAGGCAAACTTCAAAAGAGGAGTCTATTGGAAAAATATCAGGAGCTCCCAGAATCAATGGGAAGGCTGGACAACCAGGTTTGGAAACATTAGAAAGCAAAGTGACCTCCAAGGACTAAAAAGCAGGAACCAGAGGAGTGGCCTTGAGGCAGGCCATGTTAGGGTGAATGAATATCAAATCATGTTTGATCTCTTTATCACACTGCTAAGTATTCAAATAGATGGATAGAGAGCTTCAAAGCCCTAGCTTGGGTCACATGTACTTCTCATTGCTGAAGAAGATGAGTACTGGATTAACACTTTTTCCAGACTATATCCAATGCAAGAGATAATTCCCCGAAAGGGAAATGAGGTGTGAAGGAGAAATAAGTGCTGCGCAGCCAAAAGACAATAAAATCTCACTATTGGCACCATTGGCAATTTTGAACAAGGTACAAATGTGATGAAAATAGTGCTATAGGGAGATTTGGCAATTTGCAAATGGACTAGAGGAATGAAACCCTAAAAGTGGGGGGTGGAGGGTAAGTATGTGGAACACAGAGGATTCTTAAAGCAGTGAAAATACTCTGCATGATGCTATAATGATGAATACATGTCATTATATGCTCATCCAAACCTCTAGAATATACATCACCAAGAGTGAACCCTGATGTGATCTATGAACTTTGAGTGATTATGATGTGTTGGTGAAGGTTCATCAATTTTAACAAATATATCACCCTGGTTGGGGATGTTGATAATGCGGGAGACTATGTATGTGTGGAGGCAGGGAGTATACGGGAAGTCTCAATACCTTCCTCTCAATTTTGCTGTGAACCTAAAACTGCTCTCAATAAAGTCTTTTTATTAAAAAAAAAACAAAACCACAACTAAGGCAGATAGTTCTCTAGGTTTAGAGGGTGGCAATGAGAATAAGATAGCAATGATGTTAAAAGTAAAAACAGTAAATCTGGATAACTACCTAGATGTTAAGGACAAGGAGAGGTAAGAGTCGTAAGAGTCAAAAATGATCATTAATGCTCCTCTTGAGACTGGAGGAATGATGGTGGTAGATGTAAGAAAGCCTAGAAAGAGAGCAGTATCTAGGATGGAGGTTACAATAATGCTCATGGTGTTGAGTGTAGCTGATCGTGAAAATGTGCAGTAGGAAGTAAGAAAACTGGGTAGTCCAAGAGGACTTTTTGGAGATATAGACGTAGGAGGATGTGGCATACAGAAGACAATTTAAGTCCGATGAAAGTCTCTTAAAGAATATGTAAATGGTGAGCAGAAATGGTGACAATTCTCCCTCTAAAATGTGGGGGGAAAAAAAGAAACAGTGAACTCCCTCCCCCCCCAAAAAAGGAATCAATAGAAAAGGTTTTGGGAATTTAGAATAAGAACTTTAACTTTTTACCATGAGCAGTATTACATTTTTCCATTTTTATTCCTTATCACATTTTCTCTCTCTACCCCAAACACCCAATCTAATTATATGTCTGTAAGCATGCATATATTCCTGTAAAATATGTGGGGTTTTGTGGAGTTTGTGTGTTTGAATGTAAATAAGTGGCATGTGCTGTAGAACTCATTGTGTTATTTCTTCATTCACCACATCATGTTGCTCTAAGGGTGAGAAAGCCAAATTGCTCTTTAGGAATGGCTGCAACAGCTCACATTTCTACCAGCAGATCACGAGAGCTCCCATTTCTACACATTTTTGCCAATATCTGATTTTTGTAAATTTGGTGTCTATAAAGTTGTAACTTGTTGATCAAAGTTAATTTTTTTCCTAATGAGTTTGAGTATCTCTTAAGATTTCAAGTTTCTCCTTCAATAAACTGCTTGATTGTATCCTTTCCTTATTGTTTATGTTCCAGAGCTGTGTAGTCCAATTAGCCACTGACCATTAACTATTCAGACATGAACTACTGAGTACATGAAGTATGGCTGTCCAAATTACATGTACTGTAAGTGTAAAATACACACCAAATTTCCAAGACTCAATACAAAAATAATGTAAAATATCTCATTAATTTTTATATTGATGGTATGTTTAAATGGTAGTATTTTAGATATATTGTGTTAAAATTATTGTTAAAATTAATTTTACCTGTTTATTTTTACTTATTACGTGGCTATTGGAAAATTTAAAATTACATAGGTGGCTCACGTCTGTGGCTTGCATTTTATTATGTTGGAAATGTTCTAGATACTCTTAGTTGGTTTTAGACATTGAAAATATCTTCTCTTACTCTGTCTTCCATCTTAAGTTTGTGAAATCCATCCATTTTTCACCAGGCCACCACATTACACACTCTGGGGGAGGCATTCACATCAGGATCTATGTAAATGGCCCCCTGGAGTTGTGCAGTGGATAATATATGCAGCCATACATAGCCCTGATGTTTTGCTTTGTGAATTGCACTTTGTGTCTCTTGTTTAAGAAGTCCTTCCCCACAACCTGATCACAATGATATTTTCTTTGCATTATTTTTGTAATTTAAAAAGGAACACAGGATGGTGTTGTATCATAACGAAGCCATTAAAGAGAGTGGTTTATAATGCCAAAAATATGCAGAGTTCAGCCAAAAAGGATGACGGTAGAGGAAATAATTATGTTGGATTTTATGATTTTGACAGCAGTGTTATCTTTCTAATTATGTTTTGTATAGGCAAATGTTAAAATTTGCATTCCAAAGAGCATGTTAACAGATGGTGGGGAAGGCAGGCCACAAGAATGCTGAATGACAGGCTAATTCCAGTTTTTAGTCTAAATATCTGCTGAAGTTAATTGTCACAATAGGCAAATAAGCTTGATATGGATCATAAAGAATTGCTGTAATTGTGAAGCTTATAAGATAATGTTTGGATTTCTACTTATATCAATCTGAAACATCATTCGGGACCCATCACTTGCTTACTCTGGAAAGTCAACATGTCTCCATTCCCTGTCAGATCAAAACCAAGCTACTCAAATCTGTCAGTAAAAACACCTATAAACTGGCCCCATCCTGTTTCCCATGTCTCATCTCCCCAACAGATTGTATATTCCACACAGAAAGGTACCATGTCTTACACTCATACTTCCTCATCAACATCCTGAGAGATGTCATGGTTAAAAACTGCAGCATCAGGCAAATAGGACACTATGTTTCTTAAATCAACTAAAATTCACTAAACTATTTGAGTAAATGCTCTGTGCTTAGCATGAAATGGTAAAGTTTATTTGAGCAACTGTTTTCACCTTGAAGTAACTCACCTGACCTCATACAAAGAAAAATGCTAATGGCAGAAGCAAGTAGAAAATAACATGTTCAAAATGAGATATCAAATGATAAGGTATTGAAAAGTTGAGGTCAACCTCAGAACTGCTAATATGCCCATTACAACCACAGAAATATAGGTTTACCGTAATAAGATTGTAGTCTTCTTTAAACCCTTTAATTCAAGAAAGAGGCTGAAAGGTTACAAAAAAGTCAAAGGTAGTAAGGATAGACTCACATCAGACCAAGTTTAGGATGTTTAGGGATTGAGGTCATTTATTCTTGATTAATACTGGGAATTCCATCTCACTTTAGGTATTAACACTTACTGGAATTTGTAACAGTCAAGTCCAAATTAAAAGCTGACCTTTCTTTTTACTCAGCCCCCAGCTATAGGCTTAATTATGATTGTGTGAATGTATAATTTTCATTTTGAAGGGTTTATGATACTTGTGGTACAAGTCTGGGCATTATGTTAAGAAAACCAAATGTTTTTGATCCATCTCATGACAGTTATAACTTCAGTGTCTACTGGAAGAATTTGCAGAGGCAAGAATTTGTCTATCAACATTATATTTGACATTGAAAAGAAATGTATTTCCCAAAGCAAAATTGAAAGTTACACATTTTTAAAAATTCAGTTGTGATTTTTTTTTCCAAGTTCAGTGATGCTTCTTCAGGTCCACTCTTCTTTCTGGATTCATTCTTCTTGCTAAAGTACATTCTCTGATTTTTTTTTCATCAAGTATCTATGGATAATAAACCCTCTTAGTATTTGTATATCTGAATACGTCTTTTGCCTTTACTCTTCAATGATAATTAATCATGGTATAGACTTTTATTTTGACAATCATTGAACATAAAAGTATACATTCACACAGCCATTATGAAGCCTCAACACATTGAAGATATTATTCTGTTTTCTGGCATTTATATTTGCTGATAAGGAACCTGATTGTTTTTCCTCTCTAGTCAATCTTCTATTAGTTTTAGAAGACTTTTTCACTGATGTTCTCCCATTTCACTAGGAGGTATTTAGGTGTTAATTTTTTTAAAATGTAGCTCAAACATAAATGTACTCCTTGCGGATTTTATATTTTTTATCTGAGAGTTTCTCTTCAGCTAGAATTACATGGTGTTCCATGAGCAGCAGGGTGATGGAAGCCTCTGTATGGGATGGTTTCATTGTTACTTAATTCTGAGATCTATGGGTCTCACACATTTTTATATTTGTTTCTTGGCTTTAGACAGTCCACATTTAGGTTAACTCCCACTCTGAGTAGTATCTGAGGTCTCCTTCACTTGCACGTATCCTATTTCCATCCATGGCAAATTGGCTCACCTTTGCAACAACTCTCAGCCTTTGGGCTTTCCTGATCCCCACTCTTGGACAGTGTAGTAATTTCACAGCTCCCTACAGGCCCAGTACCTCAGGTCCCATACCTAGATTTGCCCAGCGCAAAGACATAGGTCAGTTTGTTTCCTCCTATGAATGGCAAGGCTTCAGTTCCTTTTCCCTACTATGTCTTTATAGGTTTCTGGAGAAATTTTTTTTTTCCTGCTTTCGAGCTTGGGTATATATTCCTCAAATTAGTACTTTTTTTAATCCAGCATTTCTGTGTGTGAAGCGGGGCAAAAAAGATCCTTGAATGTTCACCATCCTGGCTGAATCCTTCCACAAGAACAAATGTTAACCAGGGCTTTCTGTCTGTCTGCCTTAGCCATCAAAACAAAATTGGAAGACTTTTCCTTTATAGGACCACCATAAAATCTGAAGACATCCTATCAAAAGTGACAGCTGTATGATAGTAGAAGCATTCAAAAGCATTATTATGGCAATTATAGATGTGTTCGAGTGCAAAATTGGTCTAAGGAGCAAAAAATTTCTGAGATCAATCATTTCATTCTGATTATTTCTGTTAGTTAAGACCAAAATAAAAGAGAATAAAAGATAATCCTCACGTCAAAATTAATGCAATGAAGAGTAGTCTTTTGTTGAAGGACTGATGAGATCATGTCTAGTCCAAGCAGAAGCCTGTCAATCTCATACTGTGGTTTATGTTTAATCAGGCCTTTGTTTTCAAGTGCACAAATAATAGAATTCAATCTAAGATTTACACATTGCTGACTCAAATATCATTAACTTGCAGCTTTGAAGTTGTGTCAGCTGGTCCATAGAGCATGTGGACTTACGGTCTGCATACAGTTTATCAAAAATTTTCTTGGCAATATATGTAAATCAAAGAAATACAAACTAAGAAGGCTTTGGTATACAATTGTATACCTATAAAATTGCAAAAAGAAATTAACACATGAGACTGTAATAAAGTCTATATTCAAATCTTGCTAATAAATTCCTATAATTCTTTTGGAAAGTAATATGGCAACATAGGTAGCAAAAATCATAATGTTTATTTTCTTTTTTCTTTTTTTTTAAGATTTTATTTATTTGACAGAGATGAGAGAGGGAACACAAGCAGAGGGAGTGGGAGAGGGAGAAGCAGGCTTCCGGCCGAGCAGGGAGCTCGATGCGGTGCTCGATCCCAGGACCCTGAGACCATGACCTGAGCTGAAGGCAGACGCTTAACAACTGAGCCACCCAGGCGCCCCCAAAATGTTTATTTCTTGAAATCATTAAGACCACTTCTAAGAGTGTATGCTATGGAAATAATTCAACAGAAGATTACAACTATGTGCATAAGGCATGTTTATATATAATAATAAACAACCAGAAACAAGTTATGAGCTATACTCTTTTAAGTTTCAGGCCATGTTAAGTAATGGTGGTTTACTGAGAGATAACAACATGGCTTGTAGGAACAGCACACAGTTCCAAAACTGGAAAGTCTTAAAATATAAGACATTAAGTTGTATTGTCATCATCAACACAACATTAACCTCTCAATGCTCTGGTACTCTGCTTTTAAGGAGACTTGGATACCATTTAACTCTATTTCTACTATTCCTACTACTACCAAACTATATCTGTGAGTTCTCAAATTCAAATGCCTTCAAAAAGACTGATTGTTTTGGATATTCACTATGCCATATTGAGGTCTTTGTTGGGTAGAGCTTTTACAAAAGACTATATATCATAGACCTCTGACAGGGTCCAATATCACAGCCCTGATCCAATTAGTAGTAACAAGGATAGTAAGGTCATATGATACTTTTTTTTTCTCTAATCTTGAAGTTACATTATTTTTGTAACCTAAAAGATAAAATTAAAAGTTTCTTAATGAACATTACTTAGCTATACACCTAATACAAGTTGCCCTTAATTGTTCATTTTAAAATAAAAACATGAGCTTACTCTGTTCAGCATGATTCATATTTGTAGAGAGGCTTCTGAAATTAGGAAAGTCATAGCCCAGCAGAGAGAGACTTCATTATGTAACAACTACTGAGAGTCTATAATAAGAAAATGTAGTGCATTCATTTCTCATCTCACGGATCTTAATAAATCTGTTCCTGATATGAATCCTCAAACTGTAGCTATAGGAAAAGACAAACACTTGTTAGATAGAAGAAAGGATGCCAAGGGTGATTTACCCATACTGTATCAGAGTAAAACATGTCTAGAAAAGAATTGTCCATGTTATGGATGAGCAAGATGAAAAGAAAATTTATGAAAAATATCAAGCATGAACAAGATAAAAGAAAACACAAAGCAAATATACTCAGCAAAGAAAACAGTAATAAGGAGAGGATCATGGCATACCAAATGCCATCTGGAAAACATAAAAAACAGAAAAATGCCAAGAGTTCTCTGTGCTGGCATGTTTATGATAAGATAAGAACTTATTATAAAGTGAAAACAAACAAACAAACAAAATGAGATCTGTAAAAGAGAATTTACAAAACAAATTAAGACAGTATCAGTCAGTGTTCAATCAGGAGCCAGAAAACAGTAGTTACTCTAACCAAAGGAGTTAAAGAATTATTAACTAATTACTGAAAAGTTGAAAAAGAAGAAGAGAACACAAAGATTAGATATAAGATAGATATATATTAGAACAAAATACAGATATAGATACAGATACATTGCAAGGAGGAGTTTCCACCCCAGGGCTGGGGAATAAAGGGAAGAGGTTAGAATAATTAAAACTTAGAAGCTTTGAGAAGGGGCCCCAAGGAACTTAATACGAGACCTCTGAGAAGGGAGTGTTGCCTAGCTGGTGCTGGGGTCTCTTAGTTCGAGGAGGGGCTCCATGGAACTGGGACCCAGAACTCTAAGAAGGGGTACTGGCCAGCTGGCCCTATGGTCTCTGAGGGGCTGTGATGAGGCTGGTTCCACAAGCGCTAAACAAACTGTGACTGTATAGCCGGCTGGGCTGTTCCTAGGGCAAAGGGACACAGCCGGGGTGAATCAGTGAGGCAGGGGTACCATGAAAAAGAGCAAGAGGGGCTCCTGGGTGGCTCAGTCATTAACATCTGCCTTTGGCTCAGGTCACGATCCCGGGCTCAACCGGGAGTCTGTTTCTCCCTCTCCCAACCCCCCCCACCCGGGACTCTTTCAAATAAATAAATAAAACCTTGAAAAGAAAAAAAAAAAAAAAAAAAGGACAAGAAACCCACAGGAAAGAAGGAGGAAATCCCTTCTCCTCTTCCAGACTTAAAAGTCTCTCTCTGACACTCCCTATAAGAAGCACCTAACAGAGAGAAACTGCCAAAGCAGAAATGTGGTTTCCATGGTCCCAGGTCTGGCCTCACAAAGTAAGAGTATAGAAGGGTGGGTGTGGAGGTGAGAGACAATATTTAGTAACTGGCACAGGGCCAAACCAATATCATTACAGAATTAATAAATTTGGTGGGCGCCTGGGTGGCTCAGTCGGTTGAGCGACTGCCTTCGGCTCAGGTCATGATCCTGGAGTCCCTGGATCGAGTCCCGCATCGGGCTCCCTGCTCGGCGGGGAGTCTGCTTCTCCCTCTGACCCTCCCCCCTCTCATGTGCTTGCTCTCTCTCATCCTCTCTCTCTCAAATAAATAAATAAAATCTTTAAAAAAAAAAAAAAAGAATTAATAAATTTGGAACTGCTAAGTACAGTTTATTTTGTTCACCACTGTACACCCAGTGCCTAGCACAGTGCCTGGCCCATACCAGACACCCAATAAATACTGAAATAATGAATATAGAAATGTTCTGACACTTGGACCCAACTCACATTTTTTTTTAAAGGCGTAATTGATTCTAACACTAAATTGCTTGAACTGAGTTTTCACTCTTTTCTGTGAGAATGGCTTCTCCTACCATTTTGGTGGATGTTGTAGCCAGCAGAATTGCTATCAGTATAGACTGGACTTGACTAACCAAAACAGACCATATCAGAACCTTAGAATCATCCTCTATATCAAGAGAGACATGAAAAAAAAGGGAAATGCATAGTCTTTAACAATAACCTACGAAGGGCTCACATTCTATATTGTCAGTCATGAATCTTACTGATATTATAGAATGTATTTCAAAATTTTTCTTTGGTGTTCTTTACCTTCATTCTAATATAATACTATTTTTTTGTTTTTCCTGCAGTGTGTGATTTGCACTGTTTATTACTATCAATGTTAACTTCTTCTTCTTCTATGTAACATTAGTATATCTTCTAGGAGAAATAATAAGTAATCAAGGGCTTCTCTTATGGATTTTTTAATGTATATTTTTAAGCCTTGGGAAGTTTTTATATCATTCCAATGTATTCCTTGTGTTCAGGTTCAAAACTGAATTTCACTGGAGTATATAAACTGTCATAGTTAAAGGAGTGCTTCACTGTTTTTTAATGATAACTTTCATAGCATAGAATTGATTGTTGGGATCGGTTTCCTTACCTGTTCAGAAGAATAGCAAATCAGAAATCATAGTTTTCATATTTGACAATTTTTCACCTTCCCAGAATTCATACAAATCCTGCTGTACTTAAAAGAAACAAATGTAAGTGAATCTTGTTATTTTTTTAATTTAAAGTTCTCCTGTGGCAAATCTGTTTTGAACTAGGATATTTTGACATAGGTAATTACTGCAGAATATTTACAACAAAAAAACTCATCACCCTCAAATATGCAGTTGCATATTAGCAAGTAATAATTTGAGAGGAAAGGAAGGCTAGTAAGAGAAAAAGAATGAGGTGGAGTGGGGAGGAAGAAATATCTGGATAATTTTAACACCTTCTACCACAATTACCAGATAAAGACCATTTCTGCTGTGAATCCTTTGCTAGTTAGCCATGGAGCTCCTTGAAGGATAAGTGGGCAATCAACTGAGCCCACCACATCTTCCATCTGCCCAGGACTTTGAGGGTATGTCACAGACCAGATTCACCTATAAGGACCACCAAGCTTAGAGCTTCAAGGTAGAGGGAGCACAAACCTATCTAGAACCGCTACCAACTCCTTCCCTCTGACAAGCTTTCTCTTTTCTTTATCCTTTTCTGTTCTTCTATTCTTTCTAGAAAGAAACTCTAGAAACTTCTCCTCTGGCCCTTGGAGTTCTGGGTGTTAGCATTTAGCATTTCATGGATATCTCTCCCTTAATTCTTGAGTGGACAGGGATACAGACTACTGGAACTGTGTCCAATGTTGCACCACTGGTGAGGATAGACCCTGGCATAGTAATGAACTATTGATTTTTCTGACAGACCAAAAAGACCTCAGACCATCTGAAGATCACCATTTCAGAACTTTTATGATAAGCTATAGCTCATCTTTGAGGGCAATGACTCCATTATGTTCACTGCTATATCCCCAATACCTCGAATAATGCCTGGAACATACTCAGTGCCCAACAGATATTATTTCTTCTCTCTTATCTTTATTCTTTTTCTAGTAGAATTTAACTTGTATGTTCTACTTTGGTTGAGAGCTTCTTGAAAGCTAGGGCTATGAGAAAGTTATCATCCAGAGAACTCATAATTCTTTATATCATATATCAAATCCATGAGCTATTCATTGAACATTTTTGTTAGTTATTGAAAAAAATCCAAGGAAAATGAAAAAATATTTCAGTATTATAAATAATGTATTTTAAAAGTTTTAGTGTCAATTATACTCAAATAAAAAAATTTTAAACAAACAACAACAAAAAACTTTTAACAAGAAATTAGTGGAGTGGTAAAAATGTTGACACAAGAAAACTATATGGCAGGGGCACCTGGGTGGCTCAGTCGTTCAGCGTCTGCCTTCGGCTCAGGGCATGATCCCAGGGTCCTGGGATCGAGCCCCGCATCGGGCTCCCTGCCCGGCAGGAAGCCTGCTTCTCCCTCTCCCACTCCCCCTGCTTGTGTTCCCTCTCTAGCTGTCTCTCTCTCTCTGTCAAATAAATAAATAAAATCTTAAAAAAAAAAAAAAAAAGAAAACTATATGGCAGTTCCTCGAAATACTAAACATAGAGTTTAGCATATGATCTAGCAATTGCACTTCTGGGTAGATATCCAAAAGAATTGGAAGCAGAGACATGAACACATATTTGTATATCCATGTTCATAGCAGCATTATTCACAATAGTCCAAAGGTGGAAAAAACCCAAACATCTGTCAAAAGATAAATGGATTTTTAAAATGTGGTATGGAATATTATTCAGCTTTTAAAAAGAATGAAATTGTGATATATGGCTATAGCATGGATCAACCTTAAAGACACTGTGCTAAGTGAAATGAGCCAGTCACACAGAGACAAATGCCATATGATTCAATAGGTATAAGTATAATATACCACTTATGAGGTACCTACACATAGTCACATTTATAAAGACAGAAAATAGAATGGTGGTTGCCTGAGGCTTGGGGAAAGAGGGAAGAGGAAGTTACTGTTTAATGAGTATAAATTTCAGTTTGGGAAGATGAGAAAGTTCTGGATATGGGTGGTAATGATGGTTCATAACAATGTGAATACATTTAATACCACTGAATGGTACACTTAAAAATGGTCAATTTTGGGATGTCTAGGTGGCTCAGGGAGTCAAGCGTCTTCCTTCAGCTCAGGTCGTGATCCCAGGGTCCTGGGATCGAGTCCCACATCGGGCTCCTTGCTCAGCAGGGAGACTGCTTCCCCCTCTGCCTGCCTCACCCCCCTGCTTGTGCTCTCTCTTTCTCTCTGTCTGACAAATAAATAAATAAAGCTTTTTTTTAAAAATGGTCAATTTTATGTCATATATATTTTACCACAATAAAAAAATGTTGACAAAAACTCTTAAAGAATATTAATCATTAGAAAGTATCTTACCTGATATCATTTTAGCTCTTTATTTGTAGCTTTGAACTATGAATAGCCCATTTCTCCAGTTCAGTGGTTCTCATAGTGTGGTCTGGGGACCCTTAGAGGTCTTCAATACCTTTACAGGAAGCTCATGAAGTCGAAAGTATTTTCATAATAATACTAAGATATTTTCCCTTTTTTTTTTTAAAGATTTTATTTATTTATTTGAGAGAGAGAGAATGAGAGACAGAGAGCATGAGAAGGAGGAGGGTCAGAGGGAGAAGCAGACTCCCTGCTGAGCAGGAGCCCAATGCGGGACTCGATCCCAGGACTCCAGGATCATGACCTGAGCCGAAGGCAGTCGCTTAACCAACCAAGCCACCCAGGCGCCCTGATATTTTCCCTTTTTTTGCCTTCATTCTCTCACAGTGAATACTGAAGTTCTGCAGAGGTCACATGATACATATTATCACAAAAGACTGCAGAAACAGATATGAGAATTCAGCTGTCTTCTTTTAAGCCAGATATTAGAGATTTTTTTAAATGTGAAACAATGCGACTCTTCTCGTGAAAATTTTTTTTTTTTTGCTTTGGAAAATACAGTTATTTTCATAAAATATGTTATTTATGTTAACATGTAATGGAGTTATTATTTCAAATGAATTAATAAATATTTTTAAAATTTCTGCATTTGAATTGCTAATATGGAAAACAGTGATAGATAAAACCCACATAAGCAAAAGCTCTTTGGGGACGACTGGGTGGCTCAGTCGTTAAGTGTCTGCCTTCGGCTCAGGTCATGATCCCAGGGTTCTGGGATCGAGCCCCGCGTTGGGCTCCCTGCTCCCTGGGAAGCCTGTTCTCCCTCTCCCACACACCCTGCTTGTGTTCCCTCTCTCGCTGTGTCTCTCTCTGTCAAATAAATAAACAAAATCTTTAAAAAAACAAAAACAAAAGCTTTTTGGGGTTCTCAATATTTTTTAAGAGTATAAAGGTGTCCTTAGGGGCGCCTGGGTGGCTCAGTCAATTAAGCGTCTGCCTTTGGCTCAGGTCACGATCCCTCCTTCTCCCTTTCCCTCTCCCTGTGCAGCTCCCCACTGCTTGTGCTCTCTCGCTCTCTGTCAATTAAATAAATATATCTTTTTAAAACAGGGGGGTGGGGTGTCCTGAGACCCAACAGTTTGAGAATAGCTGGTCCAGTTTATAGGGTGATCAGACTAACCCCATTAAGATGCTAGCAAACTGACATTTCTATCCCCAAATTCGATTACCTCAGGTTTATCAATGTTTAGCCAACCTCTTCTAAATTTAGATACCTAAAATTGTCTGTGAACATACAGTTGTGTCAAATGTGGGTTAAGTAATATTTGCTGATAAGTAATTCTGAACCTGCAGACTTCTGGGCCTGACTTCATTGCTACTAGATCAAAATTCATGCCTGCACATAGAGAATGGTAATTGAATATCCTAACACAAATTAGGGGTTTGGAAGGAATGTGCTCTTTAATTGTGCACCTTATTTATTCTGTGGTCACTTAAATATAACCCACTAACTATAGAGTTCTTAGTCTACTTAGACGTGCAATTTAAAATTCATTATCCAGCAGTATAATTCGCAAAGACTGTGTAAAGACTGGTTATGCAAGAGTGACATCAGAAATATAGTCATTATTTAAGGTGGGTTTTCACTCAGCCTTCTCTTTAGTTGGTATAACCATGTTTTGCTCTCTGAAAGATCCCTAGGAAAAGATGTTACTGGTAAATGCTGACTGCAAAGAAATACCTTTTCTTCCTTTGCAGGAAATCAGGTCTTATCAAATCCCCTATTGGCAGAGTGGTTAAAAACATAACCTTAGGAAGTAGACAGACCTGCATTCCAGTCTCAGCTCACATACTTAGCAGCTCTGTGACCTCAGGCAAATTGCTTACCTTCTTTAAATCTCAGTTTACCTATCAGTAAAATAGATATACTAATACCTTTATTCAATGGATTAAGTAAGATTTAAATTAAGTAATAGGTATAAAACAATAGTCCAGTGTTGAATTTATACTAAACATCTGATCAATATTAGCTACCACTTCAAATACTATTATTGGCCTCCATTACACTATTGAGCTAGTTCTATTAGAGTAAGAGAGAGAAACCAAAGGCGATCCTGTTGCCATTTTTCTTCTTCCCTTAGGAAGTGCAGAGACTGACAGGCCTCAGTACTATAGAAGGGAACAAATGGGTACTCTTCGGTCTGTCCAGTAAAAGCAAAAGACAGCCAGAGGAAAGGATTAAGCCAAATCATGTCTCTTGCAGCCCCATTTCATCAATTCTAAAACGAACATTTATTTCACATTATAACACCTCTGCAACTGGGATATGTCTTACAATTGAAGGTATTGCATTTAACTGGAAGGACTTTTTCTTTCTCAGTGCTGAATAAAACAATGGCAAATTTTATAATTCATGGCATCTTAGAGTCAATGAAATACAGTAATTGAGCTTTCTACCAAAAAAATACTAACAGCACCCGAATAATCCCCCAAAGTGCACCCTTAATCATTGTACTTATCATACTATCTTCTGATCTGTCCTGCCAGCCCTCAGCCCTAACAAGCTTGTCATCTGGCACACCCAGATTGGTTGAATGACTGCATGCATGGGCTTGATCTGACCTTATTCACCACTCATACTGTGAGTCTCTGAAAAAGTATAGCCAAAGGGAGTCTATTTCTCTTTTCCCGGAATCCAACAGTCTCTAATTATATAGTGTTGTTCATACTTGTTTCATACGTGTGAATATCATCTAACCAATATAGCGTAAGCATCTCAAGATAAGGACTGAGTCAGATAAATGTTTTGCCTTCCCTATAGTCCTGGTGAAATAGTGTGTATTTTCAGTGAACAATTGCCTGAAGGTTTTTTACACTACATAAGGACATATGACCATATTCTTACCAGTCTGACTCCTCTAGAATCTTGGGTAGGGGGTTGTTTAAATTTCATAGGCTATTCTAACAATTCAAATCACCAAGACCCTCTTCCTCCACCACTACTGGATGTTGTAGACCTTTTGTCTGGTGATCAGGAGAGTCAAACCTACAGTGAAAGAATGACAAACTATGGATCATCTCTGGCAAAGCTGTCTGTGTACCACTCACAGCCCTCTGAGCCTTTTTGATCAATTCTGGAGGCCATCTTCCAGCTTCTGTTTGCTTTGCTTCTAGTGAAACTGCTTTGCCAGGATTGGCAGAAACTCAGAATTGCCCCAGGGGAACCGTAGCCACTGATTGATGCCTGAATATGAAAGCCCAGCTTTTTTTACTGAAGGCTGGATAAACCCTGAGGCATGTTATGCTTTGGAGCTCCCCACAGGATCAGGCAAAAGTCAGGACCTCATAAAGTTGCACTCAAGCTTGGCCCCTTTCCCCTCTTCCCTAGTTTATTTCCTCTACTCACTTTTTAAGTGTGTCAGTAAGGCAACTAGGATCCGGATTTGATGGTGTCTGAATTTTAACATAAAAATAATGGGGAAAAAAGTTTTGTGTTCCATGATTTAAAAGTTTACAGTACAGTAAATCCTTGTTCTTTACCCTGGGTGATTATTCTTGAAACTCACAATGGGCAATATAAAACCACCAACAAAACAAGACCCGGGGAGTCATTCTGCCTGGCCCTTCAGGAGAACACAGCTGCCCTGAGCAGGGTGAAAGGAATAAGGAAACAAGAAGATGGCAAATAATAAGAATTGACCAAGCAACATTTCACAATAAATTCTATTTTATTTACAAGTTATGTTTATCTAATTTTATGTTTGACAATGGCTTTTTTTGCTGAGCATTTTCGTGACTTTTTGGAACTAAAACAATAATGCAAAATGAGTTGATTAAATCCCTAGTGCTGCCCAACATACAGTCTGTATTTTGGTAAAATGCTATAAGATCATACAATAGAAATGTGTCCTCTAACAGGCCCCAATTCCTCTCTCATTGCATCTTTTGTAATGCTCTGGTATCTCAAAAAACAAATCTCAGGATCTATTCTAATGAATGGAACAAGTACACAAGATTGTACACTTTTGGCTGACAGCTTCATAAATTTGTTTCTAAAGTTCTTTAAGGCTCATAGGTGTGGTAGATGGTAGCGTGGATGGGGAAAGAGCATGGCCCTTGAAGTGAGAGAACTCTGAAACTGAATTCTTGTTCTTCTCTTTCTTTTATGGTCTTCAGCAAGTTGTTTAATCTTCCTGAACTTTGGTATTATTTTCTCAGTAAGACTGTTGTAAAGAGCAAGTTGGTACAGCCACTTTGGAAAACAGTGTGGAGGTTCCTCAAAAATTTTAAAATAGAGCTACCCTATGACCCAGCAATTGCGCCACTGGGTATTTACCCTAAAGACACAGATGTAGTGAAAAGAAGGGCCATATGCACCCCAATGTTCATAGCAGCAATGTCCGCAATAGCCAAACTGTGGAAAGAGCCGAGATGCCCTTCAACGGATGAATGGATAAAGAAGATGTGGTCCATATATACAATGGAATATGACTCAGCCATCAGAAAGGATGAATACCCAACTTTTACATCAACATGGATGGGACTGGAGGAGATTATGCTAAGTGAAATAAGTCAAGCAGAGAAAGTCAATTATCATATGGTTTCACTTATTTGTGGAACATAAGGATTAGCATGGAGGACATTAGGAGACGGAAGGGAAAAATGGGAGCGGGGAATTGGAGGGAGAGATGAACCATGAGAGACGATGGACTCTGAGAAACAAACAGGGTTTTAGAGGGGAGGGAGGAGGGGGGATTGGTTAGCCTGGTGATGGGTATTAAGGAGGGCACGTACTGCATGGAGCACTGGGTGTTATACGAAAACAATGGATCGTGGAACACTACATCAAAAACTAATGATGTATTGTATGGTGACTAACATAATAAAATTTAAAAAAAAAAGAAAAAAAAGACTGTTGTAAAGACATGAATGAAATAATATGTATAGGCATACCTTGTTTTATTGCACTTTGCCTTATTTTGTCTTGCAGAAACTGTGTCTTTTACAAATTGAAGTTTTGTGGCAACCTTGTGCCAAGCAAGTCTATTGGAACCATTTTTTCCAACAGCATTTGCTCACTTTATATTTCTGTTTCACATTTTGATTATTCTCACATTTTCAAGTGTTTTCATTATTATTGCATTTGCTGTGCTAATCTGTTATCAATGATCTTTGATGTTATTATTGGACTTTTCTTTGGGCACCATGAACTGCACCCGTATAGGACAGCGAACTTGATTGATAAATGCTGTTTGTATTCTAACTGTCCCACCGACCTGCCATTCATCCATCTCTCTCCCTCTCATTGGGCCTCTGTATTCCCTGAGACACAACAATATTAAAATTAAGCCAATGAAAAACCTTACAATGCCCCCTCAGTGTTCAAGTGAAAGGAAGAGTCTCACATCTCTCACTTTGAAACAAAAGCTAGAAATTATTAAGCTTGATGAGAAAGGCATATCAAAAGCCCAGACAGGCTGAAAGCTAGGCCTCTTGTGCCAAACAGCCAAGTTGTGGATGCAAAGGAAGAATTCTTGAAGGAAATTACAAGTGCTACTCTAGTGAACCTATAAATGATGAGGAAGTGAAAGAGTTGATAGGGAGAAAGTTTTAGTGGTCTGAATAGAAGATCAAACCAGCCATAACATTCCCTTGAACCAAAGCCTAATCCAGAGCAAGGCCCTAACTCTCTTCAATTCTATGAAGGCTGAGAGAGGCAAGGGAAAGGTTGAAGCTAGTAGAGTTTGGGTCACGAAGTTTAAAGAAAGAAGCTGTTTCATAACATAAAAGTGCAAGGTGAAGCAGCAAGTGCTGATGTAGAAGCTGCAGCAAGTTATCTAGAAGATCTAGCTAAGGTCATTAATGAAGGTGGCTACACTAAACAGATATTCAATGTAGACAAAACAGTCTTCTATTGGAAGAAGATGCCATGTAGGGCTTTCATAACTGGAGGGAAGTCAATGCCAGGCCTCAAAGTTTCAAAGGACAAGCGACTCTCTTATCCGGAGCTAATGCAACTGGTGACTTTAAGCTGAAGTCAATGCTCATTGACCATTCCAAAAATCCTAGGGCCCTTAAGAATTATGCTAAATCTACTCTGCCTGTGCTCTATCAATGGAACAACAAAGCCTGGATGACAGCACATCTGTTCACAACATGGTTTACTAAATATTTTAGGCCCACCATTGAGACCTACTACTCAGAAAAAAAGATTCTTTTCAAAATATTGCTGCTCACTGACAATGCATGTGGTAACCTGAGTTCTGATTGAGATGTACAACTAGTGTTTTCATGCCTGCTAACATGACATCCATTCTGCAGTCCATAGATCAAGGAATAATTTCAATTTTCAACATCTTATTATTTAAGAAATACATTTCATAAGGCTATAGCTGCCATAGGTAGTGATTCCTCTGATAGATCTGGGCAAAATAAACTGAAACCTTCTGGAAAGGGTTCACCATTCTAAATGCCAATAAGAACATTAGTGATTCATGGTAATAGGTCAAAATATTGACATTAATGGGAGTTTGGAAGAAGTTGATTGCAGCCCTCATGGATGACCTTGAGGGGTTCAAGACTTTAGTGGAGGAAGTAACTGCAGGTGTGGTGGAAATGGCAAGAGAACTGGAATTAGAAGTGGGGCCTGAAGACGTGACTGAATTGCTGTAATCTCATGATAAAACTTTAATGGGTGAGGAGTTGCTTCACATGGATGAGCAAAGAAAGTGGTTTTTAGATATGGAATCTGGTGAAGATGCTGTGAAGATTGTTGAAATGACAACGGAAGATTTAGAATATTACATAAATTAGTTGATAATGCAGCAGAATTATCAACTAATTTGATAGGTTTGAGAGGATGGACTCCAATTTTGAAAGATGTTTCACCATCAGTGAGGTGCTATCAAACAGCATCGCATGCTACAGAGAAATTGTTCGTGAAAGGAACAGTCAATTGATACAACAACTTCATTGTTGTCCTATTTTAAGAAATTACCAGAACCTTCAGCAACCACCACTTTGTGCAGTCAGCAACCATCGACATCGAGACAAGACCCTCCACTGGTAAAAGTTTATAACTCGCGAAAAGGTCAGATGATAGTTAGCATTTTTTAGCAATAAAGTGCTAAGGGATGTACATTGTTTTTTTAGATGTAATGCTATTGCAGACTTAATAGACTACAGAATAGTGTCAACATAACTTTATATGCACTGGGGAACTAAAAACTTCATTTGACTTGCTTTATTACAGTATTTGCTTTATTGTAGTCATCTAGAACAGAACCCACAATATCTCCATGAATATCACCTCTGTTTGCTAGGGCAACTGTTTGCGATGTTAATCTGTATCTTGTTCTGGGGCAGTAGGTATTTTTGCCTGCCCCACCCAAGGGAAAGTAGCCAAGTTTGCCTCAAGGAGTGGTTAATGGCTTTAATGTTGCAGAGCCAAGATTAAAAGTTGCCTGACACTCAGAACACAACTCAGTCTTAGAGATGATACAGCTATATTGTTCCAGGTACTAGGAGACACCAGGGGTTGAGAGAAAAAGAAGTGGACAAAACATTAGAGAGAAAGTGATTTGGGGAACATCTCCCTATGTTTAGGGGGATGTGTTTATGGGTTCAAGAGACTCAGGGACATGTGCCCTACTCCCACACAGTAGTTGGATCCAGGGCCTCTGATGATGATGGCTGACTTGGCAGTGTGCTGCATCTCAGGGGGCAAGATGGGTGGCTGAGACTTCAAGTCTCCCAGTTGTAGATCCCTGGGCCAAGCCTTGCTTAGAAGTAGTGGAATCACTCACCCACAAGACAGTATCACCTGTAGATCTGGGTGAGACAAGCTCCCATCCTGCCTTCAACACTTTAGAGGGCCCCACTTTCGCCTTCCATGAGCTGCATCCTTCCTTATGAGGCAAAAGGTCTGCAAGGGACATGTACACCCAGAGCCCACATCTCACTCTTTTAGACCATGCTCCACATACCTGAGATCCCAGAATTCCCAGCCCCAATTACCCTGAACTATGTCCAAGTTCTGCACCAGCATCTTTCCAGGGTCCATCTTCCTAACGGCAGCCATGCACCTATGTGTACACCCTCACTTGAGAGACAGTTAAAATGTGACCTTTTGGCAGAGGTGAGAATTGGCGAACAGAGTTCATATAAGCAGGCTGGACAATACACACACATGCATGCAAGTTCCCTTATTGTGCAGGACAGAGCTGGGGTGGGAAGAGAAAGAGAACGGGCCACAGCTAGGGCCAAGAACTACCTTTCCTACATCACAAGAAGTTCCCAATTTCTTTATTCAAACTAGGCCTTCCAGCTTGTTACAAAATTATATTTATCAAGATAGAATGATAGAACCTATTTTATTTAATGGGTTTTCAGGTTGATTTATAACTTTAAAATATTTAATACATGGTATATGAACCTCTATTCATACTCATGTTCTAGGCCCTGTAACTTTTTTTTTTTTAAGATTTTTTATTTATTTATATGAGAGAGAGAGAATGAGAGAGAGCAAGCACATGAGAGGGGGGAGGGTCAGAGGGAGAAGCAGACTCCCCGCCGAGCAGGGAGCCGGATGCGGGACTCGATCCAGGGACTCCAGGATCATGACCTGAGCCGAAGGCAGTCGCTTAACCAACTGAGCCACCCAGGCGCCCCGGCCCTGTAACTTTCAGAGGTGGCCTGGGACCATAAGGAAATGGATGACAAATGCTAATGCAGTCTGAAGACCAAAGGGCCTGTCTCATAATATTCTGGAGTGTGTAGGACCTGGAAGAGGTACAGACACCCCTAATGAATCCCCCCTCCCAAAAATAAACATGGCAAATCCTGGATTTCTCATCTCCTTTGACCAGGGTGGCTTAAAGCTAGATTTAACTTCATTTAGAATAAAATAGGATAGGGAGGGCACCTGGGTGGCTCAGTTGGTTAAGCGACTCTGATCTCTGGGCCAGAAAATGAAAATCCAATTGTCACCCTTCAGGACACTTTATTCAGGGAAAGATTATAGAAAGAACAGGTTTGGGCGCCTGGGTGGCTCAGTTGGTTAAGCGACTGCCTTCGGCTCAGGTCATGATCCTGGAGTCCCTGGATCGAGTCCCGCATTGGGCTCCCTGCTCGGCAGGGAGTCTGCTTCTCCCTCTGACCCTCCCCCCGTCTCATGTGCTCTCTCTCTCTCTCTCAAATAAATAAATAAAATCTTAAAAAAAAAAAAAAAAAAAGAAAGAACAGGTTTGTCTATAAGCTATCTCCTTTCTTAGCAGCCTGAGGTCTGAAGGGTATTGGTTTTTTAAATTCTTTATTTGAATTTAATTTAGTTAACATATAGTGTAGTATTAGTTTCAGGGGTAGAATTTAGTGATTCTTCAGTTGCATATTAACACCCAGTGTTCATTATATCAAGTGCCCTCCTTAATGCCCACCACCCAGTTATCCCTTCTCCCCAACCACCTCCCCTCCAGCAACTGAAGGGTACTGTTTTAAAGCCTTTTTAAAGTCTCCATGTACTTCTGTGTTTCTCAACTCCTGCAATTTGTAGAAAATATGCCTATTCTAAGAGGACTAAAAACCACATGGTCTCTACCTTTTTGTTGGGCTGTAATCACAATTGTGGCTACAGTTTTATTAGTCTGAGTTTGACCTTCCTTCATGTTCACTAGCTTAGTGATTCAGCTATGCTGAAATTCTACTAATACCAAGCTCAGTAAGTTTCTAGTCTGGACACTGGAGGCTCCTTGCAGGCAAGGACTCTGCCTTTTGGTTTGGTATCCCTAGCACTTAGCATCCTGCCTGTTATATAGTATTGTTCAGTGAAATCCCTCCTAGAGAGAGGCTCTATTAAGAACTGCAGAGGGTCTGAGTTTTGCCCTACTTGCAAGTTAACAAGTTAGCCTGTCACAGCTTCATGGATGGTAGAAGATATGAGACTCCTGGGTCAGAGACAAAAATAGTTTATTACTCACAGCAATAGCAGTAGCTACAGTATCTGCATTTTTTAAAGCCAGTTCCCCCCAAACTTAGTTTCTACCAGGCAATGTGAATAGAGCCAGTTAATACCGGTTAACATGAAAAACTCTGAGCTGAGAGAACCTGAATCTTTGTTTGCCTGAGTTTTTATGGATTTATTTAAAACAAAACTTGCGCATGAGCTGTCTATTCATTTTCTTCACTGTGCAGGCTGGCATTGGGTTTGGTGACTCATGGCCAGCTGGACTGCTCTTTCCACGATGGCTTTGTGGTTCTTAAAGGAAATGTTGTAAGCAATCTCAGCACAGTAAGATTTGTTGCATAGCTGCAGCACTTCTATCTTCTTGATGTTGTAGACCAGAAACTTCTAGAAACCACTGGCCAGCCTATGCTTCATTTTCTTGTTGCTGCCATAACCAATGTTGGGAATCAAGATCTGACACTCGAATCTTTTCTGTACCCTGTTGTCAACGCCTCTGGGTTTCTGCCAGTTATGCTTTATTTTGACGTATTAGTCTGATAGTGCCAGATGAACTTTTTGGTCTTCTTTTTGGCAATGTTGGGCTTCATGAGGGGTCTGAAAGCAGTCTTGATGCTGGGTTGGAGGTGGCTGCTACCTCCCCTTGAATCTTTTATAATGGGCAGTCAGCATGCCTGCCTTTTGCTCCAAAGGGACACACTAATGCTATCAAACATCCTCGAAAAGGTAGTCTGGAACAAAATTCAATCAGTGCCTCACTTGCAAGATGTGCAGAGACATGAGTGGCCCACAGAGAAACATCTCAACACATGCTGAAGGGAGGCAGAGGTGACAGCAGCCTGAATACTTGCCCTGACCACCTCAACCTCAGAAGCCTTCAAGGAAAAGCAGTTTTTCCAGTGCTTCACAAGCATACTGCTCCTTCCAGCTTCTACTTGATTGATGGTCCATTACTCCCTGCCTTGAATGCCCTCTCCCCACTTCTCTTACTGTGGAAATATTATTCATTCTTCCAGGTAAGATTCAAATTCCACCTCTCCCACAAAGCATCCCCTGACCAGCCCAACTCACGGTGATTTCTTCTTCTCTAATATTATTATCTATACCAATCATATTGATGCTTAAGAAGTAATAATAATAACAACAACCACCACATCTGACATTTGTAAATCACTACCTTTTACAAAATGTTTTTACATAAAATATTTCCTTTGTCCCTCACAGGAATCTATGAGACAGGCAAGGGGAAGTATTATTATTCTCAATAATAGATGAAGAAAAGCTGAGATTCAGAAACTTGCTCAAGGTCTCCTAGTTTATAAGTAGGTCATCAGGTTTAGAGTTAGTTCCTGGACTCACAGCGGCTGCACTATACTACTTCTTATTGCTACTTAAACTCCCAAATGGGTTTATGTCATGTGATATTAAGTATCAGACTCGATACCCTCCCTCTGGTCAAAGATTAGGGAAGGAGAGTAAAGTTACAGCAGAGTCTAGTGGTTAAGAGTCCTGCGTCAGACAAACCTGCTGTGGAGAGATTTTTTGGGTTCACCAATATGCAGATTGCCTCTTCTTCTGGAACATGGAGCTAAACCACATTTTCCAGGTTCCCTTGCAGCTAGGTGGAATCATGTGACTGAGATCTACCTATGGAATATGGGCAAAAATGATGTCACTACTTCCAGGTGTAGCCATGAAACATCCTATTCAGTTTTCCATGCTCTTTCCATCACTCCGTCAGGCTGGCTGATGATGGGGAGGTCTTGAAGATACAACATGCTCAAGCCACAAAATGGAAGGGGCCTGGGTACACCAGTCACTGCTTACAGGTGAGTTGCCTAAGAGAGCCACCTGATGAGGACCATCAATGCTGCACATTGCCCCAGAAAGAAACAAATTTTACTGTGTTACATCACTGATTTCAGGATTGTTAAATCAGTTATCCTACTCCAATACACTTGAGATTAAATCTCAGCACTGCAATTTACCAGTGTGATGTGACCTTCTGCATGATACTTAGCGTCTACCCATTTGTAAAATGGGAATAATAATAATAATATCTATCTCACAGGATGCTTGTGAGGATTCAATGAAATAACGTATGCAAAGGGCTTAGCATAGTGTCTAGCACATAGTATAAATGCTATTTAATCAATAAATATTAACTATTCATGTTATTGTTTCCAACACATTTTCTGCTGTTTCCAAACAGAAATTCTGCTTTTCCAGCTTGTGTTGGAGGAGAAAGGAGAGTGCTTTCTCCCACTCTGATTACTTTATGACAATGAGAATGGTTCAGAACTAGTCAGGGCTAGAGTCAGTCTGCACACAGACCTTTTTTTTTGGGGCACCCTGCCAATCTATCTATTCCTGCCCCTGTGGATTTTTAAATTTCAATGAGAAATAACCAAGGTGAAAAAAAAAACAACCCACAAAAAGTATAAAGCTATTTCCAGTGGGGGGAAAATACCCTATTTAAATCTTCGGAAAGTCTCTGCATATCATTCTAGGAATATGTATTTCTAACTAAAGGCTACATTTGGTAATACTTAGTCTGAATGTTCACAATGAGTGCATCAGTTGTGTGGCTGGGTCACTTGGAATCAGACAACTAGATCTTTCAAGTTAAAAAAATCTATTCTTTGAGTCATAATGATCTTTCTGTGTAGGTACACCAATCATAACCAATGTACCACTCTGGTGGGGGATGCTGATAATGGGCGAGGCTGTGCATGTGTGGTGTGGCAGGGGGTATATGGAAACGCTCTGTACTTTCCACTCAATTTTGCTCTAAAAAATGAAGTCTCTTAAAAAAAAATTCTGTTCACCATTACTGGATTGAACTTCCCATTACAAACAGTCTAATGGGATAATGACGTTATTAAGAAGAAATTAAGATTGTTGTATCTTTAAATGATTAGCAGTGTATTCCCAGTACATTATTTTTTCTCTAGTTGGTGGCAACACACGCTTGAAGTACAGATTGAGCCACCTCTCTGACACTTGGGAAGCTGATGACAGGGCACAGAAAGGCCTGTCACAGCTGATTTCATGTTATGACTGTTTAATGTGTCCAGCCCACCCACTCTTGCAGTGGTTCAGGGAATTAAAAAAAAAAAGAATCCCCAAGGGTATGCAGCAAGAACATTTCTTGCATGAGCAGATCAGGAAAATAAAGAACGTTTCTTTGAAGTTTTTGCTTGATGGCCCAGATTTAAATACACACTAGAAAGTAAAGATTAACTTTCATTCACCCTCTTGTCGATTATTGTGCTGCTTGCTCTCACTTTGTCTACTGAGTAAGTAAGCCTGGAAAAAACTATGGGCCCTGAAATCAGTCAGCCTCGGTTTAAATTCCAGCTTGATGCCTTGGCTAGGTTATTTAGCTTTTCAGAGACTTGCTTTGTTGTCTGTGAAACGAGAGTATAATAGCGCTGATCAATGGTGAGTACCTAGGAATCGTTTTGTTGCTTTGTTGTTTTTAAAATAAGATTAAGATTACAAACTTTGATACAAACTTGGAATAAAGAAAGCACACCACCTTAAAAACTCCTGAGGGATTAATCACAAGACTAGAAAAAGGAGATTTTAATACAAACAGTCTATTTATTAATCTCTTCAACCTCTTGCTAACCCTTCACCCTTCTAACACTAAAAGTTAAACACACAATTTTAGAACGTAGAAGTGTTTATCAAAATATACTACTTTACCATATTATTAAGGAACTCTGATCATGGAATTACTTGCATTTTTTCTAATTGTTTACCATTAAACATCCTATTGAGAGATTTATAAACACATGAAAATCAAAATCATTTCTATTTTCTTTTTAAAGCTGATTTACCACACAAGCATATTATGAAAAAAGTTGCAGTGAAATTATATAAAATACCCTGAATTTATCATCTTATCCTCTCCAAGTGTTGGCCTAGTCCAAGGTAATCTATGTTCCATGGAGCACAGTGGTTTAGTTCCAGACCGACCTAAGGTTTGGTCTGAAAGTTTGGTCCTCTCTACAAGCTCAGAGAGATCCAAATCTTGGTTTGGCCTAGAAGTAATCTATACTCTCCAGAAATCCTCCAATGAGAATTCACTGGAGACAAGTTAAAATCAGAACAGTCACCAAGGTTTAGACCAGGAATCAGAATTTTTTACTTTGTGACATTCTACCTTCATTAAAAAAAGTAAGCTAAAAAAAATATTTTGTGTATAAATGCAAGATGCAGCAGACAGTAATACCCACAACATTTTCTCCCATACTCTGCCTAGTCCATAGCAGTTGGTTAGAGCCATGTGACTAGCTCTGGTCAGTGTGCTGTGAGCAGAATTGATGTGTGTCACTTCTAGGCTGAGACAGAAAAAGGCTGGTGTCTGATTCTCTACATTTTCTTCTTTTTCCTCTCTGACTTGAGGGCCCTCATAGGTCCCTAAGTGACTATGTGGAGCAAAACCCACTGCCTACCTACCTGGAACAATATATCAGTGAGAAGTCAATTTTTGTTGTTAAGCCACTGAGATTCGGGAGTTGTTTGTTATAACTTATTTTAGTCTGTCCTAATTCACAACAGTTTCCTCAATGCAACATGTTCTTTTACTATTCATGCTTTTGCACACACTGTTCGCAATGTCTAAAAAGGTCTTTGCACCTTATTCATCAATCCAACTCCTATTTACAGTCTGAGATCCAGCCCCAATATCTTCTCCTGTCAATGCAGCATGCCATATAGGGGGAAGAATTTGGGTTTCAGAATTTGCTAGGCTCAGGTTCAAATGTGAGTTCTGTCTCTTAAAAGCTAAGCAACTTTAGGAAAGTGATTTAACCTTTTTCTGCTTGAGTTTCCTCATCTATAAAGTGAGAATAATACTTCATTGGGTTTGGCACCTAGGAAAAAAATCAACAAATACTAGCCGTATTCTCAGGTGACTACTACCCCAGCTAAATTCAGATGCATTTTCCTCTGGGTTCCCATACCACCTCTATTATAACACTTACCATCTTCCAGTATGGTTTTTGTTTTTGTTTTAGTTCAAACCCCACTTTGGGTGTAGAGCCTACTTGAAAAATAAATAAATATTTTTTAAAACATCTTATTTATGTATTTATTTGTCAGAGAGAGAGAGAGCGAGAGAGCACAAGCAGGGGGAGCAGCACGCAGAGCAGGCAAGAGAGAAGCAGGCTCCTAGCTGAGCAAGGAGCCCGACGCAGGACTCCATCCCAGGACCGTGGGTTCATGACCTGAGCCGAAGGCAGACGCTTAACCGACTGAGCCACCCAGGTGTCACAATAAATAAAATATTTTTTAAAAATAAAATAAGGGGTACCTGGGGGGCTCAGTCGGTTAAGCGTCTGCCTTCGGCTCAGGTCATGATCTCAGGGTCCTGGGATGGAGCAGCCCTGAGATGGCCCCCCTGCTCAGCGGGGAGCCTTCTTCTCCCTCTCCCTCTGCTCCTCCCCCCACCCTGTGTTCTCTCTCTCTCTCTCTCTCTCTCTCAAATAAATATAAATAAAATCTTTTAAAAGTATTTAAAAAGAAAATAAAAGAGAAACCATTTTAACCTACTTGCTACAAGACATCTCATTCCTACTGTGGCCTCGGCGTCCTTCTCTTATGGCAGACTGGCTACCTATTCATCACTATTTGTGTTCTCTGCTGTAGCACACTTCCGGAAAACATTTATCAATTCTCTTGCAACTAGAAAGAGCTTCGTGATCAGTTCTCACCAATGGAAAGTAAGCAGAAATGATGTACCTACGTCCAAGCCTAGCCCATAAAATACCTGCCTTGAGGTTCTCCCTCACTCTTTCAGTCCCTTCAGTTGGATGCAGAGGAAATCAGTAGAGGATTCCAAGGCCCAAGAAGATACTGGAGCCACAGATGGGAAATCCTTGGAACTTGAGTCCCTGAATGGCTGTGTAAGCTTCCACCCACCTGATTCCACACAATTCATGTTGGACTGTGACATGAATAAGAAATTATTGTGTTTAGTCATTGAATTTGGATTCTTAATAACAGTCAAAACTTTATATTCACCCATCCAAGGGCTGGGGATAAAAAGCACTTTGGCAGCTTGGTACACCCCAGTCATCACCCCTGATCTGTAAGGGCCTACACCAGCAGGTCCTCTTGTTAGTGCTGACCACTGGGCTCCTGTGTTTCCCACTACTTCCTCCTTGACACAGATCTAACCTGGGACCTGGCCAGTGCTGCCCATGAAAGAACTAAGGGGTTGTATTTCCTCATGCGCGTGAGGTGCCCTGTTCTGGTAATGGGTATTGCTTTCCTGAGCCTGAGTTCCAGTACTTTCTGTGAAGCTCAGTCCTGCTTTTAGAGTTTGTAGCTTAATATTCTAGGAATAGACCTCACTTTGCTTTTGCTGGGTCCTGCACCAGAGCTATAAACCCTTCTCCAAGATGCCATTCCATGCTGATTAACCACCGTAAGCAGAATAAGCCAGCTTCCTGCCTGTTTGGACTCTTGAGTCTCGCCTACCTTCTCCATACCCTGCCTTCCCCAGTCATGCTGGGAAACCTCGTTCTACCCTGGTGCTCTAGTTGGCAGACCAAGTATTTAGTTCAACTATGTCCATTTTGCCTGCATTTCACTGAGGCCCCTTTGCCCTTTCGGGCGCCAGAGACTTTACTTTAAGCTGGGCCCACGCCTACCTTTTACCACCTGATATGTGTGGGTCTGGAGCCAGGTATCCTCCTGACCTTTCTCTCCAGCCTAGAGTAATCAGTGGGGCCTCACAGAGGAGTTCGGAGATAGCACAGTTCAGAGGTCATCAGGGTATGTTGCTTTTTGGTTTTTGGTTTTTGGTTTTTTTTTACTATTTAATATTTTCTTGATGCTTTTTGTGATAAACGTGTTTTAATCATAGACCATCACAAATACATTAATGGTTTAGGGCCTTATATTTTTATAAGATATAAATACACTGCATTTTAGTGCATGCTTGTCATACACACATTATTTTATTGTTCTAAATAAAGCCTACCAGGACGTCAGCCTAACATTTGATGACTCAATATACAAGTTTACAGAAGTCCCAGCCAGTTGTCCTACTGCACGGCCACCACGAACACAAGCTCTTAAAGTGTCTTCCTTCTTTAATCTCACTTTTGTCCTTCACTCCTTCCTGATATGCCTTGCTTTCATTAGCCAGCCTGTATCTTTACTGTCCAGCTAAATAGACCTAGTTGTTGCCAAACAATGACTTCTATTACTGAGCTTAAGGAAGTTAAAAAATAAAATCAAACCCCTCTGCCTGTAGGTACAAGTTGTCAATTGTCAATTCTCAGGAAAGCAGCCGCTAGAAGGAGTCTGTCCGATACTCCTGGCAGCAACAGTGACAATAAAAGCCTCACCCTGCAGATGTCCTAGAAACACCCAGTTTCCATCCTAGAAGGGCAGAGCATTGCATTTGCACTCAAACTTTACTACCTACACTGAGGATGTTCGTAATTCCAGTAAAGGTAGCTCACACTGAGTGCTAAATATGTGCCAGACACCGTACTGCACATTTTATGTATTCACTTACTCATTGCAGCATTTTTACAAGGCAAGTACTATTACTATCACTCCTATTTTACAGATAAGGAACTGAGGTTTAGATGCTTTATGTAACTTGGTCAGTGTCAATTAGGATGAATTCAGCTACAAGAAATAAAAATTGGTGACACGTGGCTTATACCAGTACTTCTTAAATTTTAATGTGCATAAGAATTATCTGGGATCTTGTTAAACTAACAATTCTAATTCAGTAGTTTGGGGGTGGGAGTGGGATTCATAATTTTCAATAAGCAACCAAGTGATGCCAGTGCCGCCGGCCTGCCGACCATATTCAGGTAGCAAGTGTTTAACCACAAGAACATTTACTGTCTACTTAATGAGAGGTTAGGAGGTAGCCCTTCAGTGATTGGTTCAGCAGCTCTACAACATCCTTCAAGACACAAACTCTTTCCATCTTTCTGATGTGCCGTGATAAATAAGGTGACTTTTTTATCTGAGGTTATTTCCTCATGGTCACAGGATGGCCATCACTGCACTGAGTGTCACATCTGCATGTGGCTACAAACACAATTCATTCCCTGAGACTGGACATGTTGCCAGCTCAAAAAAATTCTAGCAAGGAAGACATGGGGGTGGGTGGGAGCAGAGGTGGGGAAAGTGGAGATGGGTAGGCATTATACAGGGTCTGCCTTGGCTAAGAAATAGTATAACCAGGATTCAAACCCATCTGTGTCCAAAGCTACACTACCTTTCATTTGTTTAATTAAGTGTAGCTAAGGGGACTTAGAGTCATCTCAGAAGGCAAGCCTAGAATGTGATTGTTCTAAACATGCTCATTTCTGATGACTTGTACATGCCAGCCTGAAGCATGAATGCAGTGTCAAAAAAGGGAATAGATCTGCTTGGAGCCTAGAGGTGAAGAGCCAAGTAAGCACTGTATTGTTGCAAGGATTCTGCTCGGCAGACAACTGTTCTTCTATGGGGCGATTTTCAGCTGGATTAGACATACATATTAAAATATCCCTTAAAATGATTTATCTTGACTCCATGCTCACCAGGAAAATTTCTGATTTATCATTTGATCTGCCAGGTGATCAGACACCAGGAATAGGGGGTGGTTCCCTGGTGAGTCTACACAAGTTATTGTTTCTCTGAGAATATGTGGTTCTCACTGGAAATAGGTATTTGGACGGAGAGAAGAGCTCAGAGACATACCCATGTCCAAATCAAAACTTATGCAGTGAAAGTGGAACGACAAATCACTATAAAAGGAACAAACTGTTTAGGAGATGTTGGGAAAACTGGCTCCCCATTTGGGAGAAATTTTTTTTTAAGTCTCCATCAGTTAGACTGGTCCCTCAGGCAACATGGAAGAGGGTGTTCACTGCAGCATTGTTTATGGTGCTGGGAAGTTGGAGGCAACCTGGGTTCCTATTACTGAGAAAGTGAGTAGATGCAACTGATTATACATAACACATAACAATAAGAACAGATCTTTAAAACATAGTAATGACAAA
This sequence comes from Neomonachus schauinslandi, assembly GCF_002201575.2. Taxonomy (NCBI): domain Eukaryota; kingdom Metazoa; phylum Chordata; class Mammalia; order Carnivora; family Phocidae; genus Neomonachus; species Neomonachus schauinslandi. Next base: position 90,632,463 of record NC_058411.1, on the reverse strand, counting down.
AGATAGAATGTAATACTATTGATGTGAACTAAAAATACAAGCACACAAAGTAATACACAATTTGCCTAACACATTCAAATAAAAAGTTACACATAAAATATATTAAAGTGCCTGTGGGGGTAGGGGAATGGGAGTAGAGTATGATGATCAAAAGGAATGGATGGATGAATGGATGGATGGATATATAAATAGGACAGAGGGGTCTTGGAGGGACCAATAATGATAACATGCCAATAACTGAAGAATGGCGTTAACTCAACCTTAAGTTCCCAACAAATCAGCACATTCAGGCAAGCACATACACAGACATATATTTATCTATATAGTATACATATATAGATAGAAATTTTTAAAAGCTAAAAATGAATACGTGGAGATTTTTTTGTTCATTAGTTTTCTTGTGACTTTCTATAGATGTCCTGACAAAAATATCAGGGCCATGCCAAGCTGTGTCAGAACCCAGACCAGGCCTGAAGACACATCCAAGTCAGCTTCCCTGAGTAATCCACCTTCCTAGTCCACAACCATTGTGTCTCTCTCTAACTATAGCCATAAGTCTGGGAGGTTTTTGGTTTTGTTTTTAAGATTTTTTTTTTTTTAATTTTAGAGAGAAAGAGAGTGTGAGTGAGCACGAGCGGGAAGGGCAGAGAGAGAGGGAGAGAGAATCTCAAACACACTCTGCTGAGCATGGAACCCAACAAGGGGCTCGCTCTCACGACCCCGAGATCATCACCCTGAGACCAAGGTCGCAAAGATCACCACCCTGAGACCAGGAGCTTAACTGACTGTGCCACCCAGGCACCCCTGGGAGATTTTATTTATGTATGTTTGTATGTATGTATGTATGTATGTATGTATGTATTTGACAGAGAGAGAGCGAGAGCAGGAACACAAGCAGGGGGAGTGGGAGAGGGAGAAGCAGGCTTCCTGCTGAGCAGGGAGCCCGATGCGTGACTTGATTCCAGGACCCTGGGACCATGACGTGAGCCGAAGGCAGACGCTTAACTGACTGGGCCAGGCAGGCACCCCACCCCTGGGAGATTTTAATTAGTAAAGTAGAATATCATCTTTCTGTCTAGTTAGAATATATCTTTCTTTCCCTTCAGGAGGTTATACATGTTCATTTTTATTTTTACTCAGTTACTATTTCTTTGTGTAAGTTCTTCAATTAATGGAAAAAGGCAGGCTGTTAATATCTTCTCATTTGCACTAATATATTGCTTTCATATGGTCACTGCTATTACTGCTATAGGTAATTTCCCTGGTCTATGTAGTTTTTTTTTGGTGTGAAGGTAGATATATTTTTATGTTTTAGAAGTAACTCCTGATATTTAAGGGATAACATTTAAGGCAAAGACACTATAAATAGAAAACTAGCTCACTGAATTGTAAACTGGCATTTGGAATGGAAAAAAAAAAATGAGTGTGTCCTTAAGTGGAAGAGAATGTTTGCACAGGAGGCCAACTGTTGTTTTAAATTAACCTTGATGCTAGGATTTAACCCTTTGCTCCAGAGGACATTAAACAGGTTAATTTCTAACCAGTTGGAACCAAAGGGTGACAGGGGCAAAATTATGAAAATTCCTTGGTCGTGCTTGAATTTGGAAATTCTGTAATCTAAGGTGCTAAGCAAAATGTCAAGACAAATCCTTTTTGGCCTGGCTTTGTATAAAAGTAAGTTGTAAAATGTATACCAATATATTTAAGGGAAACAGCTGCACAAGCAAAGAGAACTGTTAAAATATCTCCTTGATATAAAAATCCAAATGCACGTACATATACTTTCAAAACAACCAATAGAGAACTTGGAATAGCTAAAAATGTAAGTGCTTGCATGGTGTGCTTCTTATAGCTCCAGTCCCTCTCTAAAATAACATAATGACTTTGTGGCTTTATGCTTTCTTCTTAAAATACCATTTATATGCGTTCAGGCATAGCTCACTGCTAGTGACTGGTGTTCCAGTTTGCCTTTAGGCTAGTCTAGCTGGGAATGAGGTTTCCAGATGCCAGATACTCCAGGCTCTTATCTCAGGTAAGATGTAGAGCCCAACGGCAAGATCATAACATTCTCATTGCATGCCCTTTGGACAAAAATCTGTGACCAAAGTCACTGTAGTTCTAGAAATAAAAAGTGGAATCAGTCCAATCAAAATGCCAGTATGAGGAAATAATGCAATAAAGGATTAGAGGAAGTATGTTTTCCGAGACAAACAAAGGGAAATATTTGAAACCAGGACTATTAAATTAATAAGGAGTAGTCTGGGAGAGAGGCACACCTTTAGGATTTTATTCAAAGACCCAAATCGATTACATTATTTAACCAACTGCTGAGAAAAAGAATATGCCAGGTACTATCATTTGTCTTGTAGTACTTTCCAATTTGAGAATGAAATTTGAAAAGAGAGGGAAAGGCATAGAAATTATTAGGGGAAGCTAACTCTAGGAAATAAGTTTGAAAAGATTATGCCTTGTACCTACTCTCCAGACTTTAGGCAAAGAAAGGGCTATAAACAAGGTGACTATTAAATTTCTCACCCAGATATTTTGAGAGTGAAACAGAACACTGTTAGTAATTATGCAAGAGCAATAGGTGTAAACCAAGAACGTTCCAGGCAAACTGTATATAGGTGTATTCTAACTATAAACATGATGTTACCTCAGAGGCACTAGAAACATGCTTAGCCAGTATCCAAACTTCTACAGTTAGAGCTCTATTCCTTTGACTTATACCAACAAGGGGATTGTCTCCGTTTCCATAAAATTACTCCTGGGAAAAGTAATCACTAAGTCATTTATATTTTAACATAAATAAACTCTTCAGATTCTTCCCAAAGGGCAAGTGTGGAGAGAGGGGAAAGCCAGTGTGTAGAGCTCTGCACTTTCTGTTCTGCTGAGGGAAGAGGAAAAAGAATACTGCGTGTGATAGTACTCCTGGCCATAAGACCCAGCCTCAACCCGAGAAATACACAAGGAACCACGGGTGCCAGCCAAGCCTCCTCAGCCCAAAGGATCTATGCTTATCCAAGCCCAGGGGACACGTGTTCCCCTAAAGATCCCCTCTCTCGCAGGATATAAAGAATGCTCACGAATCATCCTGCTCCAAGCTTAAGAAGCTCACAGTGTAACTGCCATTTTTATAATGTTCAGAGATTACTTTCTCTCCACCACACAGAATTAACTAGAGAAAAGTCCCTGGTCAGATCAAGTTTTGATGGCACCACACTCCGTACAGAGTGGGAGACTGGGGAAGTATGGGGTGAAGAACCCTGAGTTAACCCTACAAAGCCTCCTTTCTCACGGAAAAGAGTAAGGGATTGTTTTGCATTTCTTGACTCTGAGCAATTTATATCTCAGATTTAATCACTATTTAATGTGAATCCGTAGTACTGAAAACAACCACAAAATAAATAAATAAATAAAATCTCCAGGCTGTAATTTGGGCCGTTTTTGACCAGTAATTTGCATCAACCCCATCCTTGCTTTTCACAACAACAGGTTACACAAGCAAGGTAATAGCCAGTGACCACTCACTTTTTATGAATATATAAATGAACTGAAGGATGTCTCTGGGGGAAGATTACAGGTTTTATGTAAAGCTACTTTCAGAAATAAGGTCCTGAAATAGAAACTTACAATCTGAGCAGAAATCAAATGGCTCCCGAATGCCTGTACGAAGGTGTTCTTGCCAAAAGGTCTGCTAGGGCAAAGGCACCATCCACAAAAAGGCTAAGAACCAGAGCCCAGCCTATACTAAACCCCAGCAAGATTCGCTGCTTAAAGCAGCCCTGTCCAATAGAAACTTCTGCAGTGATGGGACTATTCTATATCTGTGCTGCCTGACATGGTAGCTATCAGCCACATGTGGGTATTGAACAACTGAAATGTAGCCATTACAACTGAAGAAGTGAATTTTTAAAAAAGATTTTATTTATTTATTTGAGAGAGAGAGCACAAGTTGGGGGGGGAGAGGGGCAGAGGGAGAGGGAGAAGCAGGCTCCGCACTGACCTGGGAGCCCAACGTGGGGCTCGATCCCAGGACCCCAGGATCATGACCTGAGTTGAAGGCAGACCCTTAACCGACTGAGCCACCCAGGTGCCCCAAGAACTGAATTTTTAATTTTATTTTAATAATTTAAATTAATTTTATTTAAATTTAATTAGTTTTTTATTTTTATTTGAGTGGTTGACACAGTGTTACATTAATTTCAGGTGTTCAACATAATGATTTGACAATTTTATCCATTATGCTATGCTTACCACACGTGTAGCTACCATGTGTCACCATACAACACTACTACAATATTTTTTACTATATTCCTTATGCCATGCCTTTTATTCCCATGTCTTATTCATTCCACAACTGGAAACCTCTATTTCCCACTCCCCTTTACCCATTTTGCCACTGCCCTCCCCTCCAGCAACCATCAGTTTGTTCTCTTTATTTATGGTTCTGATTCTGCTTTTTGTTTGTTTATTCATTTGGGTTTTTTTTAATTCCACATAATAGTGAAATCACATGGTATTTGTCTTTCTCAATCTGACTTATTTCACTTAGCATAGTACCCTCTAGGTCCATCCATGTTGTCACAAATGGCAGTCTCATCCTTTTTATGGCTGTGTAATATTCTGTCATACATATACCACATCTTCCTTATTGATGGATTCTTAGGTTGCTTCCATATCTTGGCTATTGTAAATAATGCTGCCGTAAAAATAGGGGTGCATATATCTTTTTGAATTAGTGTTTTCATTTTCTTTGGGTAAATACCCAGTATGGAATTTTTGGATCAAAGGATATTTCTATTTATAATTTTTTGAGGAATCTCCATTCTATTTTCCCCAGTGGCTGCACCAATTTACATTCCCACTGACAATACACAAGGATTCCTTTTTGTCCACATCCTCACCAACACTTGCTATTTCTTATGGTTTTGATTTTAGCCATTCTGACAGGTGTGAGGTAAGATCTCATTGTGGTTTCGATTTTCATTTCCCTGATTTGAAATTTCATTAATTTAAATTCAAACAGTTACCTGTGGCTCATGCTACCAACTTTTAAGTCTAGAAGTTAAACCAGTGTAAAGAAAGCAATAGGAAGTTACCTTTAAATTCAGCAAGAAGGGGCACCTGGCTGGCTCAGTAGGTTAAGAGTCTGCCTCTTGATTTTGGCTCAGGTCATGACCTCAGGGTCATGAGATAGCGCCCCATGCCCAGCGCAGAGCCTGCTTGGGATTCTCTCTCCCCGTCCCCTTGTGCCTCCCCCACTCTCCCTCCCCTGACATACATGCACACACGCACTCCCACTCTCTCTCTCTAAAAAACATAAAATACATTGGGGAGGGTATGTGCTATGGTGAGTGTTGTGTATTGTGTAAGACTGATGAATCACAGACCTGGACCCCTGAAACAAATAACACATTATATGTTAATAGTAAATAAATAGGGGCGCCTGGGTGGCTCAGATGGTTAGGCGTCTGCCTTCGGCTCGGGTCGGGATTCCAGGGTCCTGGGATCGAGCCCCGCATCGGGCTTTCTGCTCGGCGGGGAGCCTGCTTCTCCCTCTCCCTCTGTCTCCCCCCTGCTCATGCTCTCTCTCTCTCCCTATCTCTGTGTCTCAAATGAATAAATAAAATCTTTAAAAATAATAATAATAAATAAATAAATAAATAAATAAGCAACACTAATAACTAATAGGGGCCCTGGGTGGCTCAGTCAGTTAAGCAGCTGCCTTCGGCTCAGGTCATGATTGCAGGGTCCTGGGATCGAGCCCCGCATCAGGTCCCTACTTGGCGGAGAGCCTGCTTCTCCTTCTCCCTCTGCCTGCCACTCTGCCTACTTGTGCTCTCTATCTCTCTGTCAGATAAATAAATAAAATCTTTTAAATAAATAAGTAATAGCACAGGTCCAAAACAAAAAAAATAATAAAATAACAATAATAATAAATCCATCAAGGAATCTGGCAAGTTAGTATTTGATACCTTTATATTTTAACTCTGTAAAAACTGCAATTGCCCTTGTTAAGTTCTCTCAGTTCTTCTAGGCCTTTCATCATCTGGTCTTCCACCCCTCCCCACCTTTGCCCATTACCTCTAGGATCTCAGCTCCTACTACCCTTCCCCTTCCTCACTTGCAACATTCCTGACTCAGGACTTTTGCACTTACTATTCTCTCTGCCTAGACCATTCTTCTCTTAGCTACCTGCATGGGTTACTCCCTCCTCTCTTTAAAATTAATGCTCAAAAATATTATGTTCTCAATGAGACCTTTCCTGACCACTTTATGAAGAACTGCAATGCTCACCCCCCCCCACACACACACTCATTCTCTCTTTCCAGTTTTGTCTCTTTAGTGTTTATCCCTTTCTGACATACTTCTAACATAATTCACTTACTTCTTTTGTCTATCTTCTCAATTAGAATGTGAGCTCCATGAAGGCAAGGATTTTCATTTGTTTAGTTCACTTCTGTAGTCGGTGATGTGCTCAAAAATTTCTAACAACCAGCTCTTTGGGGGGATGAGGAATGCCCTGATTTGTAGCATTTGCCGGGTTTTGTGGTATAAATTTTCCTATTATGACAAATTTCAAGCTACCAGCAAGAAGTTACCAAACATGGAGCTGGGAAGAAATATGTACAATCAGCTGCAATTCAGTACAGCTCCAGCACACCACTAGCTGTGGCCCAACATCCTAAAACACTTCAAATTTCCCAGGAGCATTTCCCACCCTTTGCTCTTGACAACAATCACCTGGGGCTCGTAAAACTTAACCAGGCTAAAACCTAGAAAATCCTCTCCGCTGGGCATTCTGATTAAGAGGATCTGGGATGGCAACAGAGAATTTATATTTTTAAACTAATATACTAAGTGCTTCTTGCATCAACGTAGTCCCGTCCACATCCATCTTCCAACTCGGGTTAGTCCCTCCAAACCTAAAGAACAGCCTTGGGCTATGGGAGACGGAGAAACCAGCCTATTATCCAAACGAAGGTAGACAGACTCAGGTGGGAAAACCCCTGAGATCATTCAGCACACCTGTTTTTCCCTCTCTTCCCAGAGGACTTGGAGATGGGGGCCCACTGCAGACATGGTTTGAACCTGGCCTCACAATGGTCCCACTTCTCTAATCCAACAAATATAAAATCCCACTGAAACAGCAAGATACATAGAAGGCTATGTTTCAAGAATGATGTTGAAATTTGCCTGGGTTGGGGCGCCTGGGTGGCTCAGTCATTAAGCGTCTGCCTTCGGCTCAGGTCATGGTCCCAGGGTCCTGGGATCGAGCTCCGCATCGGGCTCCCTGCTCTGTGGGAAGCCTGCTTCTCCCTCTCCCACTCCCCCTGCTTGTGTTCCCTCTCTTGCTGTGTCTCTCTCTGTCAAATAAATAAAATCTTTTAAAAAAATAAATAAATAATAAAAAATAAATTCGCCTGGGTGGCTCAGTTGGTTAAGTGTCTGCCTTTGGCTCAGGTCATGATCCCAGCAACCTGGGATCGAGCCCTGCATTGGGCTCTCTGCTATGCAGGGAGTCTGCTTCTCCCTCTCCTCCCTGCTGGTGCTCTCTCCCTCTCTCTCTCTCTGAAATAAATAAGTAAATATTTTTAAAAAATAAAAAGAAACATTTTCCTTTTGAAAATGTTCACATTCAATTTCTGTATTTATTAAAATTGCAGAGAAATTATATACTAACCAGATCGTGTCCTGTGTCTGCAAAAGCTCACCAGGTCTTAAAATGATGCATGTCTATCATGAATTAATTAGTTATTAATTTGTAAAAAAAATAAAAATATTCAACCAAAAGTCTGTTCACACGGGGGATTGTATACACAGTAAGACACATCCTCTGCCCACAATCTCAGGACACATGCAAGTAAATGGGCAATGCAGAAGGATAACCTATACCAGCGGTTTAGGGGAAGGGAGTTGCTTTCTGGAAGAAGTGGCATCTGAACTGAGGGCGCAAAGGAGGGATGGGTATTATCCAGGTTAAGGCATAGGTGGTGGCAAACAGGTATTCCAGAATGTTCAAAGGCCAGGAGTGACTGGAACTTTCAGTGAGATCAGGAAAATGACAAGACCGAGACTGGAGGAACAAGTTCAGGCCAAGTTTTTCATTATTTAAAACACCTGCTCTTCCTTTTTGAATTAATGGAAAGTAGAGGATTACCCAAATGCTCATAAGCAGAGAATGGATAATAAATTGTAGTATATTCATTAAATGGAATGCTCTAAAGCAATTGAATCAACTGATCTACAATCATATGCAATAAGATGGATGATTTTCACAAACATGATGTTGAGAGAAAAGCAAGACACGAAAGAGTACAAATTATATAATTACAAATCATGCAAAGTTTAAGAGACAAAATACATGGTGATAGGAGTCAGAAAGCAATTCCAACAGACACATGAAAAGGTGCTCAACATCACTAACCATCAAGGAAATGCAAATCAAAACCACAATGAAATACCACCTCACACCTGCTAGAATGGCTATAATCAAAAAAGACAAGAGGGACACCTGGGTGGCTCAGTTGGTTAAGCGTCTGCCTTAGGCTCAGGTCATGATCTCAGGGTCCTGGGATTGAGCCCCGCATCGGGCTCCTCGCTCAGCCGGGAGTCTGCTCCCTCTCCCTCTACTGCTCCCCCTGCTTGTGTGCGCTCTCTCTCTCTGTCAAATAAATAAATCTTTAAAAAAAAAAGACAAGAAATAAGTGTTGGCAAGGGTGTAGAGAAAATGGAACCCTTGTGTACTCTTGGTGGGAATATAAATTGGTTCAGGCACTGTGGAAAACAACAATCCCACTTCCGGGCATATAACTGAAGGAAACGAAATCACTAACTCGAAGAGATATCAGCACTCCCATGTTCGGTGCAGCACTATTCACAATAGCCAAGACATGGGGGCGCCTGGGTGGCTCAGTCGTTAAGCGTCTGCCTTCGGCTCAGGGCATGATCCCAGGGTCCTGGGATCGAGCCCCGCATCGGGCTCCCTGCTCCGTGGGAAGCCTGCTTCTCCCTCTCCCATTCCCCCTGCTTGTATTCCCTCTCTCGCTGTGTCTCTCTCTGTCAAATAAATAAATAAAATCTTAAAAAAAAACAAAAAACAATAGCCAAGACATGGAGACAACCTAAGTATCTGTCAATAAATGAATGGATAAAGAAAATGTGTGTGTGTATATATATATATATATATATATACAATTTACAAAGATAAAAGAGCACTATATATTCTTTAACTTAACTTTTTCTGGAAGTATAATATACTGACAGGAAAGTGCACGTATTGTAAGCGTTCACCATGATGAGCTTTCACAAACTCCACACATCTGTGTATGCAGAATGTGATCAGAAACCAGCATTACTAGCTCCTCAAAAGTCCCTCTTGTGAGTTTCCTTCTAGCTACTATTTGCTCCCAAGAGTAACTACATTCTGACTTCTTCCCCTCCAAGCATTGTTAAGATGTAACTGACCTATAACATTGTGTAAATTTAAGGTCTACAATATGATGACTCAATATACATATATATTGTGAACTGATTGCCACAATAAGGTTAGTTAACACATACATTACCTCATATGGTTACTTTGTGTGTGTGTGTGTGTTTGTGTGTGTGTGGTGAGAATATTTCAGATTTACTCTCTGAGCAACTTTCATGTATAAAAAACATTATTGTTAACTATGGTCACCATCCTGTACATTTGATCACCAGAACTTAGTCATTTTATAAATGAAAGTTTGTACCCTTTGAGTTACATCTCCCTATTTCCTCCATCTCCCAACCCCTGGCAACCACAATTCTACTGTTCCTGTGAGTTCGGCTTTTTTAGATTCCGTATATAAATGAGTTTCTATAGTATTTGTCCTTCTCTGACTTATTTCACTTAGCACGATGTCCTCAAGTTTCATCCATGTTCTCCATGGCAAGATTTCCTTCTTTTTTTATGGTTGAAAAATATTCCGTGTATATATGTGTGTGTGTGTGTATGGGACCATTCCCATATACAGATGGGAATGTGTGTATATATGGGACCATTCCCATACACAGTGGGACCATTCTGCATACACAGATGTGTGGAGTTTGTGAAAGCTCATCATGGTGAATGCTTACAATACGTGCACTTTCCTGTCAGTATATTATACTTCCAGAAAAAGTTAAGTTAAAGAATATATAGTGCTCTTTTATCTTTGTAAATTGTAAAATACCTCTCTCACTCTATTTCCTGTGCTCTTCTCTTTCATCATTGAATTTTTAACTCATGGCCTTAAGTCTGTATCTCGTGACAGTGGGTCACCAGCCTCATTTAAATTGATGTTCCCATGTCAGCTGATCTGAGTGGCTGGAAATGACCAGCTGTAGTTACTGACTGGGTCGCACACTAATGCCTAGACTGGGCTGGCGATGTCACGTGGCCCTATCATCGCGATCTCTGGCATGTACACCTGACACAGAATGCCAGGTGTAGGTTAATGAAAAACATGGAAAAGAAGGGGAAAGCTTAATACTGTCAAGGCTCTGTTAGTGAGAAAACATAATTATATGCTTTATATTTTCAGCAAAGAATTCATGGGGGTCAGCCTACACATTGTTATGAATAACATTCCTGCCAAATCAGACAATTCATAAAATGTTGACTTAAGATGTTATTTTTATGAATTGTTGTCAGCATTGAACTGGGGAAGGGAAAGCACTGGTTAACAACTGTAAATTTTCCTTATTCACCTGGCACATAATAGAGGCTCAATATAGTTTCCTGAATTATACCGTTAGTCAAAAGTCCTGAGTCTGTCCCCCTGAGTAGCTAATAGTTCATAGATTCATAGCAAACTATAACCAGAAAGGTCATGTGGAAACTATTCTGTTGTATAATGAATGGCACCTTAGAAGCTTGCAAATATCCTTGTGCATCAAAAAGATCTGACTGCATTTACTTGCTGTAGGTGATAGTTTATTAATCTGGAAGCTCCTATAAATAAAGTGACTTGGTTCAAAAGCCCAGAGCAGTCTCAACATGCCAAAAGAAAATACTGTAGTGTCCAAGCAAGAAAACCATGTCAGTTAATTCATCTGAAGCCAGAAAGGGATTTTAGTAACATGTGATTTCAATCACTCTGCCTGGGAAGCTTGGAAATGGTCTAGGCTTTGCCATTCCCAGCAACATCTAAAATCAACTATTGCCTCAAAGTCACACTGATTTATATAGACAATAGCACCTCTTGTTATGCCCCAACACCAGGAACAATATAACTGTAGCTTACAATACATTTTCTTTCAGAAATTTTTTTATAAAACAACTTACTCATTCAAAGAATTCATAAGTAGTCTATAATGTTATTGTACATACGTATCAAGTTACCTTTATTCATTTTTAGTGTAAAATATAACCTGGAAGGAAAAAATCTATTATCAGGAACTCACTTGGTAAATTTAAAATGTTCAAAAAGTTACATAACTTTAAAATATATATATATTTCTGGGCTTAATAATCTTAAGACTCAAAAGAATCATCTTAATATTGAATCTGCTACTTAAATTTCTCCCTCCTTATTAGCATTGAGGAGACCTTTAGATTTTTCCAAGCAAATTAAAATAAAAGAACTAGGGGCTCCTGGGTGGCTCAGTCGGTTGAGCATCTGATTCTTGGTTTTGGCTCAGGTCATGATCTTGGGGACATGGGATCAAACCCTGTGTCAGGCTCCAAGCTCAGTAGGGAGTTTGCTTCAGATTCTTTCTCTCCCTCTCCCTCTGCCCCCACCTGTCTCTCTCTCTTTTTCTCCTCTCTCTTTCAAATAATTAAATAAATCTTTAAAAATTTTTAAAAAATAAAAGAACTGACTTTCTTAAAAATTAGATCCAGTGATTCTTCAAAGTCTAGTCCTGTTTAAGCTTTAGAAGACACTTCAGAAGTAATTTAGTTGAACCTAAAAATATTCAAAACGACAACACAGGCTTCTTAACTATTGGCAAAAGCTCTTAATTAAGCAAACATTTATTGAGCACCTATAATTATACAAAGGGGAATTCAATTTACAGATGCTGGATGCTCCCCACTGCACTATCTTTCCAGAATCCTATCTGATTGGATTTAAGTTCCTGCTCCATATCTTGTAGGAGATTTCATATGAATAATTTGACCTCTATACTTCCTCATCTGCAAAATGAAAGTAATAATTTACCTCATAAAATTGCTTCAAATGAATTAAATTAGATAATGTATGCAAAAACAGGTGTAAATGTGACTTTTAAAATAATAATAATAATAGTTCATAAGACATTATTATTAAACTTTGCATGGTGTTGCATTCAGGAAGTTCCCTTGTTGGGATGCCTTGGTGGTGCAATCGGTTAAGCATCTGATTCTTGGTTTCAGCTCAGGTCGTGATCTCAGGGCCCTGATCTCAGGGTCTTGAAATGGAGCCCCGAATTGGGCTCCGTGCTCAGTGCAGAGTCTGCTTCAGACTCTCTCTCCCTCTGCCTCTCCCCGCTGCTTTCTCTGTCTCTTTCTCTCTCTCTCTCTCTCAAATAAATACACCTTTAAAGAAGAAGGAGGAGGAAGAGAAGAGGAGGAAGAAGAAGTTCCATTATTGCAAGTTTACAAAGATTTCCTAAGAGAAGTGACCAGAGCTTGAATTTTGGTCTATCACCTTAGGCCACATGCTGCTTCACAACTGTGAGGAGAATTAGGAAATTCTTTCTCTCAATATTTTTAACTACTGAACACTCTTCTACACTCCCTAAGATTCAAGTTGAATTTAAATTCGCCTCTCATGTAGGAAGTGGCAACTATGTTTGACTGATTGACATAACTCCAATGGGGAGGAATTCTTTCAATAACAGTAATAAATATATGTGAACAGGCGAACAGAAGATCTAGTGATGAAACCATAGCTGTTGGCTCGCCTCTCTGCTCATAGTCACCTCTTGTGAACCAGGAAGCATTCAAGTCACATGTTCTCCTCAAGGAGAAATGCCTCATAAACAGGAATTAGAGGAGGAAAGCATTTCACCAAAGCCAGGTAGTCTTTACATAAAAGCAATACCAGGAAACTCTAAGCAGCTTTTTAATCTGTGGACAAGATAATTACTGAGACTGAGATGGTAATCATTATTCCCATTAAGAGAGTGATAAGCACAAAAATCAACTCAAAATGCTTTATTTATTTTTTATTTTTTATTTTTTTTAAAGATTTTATTTATTTATTTGACAGAGAGAGAGAGAGCGAGAGCAGGAACACAAGCAGGAGGAGTGGGAGAGGGAGAAGCAGGCCCCCCGCCGAGCAGGGAGCCCGATGCGGGACCCGATCCCAGGACCCGATCCCAGGACCCTGGGATCATGACCTGAGCCGAAGGCAGATGCTTAACGACTGAGCCACCCAGGCGCCCCTCAAAATGCTTTAAAGACTTAAAACATAAGACCACAAACTATAAACCATTTAGAAGAAAACATAGGTTCCAACAACCTACAACATTCTATCTTTTATCATTGGAAAAAATTCCATTAGTGAGTATATTTAGAAATAAAAATGATCTTTAATGATATTTGTTTTCTGTAATTGGATTATTTATTTATTTTAGAGCGAGAGAGAGCATGAGTTGTGGGGGGAGAGGGAGAAGGAGGCTCCCTGCAGAGCAAGGAGCCCAACACGGGGCTGGATCCCAGGACCCCAGGATTATGACCTGATCCGAAGGCAGATGCCCAACCAACTGAGCCACCCAGGTGCCCCTGTAATTGGATTTTTATACATAGTTTATTTGTGGAAGAAAAATATTGACTAAAACTTACCCTAGTACTCTCTATCATACCTAATACTTACAGGGAAATTCATGTGGAGTATACACAGAGGTATCCTCCAAATAAGTGTTAATAGCCTTTCCAGTAGTCAAGTCATTACACAAGAATCTTTTAATCCTCCATTAACTCTCCCAGTTTCCTTCACCTCATCCTACATAGGGACTTTGACCAAAGAGACACCATTCTGGCAGGGGAATTATGACAAACAATGTTGATACTATGGATGACAGCAATAAGACAGCCTTCTATTATTCTTTTCTTTCTCCTCTTCCTCTCCTCCTGCTTTAAAAAAAAAATTTTTTTTTTCAGAGTAATTTTACCCACATTATAAACCAGGTAATTTTTACAATAATCATGTGAGGCAGGCAGTACAGGTATTAGCTGTCCATATTTTGCAACTGAGAAAACTAAAGCAGGCAAAGAGAGATTGTACAAGGAACTGGCCTATAACACAGTTTCTTTGGCTGCAAGCACAAAATTTTCTCCAATTGAGAAGGAAAACGGGGGATACATGTAGACAGGAAAACCAGAGATCCTCAGAGAGCCTCAGGAGCCACGCTGGAGATTCACTAGGCAAAGTGCCACTGTGAGCAGGAGGGAATATTTAGAGATGAAGTCATCTAGTCCATCACAGCCATTTTACTAAAGAGGAAACTTGCTTGCCCTCAGCAGCTAGAAAGTGTGAAAGAGTCGAGGATCTACAGGCAGGAGACCTGTGTTCTGGCCTCATTGTGCCACTAACCTTAGCACCAACCTCCCAAGCCATCAACCTGCAGACATTTGACTTGGATGTCCTACAAGAATTTCAAAACATGTCCAAAATCTTTCTCTCTGCATGCCCTCCCCTGTCAACCCCAACTCCTGTGGTGATCATCTCAATAAATGGCCCAGGACAGGATCTTAGCAAAATCATCCCTCTCCTCCTCTCCTTCATCTCCCATGTCCTCTCAGTTACCAAATTCTACTACAAATCTTTCAGGTCCATCTCTTCTTCCCCATTTCTTCTGCCACTGTCTCGGTTCAGGCCCTCACTATCCTTGGCCTGGGTTAGGTTACCACAGCTGTCCAACAGGTTTCCTGGCTCCCACTCCTGCCCTGTTTCAATCCAACTGCCACCCTGCCTGCCACCACAGAGAGCTTTCTAAACCAAAAATTGTCACTGCTCTAATTATTATTAATCTGTTTTCCACCAACAATTGGATGAAGCCTAAAGTCCCAAGCAGGATGTCCTAATCTGTTTGTCATTTGGCCTCTGCCCTCTTCTCTCACTTCATCTTTCCCCACTCATAACTTCAGCCAAGCCCAAGTTTTGCAGTTCCTCCAAGGTCACCTTTGGCTTTGCCACTAATGGTTCACTCTTCCTGGAAGCCTCCCCCTTCCCCTGCCCATTGCCTGGCTAAAATTAACTCACCCTTCTAGACTCAGCTTAAGTTGGAATTTTTCCTGGCCACCCCTTTTATATGTTCCTTTGATACTCCCGTGGCATCTTGTGCAAACGAAAGAGTCACTATTCATCCTGAACTATGTTTGCTCACACATCTGTGTCCCTTGCTAATAAACTCAGCTGTGGGATGGCAGGGACAGCATCCTTTTCAGTGTTTAGAATTAAATATTCATCCAACAAATATTTGAGAACCTACTTTATGCCAGATATTGTAGATATGAGGGATATGGCAGTGAGCAAAGCAAAGACACTCCTCGCTATTAAGTGGGAGGCGACATCCCCGATAAATGAACACATAAATAAGCAAGAGAATAGGAGAGTGAAAAGTGCTTTACAGAGAATTAAAATAAGCCACGTGGTAATGAAAGCGACTGGATGGTTCCCTCTGGGGAAGTGACACTTAAGCTGATAAGGGAATGCCAATGAACCGGTATTGAGAAAAACATTCCAGGAGGACTACCAGTACAAAAGAACCAAAGGTGGCCATGTGGATGTGAAGCGTGGGAAAGTTGTGAAGATGGGGTCAGAGAAGAAGACAGGGACCATACTATGTGAACTTTGTAGGCCAGAGTGGAGTTTCGATTTTGTGCTAAGTGCGATGGGGAGTGAAATGATCTGATTTATATCTAGGGCTGGTATGTGGATAATGGGTCTCCCGGAGTCTTAAACAGATCAGTTTGGAGGAGAGAAACATCTGGATACAGAGGTCGCAGCAGTTTGGGACCCAGTGGACGTATTTGGGATTACGTGTGAGTGACCGGGACCTGCCGGTGGGCAGATAAATTAAGGCTCAGCGCACGCAGAGTTTGGGCCCGGACGCCCGGGTTGGTACTGGAATACAGAGCAGGCGCACGGTGACTCCTAGAAGGAAGAGGGTATGGAAAAAGTTGCTTTGGGCGCCCGTCCCCCACCTCCTCGGACTCTGGGGAGAGTTCGGGTCACCAGCTGGAAAGAAAAAGAGACACGCCCAGACCCACACTCGTCGACCTGCCAACGCCGGGACCCGAGAGCGCCGAGAAACAGCCCGACGGGCGGCGCACGCGGACCCGGACTCCACGTGCCGCGCGCGGGGGTTTCCGCGTCCTCTGGGCGGAGCCGGAAGAGGAAGTCGGCGCTGCAGTGGCGGCCCCAACAGCAGCGGCGGCCCGTTCCTACCCCCGCCGTCCGCGCCCGTCCGGCCCGGCCACGGAGGCAGCGACGCGGCGGGAGCCGGAGCCTGTGCCCGCCGAGAAGCGCAGCGCCGCCGGGCGCCCAGCAGTCCGATGGGGCCGCAGCGGCCGTTGCGTACGGCCGCGACCGCCCTGCTCTGGGGCTTCCTGCTCCCGCTGGTAAGGGGGACGGCCGGGAGCTCGGGCCTCCCCGGGGCGGGGCCGGGGCTCCCTGCCCCTTCTCCTCCCCACCCCCGGGCGACTCCTTTGCCAGCGCCTTGACGGCCTGCCCCTTTCCCATTTCTCCATTTTCTTCCAGCTTCCCCTTCGCCCCCTTTCCTCCCGTCTTCCCACCCCACCCCCATTCCCGTCCTTTGAAGTCCTCGAAATACCCACCCCCGAGCAAGCTCTTCTGCGGAGCCCTTCTTGCTACTTTGACCTTGAGGATTCTCTATAGTTTTTCACGGTTCCGGGCATTTTAAATTGACCTGAGTTTTATCGTCTACCCTTTCTTACAGCATCTTGATCTCTTTCACTCTCCAGAAGAAGAAAAAAATTATACGTGTCCCCGGGGTGTTTAGCGGTTCAAAGACTGCGCTTTATTGCTCGAATACAGATTTTTTTTTTTTTGGCTTCCTCCTCGTTCCTGCTTCCCTGTAGGGCTCATTCGATTTCTTTGTGTGTGTGGTGGGGGAGGGTGTGGGTAATAGTAATAACTTAAGATAATTTTTTAAAAGACACATCAAAGTGTAATATCTTTGTGCTTTTCAGTTCTCCGTCTAGTTTAATGGGGAGGGGAGTCGGTTAAGTAACAGTAACAAATAATGTGTT